>NC_072383.2:41014333-41318166 GCF_028885625.2 Pongo pygmaeus | reverse complement strand
GATAGGAGGTGAGTAATCTTGTGGGTAGTGGACAGGAGGTGAGTAAATTTGTGGGTAGTGGACAGGAGGTGAGTAACATCGTGGGTAGTGGACAGGAGGTGAGTAAAGTCAGAAGTGAGCTAACTGTGGTGTGGAAAGAAATGAAGTGGTTTGGAGTATCATGAAGCAGAACAGAACACCTTGCCCACAATTACCCCCAACAAGCCAAATGGCATTTTGTCTACCTCCTCCCTTTCCCCAAACTGACAACCCCAGATAACTGCTCAAATGCCATTTGAAGTGATAGCCAAAGACTTTGAGCTTAGAACCCTTACAATTTGTGCACAAAGTAAGTATTTAAAAAAATCTTCACAAAACAAAAACTACCTAATAGAAAGCCTACTCAATATACACGAATATGCAAACAAATGCATGTTTTATTTAGACGTTCCAAAATTTAACGCAAAAAATTTGAAGCCCTAAACATTTGAAAAATACAACACATTTGAGTGTCAAACAAAAGGAATGGAGTTTTATCCTCCTTTCTCTTGCACTGCCTTCCTGCCCTTGTGCAGAGCCAGCTATCGGGTCTCAATTTATCATTGTCATCGGTGTTCAAAATGATGCCACTGATGGCTGACGGTGTTGTTTTGCATGTGTGCAAGTGTGGCAAAAAGACAGCTGCATGACCAGCAGTTCTCTCCATCCAGCATATGTGAAAAGGCAGCCCTTTGGTTTATGGCTGCAGTAGCAATTTTTACAGCCTGTTACTGTTTACGGCTTTGGGTTCTTCACCTTGTATGCTACCTGACACCTTGACTACAAACAAATGACCTACTTTTCACTTCATGATCTGCTGTTGCTGTTTCCTGGTATTTTATTGCCAGGCTGCCTCATTTGAAAATGTACCTCTGTGTATCCTTATAACACCTCTCCTGTGTCTTCAGCAATTCACTCTGCATCAGTTCCTCAGACAACTGATACTGGGGTATTCTATTGACAGAACTAAGACAACTGGTGTTGGTGAGAGGCAAACAGAAACTTCCCTGACTTCCTAAATGGCTCTTGCCAACTCGTCACAAGACTTAAAATTCTTAACTGTTAAGCCACTGACAATTTGTATCCAAAGTTAAAAGCATTAAAGGTCTCCATAAATGATAAGTGAGAAAGATAACCAATAATATAATAACAAGAACTATTTACTTAACATTGACTAGGAGCTAGCCACTAAATATACTTGTCCTTAAAACCCAACATCACCTGCAAGATGTTATTATTGTCCCCAGTTTACAGATGAGGAAAGTGAGACGTCTGGAAAGATTAAGGAATTTTTCCTACACGACACATCTAGCAAGTGACAGGGTAAGATTCAAACCCAGGGCTGGGTGTGGTGGCTCACGCCTCGTAATCCCAGCACTTTGGGAGGCCGAGGCGGGCAGATCACCTGAGGTCAGGAGTTCGAGACCAGCCTGGCCAACATGGTGAAACCCCGTCTCTACTAAAAATACAAAAATTAAATGGGCATGGTGGTGGGCACCTGTAATCCTAGCTACTCGGGAGGCTGAGGCAGCAGAATCGCTTGAACCTGGGAGGCAGAGGTTGCAGTGAGCCAAGATAGCGCCATTGCACTCCAGCCTGAGGGACAAGAGGGAAACTTTGTCTCAAAAAAAAAAAAAAAAAAGATTCAAACCCAGGACTGTCTGACCCCAAAACCCAAGGTTGCTGCATTGTACACTAGTAATGCAGCAGAACAGCCTTGGTCAGCCATTCACACCTCCACAGGAGCTGCAGTGCTCAATAAATGTTTGATGAATCAGTGAATGAGCTCCTCATGGTGAATTAGTTTACCAGATTGGCTTCCAGTTACCTGGCAAGTATTCTGAACAAGCGAGAGTCTGGGCAAGTTAGCTGTACTAGGAGAAAGGAAAGATGCAGCTCAGAACAGAGGGCCAGGACGAGCAGGGTTAGGTGAGATAACATCTAGAGAAGCCAGTGGGGAGAAAGTCACAAATATGCTATGATGTTAGAAGGATGGTAGGGAAGAGAATAGAAAGAAACAGCCCAGCAAAGATGAAACACCAAAACCAATTCTGGGATAACACTGTTGTTCAGATGACCCTGCTGCCGTGGTCCCTTCTTTCTCCCTTTGACCATCTCCCATTCAACATCACACAAGTAGGCAGTCGTGGAAGTGAGCTTTTTCCATAGGGGAAACACTGCTTCTCTGATGTGTACTCAAACTTTAAATTCCTCAAAGTGCAATTCAGCTCACTTACAGTTGTATTTTTTTTAATGAAAATTACATATAATTTCAAACATATTCCTGTTCCAGACCAGAGCTGTAGAACAGAAAGGTCTGTGTCCTTTTCAACGTTAGTCCATCTCCATTATAAACATCTAAGCTGTGCTGTCACAGTATGAATATACCTGAAAATCTACTAGGGATCTTTGCCCTCTACCCCACTTCACTGTTAATGAGCTAGAATAAATAGGAAATATCAGGGCACTGACAATGGTTGTAAAAGAAAGGAAGGGAGGGAGAGAAAAAAAGGAAGGGAGGAGGGAAAAACAGAGTTTAAAATGAAACAAAATTGAGGCTAATGTGAATTGGAGGTTACCTACTAGAGCCAGGGAAAGTGAACTGTGATTTAGCTGGACCTGTGCTATTGTTTGTGAAAGAACAGTTCAGGAGGAAACAACAGTCACTGAGTAAGCAAGGGCCTTAAAATGAGCTTCTTTTGAGAGTGTAGAAAACACTGCCTAGGGAAATGAACTGATGAGACTCATGTAGGCTGGCACAATGTGTGAAGAAATAAACTGTAATGTTATCTCAGAGAAAGGGAGGGAAAAAGAGTTCAGGATTTGAAGGGTAAGAAAGAAAACCAGTTCAGGGCCGGGTGTGGTGGCTCACGCCTGTAATCTCAGCACTTTGGGAGGCCGAGGCCAGGAGTTCGAGACCAGCCTAACCAACATGGTGAAACCCTGTCTCTACTAAAAAACACAAAAATCAGTCAGGCATGGTGGCAGGCGCCTGTAATCCCAGCTACTCTGGAGGCTGAGGCAAGAGAATTGCTTGAACTGGGGAGGCAGAGGTTACAGTGAGCCGAGATTGTGCCATTGTATTCCAGCCTGGGCGACAGAGCAAGACGCTGTCTCAGAAAAAAAAAAAAAAAAAAGAGAAAACCAATTCAGAAAACCTGAATGAAATAGCACCTAGGATCATGAATAAGGCCGGTAGGAGTATGACTATGAAGGCAAGTGGGATGGACCTATGGAGTCAGTGAGTCAGGGGAATCCAATCAGAAAAGTGCTCTTGGGAGCCTGAAGGGAAAATCTAATCTGGAAACTTGAGTGGCAGACTCAGATGCTGCTGGTGCTGCTGCTGCTTTTTTTTTTGGAGACAGGGTCTCACTCTGTTGCCCAGGCAGGAGTATAGTGCACATGATCATAGCTCACTGCAGCCTTGAACTCCTGGGTTCAAGCAACCCTCCCACCTCAGCCTCCCAAGTAGCTGGGACTACAGGCACATGCCACTGCACCCAGCAAATTTTTTTTTTTTTGTACTTTTTGTAGAGATGGGGAGTGGGAGGCCTCACTTTGTTGCCCAGGCTGGTCTCGAACTCCTGCCCTCAAGTAATCCTCCCTCCTCAGCCTCAAAAGTCCTGCGATTACAGGCATGAGTCACCGCACCTGACCTCGGCTTCTCTTAAAAAGAGCCCAGCCTAGTATAGGATCAAAGTCAACTGGCTTAATAAGATTGATCAAAATTGCCAAGTGCAAGGGCTAGTGTGGACCCAGGAGCAGAAACAAGAAGAACCTGGAAGAGTACAGTTAACTTGTGAAACCTTTGCTAACCTGATAATTGAATAGCACAAAAACAAGAATTTGACATTTCTCTCACTAGTGTGTAAATATATCCTTCACTTTCCTTTCTCTCCAAGGTGCACATTAATTGTAGTAAAATGTGCTGCATTGCAGTGAGTAAAGAGAAAGAACAGAAAGAAAAGGTGGGTCAAGCTCCATACTTCTGTGGATTCCTTGATCCCAGCCCACCCAATCCTCTAACAAGCTTGAAACAGGTCAAACATAACTGAAATGAAAGGCCAGAGAGAAATTGTTCCCGAGGGTTTTTTCTTTTAGGCGCTGTCTCTGAGAACTCATTTAAGAGAGAATAGTGTCAAGTCTAAGCCTGTAGGTAACAAAGAATGAAGTACAAACCAGAATTGTAAGATTACATCATAAATTCAGAGACTATTGATGTCTGTTCGCAGTACTATTCAGCTGTTTAGCAAAGCTACTCAACAAATAGAATCTTAAACTTTTTTTTTTTTTTGCAGATGGTGAATACTTTTTGGATTTTTATATAACCTTGGGATGAGTCAATATTTAATAAAAATGTTGAAATTCAGAAGATATATGTATCTCTTACAATGATTTCATTTACTGTAGTAGTGAATCTCATTAAAGTTTTAAGAATAAAGAAATACATGCTGAAAGATATACAGTATTTCTAAATCTGATAACCAAGGCAGATTTAGCTGCTTTTATGCAAAGGAATATTTTCAGGTCTCAGCTGATTTGCTTCTCTATTTAGCAAACTTATAGGAAACTTTTGCCACTATCTAGTTACATGCAAAGAATGTAGATTAATTTGCTGTAATTTCAACTTTAAAACTATATGTGTCCTTTGCTGCTCAAATTCTCACTAACTGCAATCTAAAATTTAGGAATCAAATGAATTTGGTAACACAGCATCCCTGTTGTACTAACCTGCTATGAAAGATTTCACTCTATGAACCAATGAACTGTATGATGAAGGATATTTTTACATAACAGTCTTGGTAAAACAAGGTGCCTCACTTACAAAATATATTTGGCTGCTAGTAACACAGACTGTAATTAACTGTGGCTTAAATAGAATGGAAGTTATTTTTCTAGAATGTAAGACAATTCTAGAAGGAGGCATGCCAGGTCCAGTAGGGGAGAGTGACAATCAACAAGGAGGCAGAAGATTCCTTTCTGTCTTTCTTTTCCACTATCCTAATTTGTGGTTTTCATCATTTAGATAGCCTCGGGTCCAAGACAGCAGCTGGAACTCCAGCCATCACATCTTCATTCCAACAGAAAACAGGAGGAGGTGAGGAAGGGAAATAGAAAAGGATCATCCACTATCTAGCCCCACTTAAGAAGCCTTTCAAGAAGACTCACCCAACAATTTTTCATATCATTGGTTGAAATTTAATCACATGGCCACATCAAGCTGCAAAGGAAGTAGAAATGTGAACTTTTAGCTGAGCACCCTGCCACATCAAATATTAGTTGTTCTGTTAAGGAATAAAAATTATTGTGTAGCAACTGTCTATCTCACCAAAAACTATCATTAAAGCATTACAAACACATATGAGCCAATATAATTATCTTAATAAATTACTTTTGAACAGTTCTTTTTCTGGGATTCATTATATTACTATTCCCATTATTAACATAAAATGTAAGAATTAACTCCTTCATTGGCACACCCCTAAATAAAGGTCACCATACTGACCTAGCCTATTCTGAAAAAACGTAACAGATACATTGAAGCTTTATGATTAAGTATTTGTTACGGAGCAGCACTTAGTGAAAGGGTTAATCTGTTTTGGATCCCAACCATGAGGCTATGATTTTCAGGCAGCTCCAAAGAGTAGTTTAGGCTGGAAGTGAAGGGGCTTTAACTCTCCCATAATCTCACTGAGCATCCCTGCCCTCTCGCCCTGCTTGTCAATTTGCTATGAATGCCTTTCTTGAATTTATTTTAAAAAATACAGCAGATCTGAACAAAACAAACAAATCCTGCTATGCAAGCTCAGCTCACAGTTCCCCTTGCACCATCTTCCCACCAGATTGCAGATTCCAGCCCTAAATTTATCTAATATGGAAAGTCTGGAGTGGCCTGTTAGCGATTACAGAAATACATAAAGGACATGGAAGGTTGTCTCCGTTTGTGGACTCTGTATGAGATAATATCTCCTGTACATGCTATTTAAACGTTAGGGAAGGTTTTTGGGTGTTAATTAGCATCACTAGCAAAGACAGAGAAACAGAGAAAGAGAGCAAGCAGTATGTTCAAAGTGATTTGCAAATATTCCTATTAGGCGTTTAAACCATCCTACCCCACATGACATGTTAGAGATAATGAGAAAGAGATTCAAGATGCTGTTGCTAAGGCACTTTTCCAACCCAGGGTGAAAATCTCACTATAAATAATACATCAAAAAGCTGGTTGCTTTGTGCTTTCCTGCACTTTGATTCCAATATGCATCCTTATCATTATCAACAATTCTTTTGACCAAAGTGTTCCCTGTTTCTTTCATTGGAAAGTACATATCATTTATTAATATTACTTCAGTCTAGATTTTACTTGGGAAAATAATAAAGAAATATCATTTGCTTGAACTATTCCTTAACCCAGACTCTCTGTTCTGTTTTCTGAAGCACCACTGAGTCCAATAGGAATGAAAGAATTTTATCTTATATATTCCATTTTGTGAGAAGTTTTAGCAATCTTGTCAGGTGTTTATTGTGAATTGTTGAGGGTTATAATTACATGCATATAATAAAAGTTAATTTCAGTCAAGGTATGTTGCTTAATTCTTGATCCTCATTTTTTATAACCCAAAGGGTTATTTTTCTTATTTAATGTTTTATAAATCTAAGGATGTGTTACACAAAACACAGCAGTTCACAGGGCCCAGCGATATTGTGGTTTTATGAACCTATATAAGAAATCAACTTTGGATTGCTGCTTTTGAGGTTTGGAAATTCAATCTAACTCCATTTGCTCTGTTTTAAATGACCTTTTATTTTGAAACATACTATATTGTAATGTATTGTGTTAGACCTAATTCTAACAAAATACGAAGCCCAACATACATTGAGCATTCACACATGTTAGAGCTTCATAAAATCATATTTCACTTGATCTTGATGACAACCATGAGACATGGGTATGGCATATAACAAGAGAAAAAATGGACACTTACAGAGGTTAATGTTGTTCATGGTCATACAACTTCTATGTGTTTTTAAAAATTTTACAGCAGGGTTTCTTCTCCAGGAAAATCTAATGCAAATAGTGCAGCTCTTTATAATTACCTCACCAAGTAAAGAAGAAATGAATCTATCAAAAAGGTTTCAAGTCAGAGAAGAAACAAGATGGATGGATGAATGATTTTTTTATAGCTTCCTGTGTATATGCACTATACACAAACATGTATACTGCTCATATTAATGTGGCACACATCATAGTCTCTTCTATCGTAAAAAGACTTTATGGAGGGTGTGATTTTAAAATGTCATTATTTGGCAATTGACCACACAGATGATCTAGGTCAGAAGTCCTAAACTACCATTTCATAGGTCAAACCTGACTTGCAGTTATAGTTCTCTTTTTGTTTTGTTTTCCTACATAATTGAAATAGAGATTTTACATAAAATCCCCGTTTCCAACATCACTTGCAAAACATAAGATTGGTCACCTTGTGCTTGAATTCCCACAGAGCATCAGGCAGTCAGAATTGAATTGAGTACTAGTAGCTCCTTTTTTTCCCCCCCTTTGAGACAGGGTCTGTTGCCCAGGCTGGAGTGTAGTGGGGTGATCATGGCTCATTGCAGCCTCTACCTCCTGGGCTCAAGTGATCCTCCCACCTCAGCCTCCTGAGAGCTGGGACTACAGGTGTCAGCCATCCCACTTGGCCTAGTAGTAGCTCATTTTAGATGGATCCTGTGCTCCCTCTCATTGCCACAGTCTCCATTTATTAGCTTCATTCATTTATGTTATTTAACTGACCCCATAAGCATTTGTGTTTTGTGACCACCATCTTAGGTTCTAAACATTACCTCTACCAAACTGTAAAAAGTAGGAATTCTACACCTGTTTCCCACACCCAAGATCCATCTCCCCTCCTGTGATAATTGCCTTTCACTCATGGGCAGTGTATATTGGGTAAACCAGCCAGCTTGGCCAAGAATGATTTGACACAAGCCAAGCAGGGTCATTCACATGCTTTCTCTTAGGAACTTCTTGGACTTAGAAGAGCTATGTAATCTCTGCATGCAGCTACAACTCTGTCAATTTGGAAAGTGTAGGGTAGCCATATTCAGCCATTTTGACTGCACAAGCAGAGAGATCTTATTTGGAGAAAAAGAAGAGAAAAGCAGAGGTGACAACCAGGTTGTCAAGATCTATCAGATCCTCCAATATCCTTATCATAAACCCTCTTATCTGCATACATTGTCTTCAAATGGTTTGTTTCTTACAGACACTTGTCTTAGCCTTGAAACCTGCTGACTTCCCAACTCTGTGGTTCAATTTCCAAACCTCTTAGAGTTAAAAAATAAAACCTGATATTTTTTTCAGCTTATCACACAGGATTATGTTGCTACTCAAATAAGTCTATTATATATTATTTGAAAACTGTAAACTACCATACAAATCTAAGGCATTATTCTCATGACAGCTCTGGCAAATGTTCACTAAATGGAGACACAATAGATGAAGAAAAGTGGAAAAATATTTGTGGCTACAGCAGAGCAAGGCACCCAAGACCCTTGCAGCTTTTAAGTCAAACTACTGTACTGGCAGTAAATAAGCACTTTCTGGTGGCTGTCAGGGTGGTCCCAACCTAACTAGACATTCCTCTTCTTCGGGACTGAGAATACAGTGGCCTTTCCCAAGCACGAATATGGAAGGATTATATTTTGCTCACCTGTACTTTTGAGCAATGCCAACTTCCTTAAGCAGTTTCCCCGAAGCACTAGGACATGAATCAGTCAAAACACTGCAAGTCAACTCTGCAATTTTCTCTCTGCTCAGCAATGTAGTCAAAAACTGGTAAATCAGGGTGAACCATTGTGTCAGGAAGAATTTGACTAGAATGAAACTCCTCCCTACATTTCTTAAATCCATACGAGTCATAAAACTCAGATTTAGTTTATTCCTGAATATGAGAATATGTCTGAAAAACAGAGATCAGATAACAGGGAATAGAACATAACCTTGTTTGCTGTGATCCTTGTAAAGAACAACAATTGCAGGCCTGTTAATCACTCATGAAAAATACATCGTATAGTATTTGAACAGTGATTAACTTGCACTTATATTATTGACCTGAATAAATTATTTGTTCATTAGCAGATTATAATTTTGTGTATGTGTCACTTCAAGGCCCTAAAAATAGCAGTAGAGAAGCAGTACCAAAAAAACCAAACCCCCCACAAAACTAACATTACCTTTCAGGAAGGAACTACATGTTTGTAAAAGCAGGAAAAGAAAAGATTTTTAAGTAATATCTGCTGCTACCTTACAAATCTGTCCAAGTGAATTCTGAATAATTACCGGATTAAATAATAAACTGCCAACCTAAAGCAGAGCAGGATTTGCAATGGTATAATCGACCACAGAGGGATACTCAAATCAGCTAATCTCTTAGTGGCTGTCTCTTTCTGGAGTGAAGAGAAAGATACACTGAGTCTCCAAATGTGTCCAGCTGAAAAGAAAAGTTAACAGTCTGAGATTAACAATTTAAAATCGTGGGAAAATTTGATGAGAGGCAGTCTATATTAATTCTTTCAAAACAATGGATCTACACTAAACGGTATCGATTATAGGAAAAGTAAACCAAGAAAAATAATGTGCACATCTTTTTTAAGCTGGAAAATGCCTATTTGGTAAAATGATCACTTCCGTTTTTGAGCATCCCTTTGCTCAGGCAGCGAATGGCGGCGTCGGCGGGGTCGTCAGAGAGCAGACGTCGGAGCACTGAGCTGTCTAGATTTTGCGGCATTTCCCCCCCAGAAGAAGCAGGAGGGGCGGCGGCAAGAGCAGAAGCAGGACCCCAAGCAGAGAGCTAGGATCGCGAGGCCGGGGGCTGGACCGCAGCCCGGCGGCCAGGAAAGGCGGCGGGGCGGCGGGGACGCTTGGGCACTCAGTCAACCTCACTGGGCGGGGCGGTCGCGGGTCGCGGGCGGATGACGCGCCGGGGCCGGCGGAGGAGCAGCCACTTCCTGGAGCCGCCGGCCGGGGCCGCTGGTTGCACTCAGCGCCGAAGCCGGGAGCTAGCGGCCGCCGCCATGTCCCACCAGACCGGCATCCAAGGTAACGGCGCCCTGCGCGACCCGCAAGGAAGGGGCTTCCGGGAGAGCCGGGAGAGCCGGGAGGGCTGCAGGACTGGCAGGGCTGGAGTCGGGCCGAGATCTCCGGAAGTCGGTCTCGCGGGGCGAGCCGGGCCTCGGCACCTCTCCGCGCTCGTGCTTCCCGGGCGCTGCCGGCCTGCGTCCTCCTCTAGCCCGGTCCCTGCTGCCGCCACGTTGCAGATTGATCCGAAATTCGGGGGAGCGAAGGAAATTGGCTTTCGAGGCGGCCTAGTTGAAGGGGGCGTGCCTTCCACCGTCCCTGACAGTAGCCCAACTTTCCCCCTTTTGGTCACGTAGGAAAGAGCTGGGACAGTGGAGGCGACTGGGGCTTCCCTACGCTGTCGAGAGCCAGGCGAGTTTTCCTTTTCATGGTCCAAAGGAGAGTATTACAGGACTTTAATTACAAAAAGAACCATGCCAGAATCTTTCTCACATCAGTAGGGGTGCTTCCCAAAACTCTCCCGCATTTTCTCCCCAAATAGGAAAGTGAGAGTTATGTTCTGAGAAATCTCGAGTGTAGCGTGTGTTTTGATCTTTTTCCTAGATACTCCCCAAGGGAAACTGATCTGTATGGTTGCATGTAATGCGTGCAGACAGTTCAATGTGCAGTTATATCTGACCTCCATTATTTCCTGGTTTGAAATTGGGCAGCCTGCAGGTGCTCACCTAATCAAGAATCAAATAATATATCCCCGGGTTACTCGCGATCACTTAACGAGTTCTAGTGTAAACTCAAGCTCTTACTGTTAATAGCGAGTCTTTCTCCCAGATGAACATTTAATTGTATGTTTTATTCGTAAAGATTTTTGACACCACCGCACACATCCCCCTGGACGCACGCAGAAGCAAAATAGTCTCAAATCTGAAAACGTTGTTTTATTTATCCGCATTAATTTCGATATATAAATATGTAGTTATTGACTCTCATGCTTGAGCCTTACAGCAAGCACTACCTACTTGTTCTTGCTGCTAATAGCGGTTCTTGCTGCTAATAGACAACACAGGAACGAAATTAGAACGAAATTGAAGCTTTAATAGGAACACAAGGGTTAGTTATTAAATACATATTTATTCAATGAGTTTAATCTAGCTTTTGAGAAATGCAAGTTAGAAAAATATAACCAGAATTAAGATTGAATGCATTTTATTGTCTTTTTCTTTAAACAAGTTAGTATATTTGATATTTACTGTTGTTTTTAACGGGAAAATACAGAAAGTGAATTTATGAAGGAGTGTCTGTCATAAGCTTGAAACTGAATTAGAGAATGAAAGCAGGTTTTCAATATTTTTGAAAAGAGCAAGAAAAGTTTTTCAAAATTGTAATTTGCTCATTATTGGGTTTGAGTAACTTCAGTATATTCACCCCAGTGTTATTTCTGCACAGAATTATGTAGCTAAAACATTAGAATTATTAACATACTTCTAAAATGCTAATATTTATATTTCTTAATTGTATAGTCTTCATTATTTTATGCGGTAAAGTTTTATAATACTGATAATAAGGATGCTACATGCTCCAGATTTTTTCTTTGAATTCTAATTAATTTTTCCAATATAGATAGGAAAGTATTTATATGTAAGTATAAAAAGTTTACTTTCTTTATCTTTTTCCACAGCAAGTGAAGATGTTAAAGAGATCTTTGCCAGAGCCAGAAATGGAAAGTACAGACTTCTGAAAATATCTATTGAAAATGGTTAGTTAAATATTTTAAAATATTTTCTGTTCCTGGATTAGTGGCTGTTGTATTTTTAAACTTACTGTGTGTTGTCAGTGATTTGGACTATTAATTAATGTGAAGCAAGTTCAAATCTTACCTTACGGTAACTTGGATTCCTCATATTTTGTGCAGGTCCCTATGGGCCCCTGATTTCATTCTGAATTATGGGACTATCAGGGAAACAGAAAGATGTTTTTTGATGTGACTTCTTCCTCTTTTACTTTTTGTGTCTTAGTTTCTGCACCACAGTCCATTTCTAATGTCAGTGCTTCCATCTCTGGAATGGAAATCACTAAACAGGTGATTATCAAAAAAAAAAAAAAATAGTTACTTGTGAATTATTCAATAAAGTTTGTTTTTAAATATAAACAAAGGATTTCAAACTCCCATTTTCTCCATTTGATTGCAACCTTTGCTACAGAAATGATCATTACCCTTTCTTGTTTTGGGAAAGTTCTGAGAATATAACAAACTACAAATTGATTCTTTAAAAATAATTCTGTAAACAGGGAATCTGGTTGAGTAGGAGAATCTTTTAAATCAGGCAGATTTGAATTTGAACAATTACTGTTATAGCTACTCAGTCACAAATGAATATATTAAAATATTCCAGCGGCCTAATTTCTTAAATATCTGAAAATATTTTGCTTTGGAAAAGTAACTTGTTCTTTCACAAACTGGAAGTAAATCTAATTTGTTTTCTATTTTCTGCTTATATAAAAAATAGCAGAATAGTTTGTATTCTGCAAAATATATGTATTCTGCAATATATTCTGTATCTGTATTCTGTAATACAGATAATCTGTATTCTGTAATACAGATAATCTGTATTCTGTAATACAATAATACTTGTATTCTGCAAAAATATATGCATTTGTTTACATATAACATTCTGTAGGAATATGTGTATATTGTAAAACAGCGTATTTTAAAAATACTGAGCTAAAATTTTTAATGCCATCACTTCCTAAGTGACTAGTTAAGGAACTAAAATGGAAAAGTTAATCTAACTAGCATCTCTACAGAAGGAAAATGGCACTACTTCCTAAATTATTATTTTCTGGTTTTACTTTTTTGTTTTGTGAAAATTTTTAAATAAGGAAAATTCCAAAGACTAAAATTGTATCATAAATACCTATATCTCCCCTTTATTAATAACTGCTAACATTTTATCTTATTTACTTCAAGCATTTTAGAAAATTCAGTGTTTTTCTGGTATAAGAGCATCCCCTTTAAACAATTTTGCTTCTGACCTCCTTCCCCTGGGGCAACTACAATTGGGAGTTCTGATACTTGTGCAGTCTGTTTTTACGTGTATCCCTAAATAGCATATAGTGCTCTTTGAGTTCACATAAACTGCTTGATACCCTCTTACTCTGTATCTTTCCTTTTTCTGAAAATGTTACATTTGCAATTAGTTTTGATAGCTCAATAATTCATTTTAAATCTGAACAGAATGTTATATGACTATGCCACACATTATTTTTCCATTCTCTTATTGATGAACATTGAGGCTATTTCCAGTCTTCACTGTTACTGTATGGTGCTGCAGTGAACACTTTTGTATTTATGTATAAGAGATTCTGTATGCATAGTAGATTCACAATTTTACTTGATTCTGCCGAATAGCATTTCAAAGTGGCTATACCAGTGTATGCATCTAGGCACATGTTTAAATCTGTAGCATTATGGCCAAATAAAAAGGAGTTAAACTTGGTTTTATTTAATATTTCTTACTGTACAATTCAATGTTAATGTCAGAAATTATACTTTTGAATGGTAGTTTAAATATATTTTGTTGATAAGCACAGACATTTTGGAAAATAGAAATGTAACCACCCATTATTTGACCATTCAGTTCAACTGTTATGATCATTTTTATATGTTTCTTTCTTAGGCTGTGTATATTTTAAAAATTTTAACCATGTTCATAAAAAGTTAACAGTTTTTATAATACTCTATGTCATAATTACTTTCTATGTTGCCACATTTTTCTTTTCAACTTTTTGATGTGAATGATAGTAACTGGGAAATGACTATATATTTATTTTTCTAGTCTTCACACTACCACTTGATATTTCAAACCATTTACCTATCTTTCTAAAAATAATTTTTCATAGAGCAACTTGTGATTGGATCATATAGTCAGCCTTCAGATTCCTGGGATAAGGATTATGATTCCTGTGTTTTACCCCTGTTGGAGGACAAACAACCGTGCTATATATTATTCAGGTTAGATTCTCAGAATGCCCAGGGATATGAATGGATATTCATTGCATGGTCTCCAGATCATTCTCATGTAAGTAACTTTTTTATAGTTTGTTTAACGTTAAATGCTAGAAAGATGTTTTTGAAATTTCTAGGTCAAATAAAGGTTAAAAAGCAATAATTATTTCCCATAGAAGGGAATGATCATGAGGAAAATCCTTGGATTGATAACGGAGAATCAGGAATAATGTGCTTAGATTCGGGAATTTTGCCCTTGAAATCAAAATAATTATTACTGATTTAAGATTTAAAAATTTGTGGCAATGGCAATTTTTTCTTTTTTTTTTTTTAAGGCAGAATCTCACTCTGTCGCCCAGACCAGCCTGCAGTGGTGCAGTCTCGGCTCACTGCAACCTCTGCCTCCCAGGCTCAAGTGATTTTCCCGCCTCAGCCTCTTGAGTAACTGGGATTACAGGCATGTGCCACCACGCCCAGCTAATTTTTATATTTTTAGTAGAGACGGGATTTCACTGTGTTGCCCAGGCTGGTCTCAAACTCGTGGCCTTAAGTGATCCACCCACCTGGGCCTCTCAAAGTGCTGGGATTACAGGCATGAGCCACTGTGTCCAACCTAATTTGTGGTAATTTTAAAATGACTCCATGGGCCTCTGAAAAATGAAGGAAACTGCCTGGCCCTGAGAGTAATAATTGTAATAAATCTGAGAGCTAATTAAACATAATATTAAATTTTGTTAGTATTATCATACATTTATTAATCGCTACCATTCAAGTGATGGGCCTGCATACAAACAAGTATTTTAGGAAAGCTGGTAGTAGATTGACTATATAGAACAATAGACAGAATTAATATATGAATATGGCCCAATATTTAAAAAATTAATTTGAATTTTTCTTATTAAAAAATAATTATTTTTAAAGTTATCTAGATATTGTTCTCAAAAGATCATTCCATTCCTCTTTAATTCCCCATGTTCTATCTGAAAGAAATACTGGGTTTGACCATGCAGGATTATGAAATTATTTGTTAATTGGTAGTTATCTTTAGTAGCTTGCCATAGATACTAGTTGACTCTTTAATTTTTTTTTCCATCTTTGTGTCCCTCCTAGAGTGGTATGTGCCATCGGTAAGCCGTGAATTTTGATTCTTAACAACTTAATTCGTAATCTTTGATACAGCTTTGAGAAGAATGTCACTATCAAAGTTACTTCATTTCAGTTTTCCTCATGTTTTAATTTTTTATTCTTGAACTTACGAGTTTGAAAAGTGAAGAATTTAAACAATTTATATTTTTTTCAGCTTTAAAATGTGGCCAGGCATGGTGGCTCATGCCTGTAATCCCTAAACTTTGGGAAGCCGAGGCAAGTGGATCACCAGAGGTCAGGAGTTTGAGACCAGCTTGACTAACATGGTGAAAGCCCATCTGTACTAAAAATAGAAAAAATTAGCCGGGTGTGGTGGCGCACACCTATAATCCCAGCTACTCGGAAGGCTGAGGCAGGAGAATCACTTGAACCTGGGAGGCAGAGGTTGCAGTGAGCTGAGATTGTGCCATTACACTCCAGCCTGGGCAACAAGAGCAAATCTGCGTCTCAAAAAACAAAAAAAGTGGCATTATACATTGAAGTCCATCTTAATAGCCATTGATAGTTTAGATGCCCATGTTAATGATGGTTATTTGTACACACGTATTTTACCATATTATAGTGGGTGGACTTTAGCTCAGTTTTGTTTTTAATGTGATTCAGGATATTAATACATTCAGAATGTGCTTGCTTTTGTAATGTTATGTTTTCATCTATAAACTAAGTAAACTTTCACAACTGAATAGGTTCGTCAAAAAATGTTGTATGCAGCAACAAGAGCAACTCTGAAGAAGGAATTTGGAGGTGGCCACATTAAAGATGAAGTATTTGGAACAGTAAAGGTATTATATTTGTATGTGGATTCTATATGTTGCAATTAAAATGATTAAAGAGGAACTCCTAGGTAATGGGTAATTGATACGAATTCAGATGGATAATCTGAAAACATGAGAATAAGAGAAATACTGTATTTCATATGATATTAAAGTTAGCTGTAATGAATATGTAACTTTGAGTTTATTCATTTGTCTCTATTTGACATCGACAATAAGTGGTATTGAAACATGCTGATTCTTCTAAAGTGTATGGTAAATATATGTATTTACACATATATACACCAATTGAAACACTGAAATATATTTTCGAAGTTTTTTGTTTGTTTAGAGCTTTTCTGATTCAGAAAATCATATAATCTAGTGGATAGAGCACAAGACTAGATGGGAATATATTGCTTCTTCACCATTAATTGTAAAGTGGGCCAGTTTCTCAATTTCATGAGTCTCAGTCTTCTAAACCACAAAATTTTGATGATAGGTAGACCTCTTTGTAGTATTTTTTTCTTTTGACATGAAAACTGTAATAATTTTCCATGAATAATTACAAAGAAATTATATAAAGCATTATAACCTAGTATTCAGAATCTGAATATGTTGATTATTGGATAATCATTGGGCAGTTTTCTCCAGAAGGTTAATTACAGTTGTCCTGTAGACGTACGGGATGACCAGGTTCAGTATTTCACTTTGCCAGTATGAAACTCATACAAAATATTTAGTAATTATGAAGCTTCATATAAAATGAACAGTGGGTACTCCCCTTAAAAAGTTTTGAAACTTAAAATTGAGGATTAAAGAAAAGTAAACAGATATTAAAATTCATAATGCTATTTATTTTCATTTAAAATCTTTTCTGTTAATGATTTTGTTTTTCCTAAAGTAACTTCACTGTCGTTTTACTTCTAGAGAATTACTGATTATAGTCTATTCTGTACTTACAGGAAGATGTATCATTACATGGATATAAAAAATACTTGCTGTCACAGTCTTCCCCTGCCCCACTGACTGCAGCTGAGGAAGAATTACGACAGATAAAAATCAATGAGGTAAGTTACAACTACAAAGTCTTTGCAAGATTTTAAGTGTTTGAAAATACTGTATTTTTACTTAATAGATGTGGGAGGATAACTAGAGATTAAAGAAGTTAGGTAGCTTAGGTTTATTACTTTTAGTTTAGAGAGAAGGCTATGTGCTTAATGTCTTTTCAGAAAAAAAAAAGTTAAAATGAATATTAAACTTTATATGCATTTTATAAATAGCTTTTCCTATAATCTTCCTGTCAGAATAGTAAATCTTCCTTTTGAAGTACAACTGTTGTGAACTTTGTACTTTGAATATTATATAGAGAAAAAGTGTATGTTACCCATTTAGTGCAAAGAATGTATCTAATAAGGTTGCCTGAAGCAGATTATTGTTTTGTTGGCTTTCTAGAGAGTCTACAAATTAACTTCTATGAACTCTACTTGAATAGAGATATATATGGAAGATTATTATTTTAGTACCTGTTGAGCATATTAGAGTCAATAAATTTCAGCCATATTATTTTGTAGTTTATCATTATTTTTAATGTGTTTTCTACAGCCATTCTAACATACTGGAATAACTACTGTATTTCTACTGGGACTTTACAGAAAAGAACAAGTGGCTGAAACCACTATTCATTAGCTGAAACCACTGTTCATTAGCCTGAGTCACAGACAGTAGGAATCAGTCTGGAGAATGGTTGAATATCATTTAATATTAAGCTGGTAGCAAGGATCTGTCATATTATTTTAATTCATATTATTTGAGTAGGGCTTTTTATGTGATTTTTTTTTTTTTTTTACAAGTTTGATAGTTTGTTTTATTCCTTGCAATCAGAGCCCAGAGGATCATATTGGGGTATGCATTCGCATATGTTCTATGATGTTTTCATTAACCAATATCATTTATGCTGTAGAATCTCCATTCATTTTTTTAAAAGTAAAATTTCTATTGGACTTTCTGTTGCAACACTGCAAATGAGACTCTCTACTAGCTATCATTTATCAAGTATAAAAATCTTAAACATGTGCATTGAATGCTTTCTTATCTTTCTCCTCTTCCAGTACATGCACACCATGTTCTTAGTAAAGAAATCTCTTAAGTCTGGAACTTCTGCAGTAGTATAACTTGTTGAGCTGTGTTGTCTTTGTACACTGTTTGTACTCCTTTCAATTCAGTGCATGGTGTTTGTGTTGCATTTTCTGTCCAACAGAATAAAGTAAAGTTCTATACATATTGTATGTAGATTGTTGTTTATAAATTCTATCAAGTAAAATTTTATAATCAGTGGTGTAATCTGATGACACTCTAAAGAAATTGTGCCAAACCAAACATAAA
The DNA here is from genome assembly GCF_028885625.2 of Pongo pygmaeus. Lineage (NCBI taxonomy): Eukaryota > Metazoa > Chordata > Mammalia > Primates > Hominidae > Pongo > Pongo pygmaeus. Next base: position 41,299,787 of record NC_072383.2, on the reverse strand, counting down.
AACAAACCCCCCCAAACCCCACTAACTTTGTACACTCATTCAAATGTTCACTTCCAACATTGTCGTAAAGATGTGTCATGCACTCTGCATGTTGACAAAATGCTAGCAGGACCGTAAACAAATGTGAAAAATAATTTTAATTATAGGTTGGGCTAGGGTTGAGTGATACTATTTTATAGAGGTTGGGTTTTCTTATTTTTGCCATAGGATACTGCTAACTGCTAAACTTGTAAGTTAAATCTGTCATACTTAGGTACAGACTGACGTGGGTGTGGACACTAAGCATCAAACACTACAAGGAGTAGCATTTCCCATTTCTCGAGAAGCCTTTCAGGCTTTGGAAAAATTGAATAACAGACAGCTCAACTATGTGCAGTTGGTAAGAGATGTATAATGATTATTAAGTGGCTGCTCTTTTTGGTAGTTTATGGCTCATATAGGGTTTATTATTAATGGATTTTACATTTTAAATAGCTTTCTGATTTCTAAAATTCATTTTGTAAATGTTCATTGTGAAAAAGTCAAACAGTCCAGAACTAAGTTCCTCCTTTATCTCTTAGTCTTTTTATTATATGTTTTAACTTAATTTCCTTATATCTGGTTTTAATGAACATATTTTGTTTCTTATTGGCAGGAAATAGATATAAAAAATGAAATTATAATTTTGGCCAACACAACAAATACAGAACTGAAAGATTTGCCAAAGAGGATTCCCAAGGATTCAGCTCGTTACCATTTCTTTCTGTATAAACATTCCCATGAAGGAGACTATTTAGAGTCCATAGGTATATGATACATTGTTTTTAACACGTTACTTTCAGTTTATTGGTATATCAGCCCTATATTCTTACTTATTTCTTGCCCAGAGGGCTTAGCTGTAGTTTTATGAAGTTTCTGTACTTGTTTTTATGAAGTTTATGTATGTAGTTTTATGAAGTTTATGTATTGATATGCTAATTTTATTTGTTATTATTTGAACTTGCAGTTTTTATTTATTCAATGCCTGGATACACATGCAGTATAAGAGAGCGGATGCTGTATTCTAGCTGCAAGAGCCCTCTGCTAGAAATTGTAGAAAGACAACTACAAATGGATGTAATTAGAAAGGTAACCCACCTAGTTTAAAATCTTCAGTTTTTGCTAAATTTTTCTTTTCATTTCTATGTAGTTTATGATGTACTGTGATTTATAAATGAAAATATTTATTTTTCTTGTTATCATCCTAAATCCTTAGGATCTCCTCTAAGTGCCTGGGGACTACCTATCATGATCCCCATCTCTATATATATCTGTACTTTCTAGTAAGCCACGTGTGGCTGTTTAACTTTAAATAAGATTTAAAGTTCTGTTTCTTAATTCCACTAGCCTCATGTCAAATTCTTATTAGCTAAATGTGGCTACTGGCTACCGTATTGGTTAGTGCAGAATTTATAGGACATTTCCATCAGTGCAAAAAGTCCTATTGGACAGTGCTGCCAGAGCTACATACTTGTGATTATTTCTACTCCATATTAATAAGGAATTACAGTCTCCATTATGACTGAATTATGGGATGGTTGGGAGTCTTTCCAGTTTGGGGGAAGGAAGGAATAAGCATAAACATTTTAATTTTGGGAACTAAGCTACCAATTTTCTTAAATTAATTTTTTAAGTACAGATAAGGCATGGGGAAAGATAGATATTCTTGAGCCCTTAAACTCATAAAAATACAGGTCCTTAAAAACTACCAGTGTTTTTAGGTTCTGAACCCTTCATGCTTTTTAAGCTCCTAAGAATCAATCACTTTATCATGGGTAGCACCTTCTATAGCAGGGATCAGCTGATTTTTTCTACATAGGACCAAATAGTAAGTAAAGGCTTTGCCAAGCCACATATAATCTCTGTCATATATTCTTATTGTTGTTTAACAACCCTTAAAAAATGTAAAACAATCTTACCTTGGGCAAGATTTGGCCTTTGGGCCTTGGTTTGTTTACCTCTCTTGTAGAGGGCTTTCAAGTGACCCAAGTGATGAAAGGGTCATGAGTAAATGTTCCTTGAGTAAATAGTGTATCACAGCAACTTGAGAATATAGTGGTGGCTTCTAGTTTTAAACATTATTTAAACTGGAGCACTAAGAAAGAACCAAGAAGGTAGTGAATGTAGCTGATTATATATTCAAGTAACTCATTTAGCCCCTTCCCCCAAAAGAAGAAAGTGAAACTGTTTACATATGGTCCTTGATTCTGCCTTACTGGAATGGGTATTATTTGTGAGCATTCATATACCTGAAAACCAGCTTGTTGCTTGTATTAGGTTTTGAATGTTGTGCTTCTAATTTTATCTTTTACAGATCGAGATAGACAATGGGGATGAGTTGACTGCAGACTTCCTTTATGAAGAAGTACATCCCAAGCAGCATGCACACAAGCAAAGTTTTGCAAAACCAAAAGGTCCTGCAGGAAAAAGAGGAATTCGAAGACTAATTAGGGGCCCAGCGGAAACTGAAGCTACTACTGATTAAAGTCATCACATTAAACATTGCAATACTAGTTTTTTAAAAGTCCAGCTTTTAGTACAGGAGAACTGAAATCATTCCATGTTGATATAAAGTAGGGAAAAAAAAATTGTACTTTTTGGAAAATAGCACTTTTCACTTCTGTGTGTTTTTAAAATTAATGTTATAGAAGACTCATGATTTCTATTTTTGAGTTAAAGCTAGAAAAGGGTTCAACATAATGTTTAATTTTGTCACACTGTTTTCATAGTGTTGATTCCACACTTCAAATACTTCTTAAAATTTTATACAGTTGGGCCAGTTCTAGAAAGTCTGATGTCTCAAAGGGTAAACTTACTACTTTCTTGTGGGACAGAAAGACCTTAAAATATTCATATTACTTAATGAATATGTTAAGGACCAGGCTAGAGTATTTTCTAAGCTGGAAACTTAGTGTGCCTCGGAAAAGGCCAGAAGTTGCTTACTTCAAGTAGCTGTGCTAGCTCTGTCAGACTGTAGGATCATGTCTGCAACTTTTAGAAATAGTGCTTTATATTGCAGCAGTCTTTTATATTTGACTTTTTTTTAATAGCATTAAAATTGCAGATCAGCTCACTCTGAAACTTTAAGGGTACCAGATATTTTCTATACTGCAGGATTTCTGATGACATTGAAAGACTTTAAACAGCCTTAGTAAATTATCTTTCTAATGCTCTGTGAGGCCAAACATTTATGTTCAGATTGAAATTTAAATTAATATCATTCAAAAGGAAACAAAAAATGTTGAGTTTTAAAAATCAGAATTGACTTTTTTCTCTAAAACCATACATTTATAGGCAAATTGTGTTCTTTATCACTTCCAAGCAAATACTCAGATTTAAAATTACTTTAAAGTCCTGGTACTTAACAGGCTAACACAGATAAACACCTTAATAATCTCAGTTAATACTGTATTTCAAAACACATTTAACTGTTTTCTAATGCTTTGCATTATCAGTTACAACCTAGAGAGATTTTGAGCCTCATATTTCTTTGATACTTGAAATAGAGGGAGCTAGAACACTTAATGTTTAATCTGTTAAACCTGCTGCAAGAGCCATAACTTTGAGGCATTTTCTAAATGAACTGTGGGGATCCAGGATTTGTAATTTTTTGATCTAAACTTTATGCTGCGTAAATCACTTATCAGAAATGCACATTTCATAGTGTGAAGCACTCATTTCTAAACCTTGTTATCTAAGGTAATATATGCACCTTTCAGAAATTTGTGTTCAAGTAAGTAAAGCATATTAGAATAATTATGGGTTGACAGATTTTTAAAATAGAATTTAGAGTGTGTGGGGTTTTGTTTGTTTACAAATAATCAGACTATAGTATTTAAACATGCAAAATAACTGACAATAATGTTGCACTTGTTTACTAAAGATATAAGTTGTTCCATGGGTGTACACGTAGACAGACACACATACACCCAAATTATTGCATTAAGAATCCTTGAGCAGACCATAGCTGAAGCTGTTATTTTCAGTCAGGAAGACTACCTGTCATGAAGGTATAAAATAATTTAGAAGTGAATGTTTTTCTGTACCATCTATGTGCAATTATACTCTAAATTCCACTACACTACATTAAAGTAAATGGACATTCCAGAATATAGATGTGATTATAGTCTTAAACTAATTATTATTAAACCAATGATTGCTGAAAATCAGTGATGCATTTGTTATAGAGTATAACTCATCGTTTACAGTATGTTTTAGTTGGCATTATCATACCTAGATGGTGAATAACATATTCCCAGTAAATTTATATAGCAGTGAAGAATTACATGCCTTCTGGTGGACATTTTATAAGTGCATTTTATATCACAATAAAAATTTTTTCTCTTTAAGTTGTGTATGTTCTGTTGGTTTTTCTACTATAGTTTTGTTAATTGTTTATGTAATTTTGCATAATTCAGTACCTGGTGTTAGGTTAGAAATCCCATTCATTTATTTGTTAATTAGTCTGCCTAAGTCCAAAAAGGATTTTAAGTAGCTTTAAACCTAGGCAGGAATAATTGTGACCATAGAGTGCTTAGATTAAAAATTTGCCACTGTTGTAGCAATAATAAAAATGCCACGAGTTATTCATTTTCTGTAACAGAAGCACCCCAGTACCGATTTACTTGACACTAAACTCTTTCAGACTTGCCACTGTATTCATTCATCTGAAAAATGTTGAATGCACTCCTGTGTGCAATTTGGTTTCAAATCTTTTTTATTAGAGATGTGACAAAAGGGATGTCTTTGGTAGCAGGTTTACAAAAGATGCTGAAATAGCTTTAGAAAGGCTCATCGTTGGGCCGGGCGCGGTGGCTCACACCTGTAATCCCAGCATTTTGGGAGGCCAGGGCAGGCGGATCACGAGGTCAGGAGATCGAGACCATCCTGGCTAACACAGTGAAACCCCTCTCTACTAAAAATACAAAAAATTAGCCGGGTGTGGTGGCGGGCGCCTGTAGTCCCAGCTACAGGCTGGGCAGGAGAATGGCGTGAACCTGGGAGGCGGAGCTTGCAGTGAGCCGATATTGCGCCACTGCACTCCAGCCTGGGCAACGGAGCGAGACTGTCTGAAAAAACAAAAGGCTCATTGTTAAAACTTAAACATTTAAGCTAAGGCATTTCTACTCAGAGCTAAAATAATGTGCCTGAGGTACGTACTGTAAACAGTTTGGTGTATATCCTTTCACATTTTCTTTGCAAATAGAGCCATACATTTAAGGATGGAATTTTTGTTGTTTAGATGGAGTCTTGCTCTGTCACCAGGCTGGAGTGCAGTGGCACAATCTTGGCTCACTGCAACCTCCACCTCCCAGGTTCAAGTGATTCTCCTGCCTCAGCCTCGCGAGTAGCTAGGACTACAGGTGTACACCAACACGCCCAGCTAATTTTTGTATTTTTAGTAGAGATGGGGTTTCACCATGTTGGCCAGGATGGTCTTGATCTCTTGACCTCGTGATCCACCCACCTCGGCCTCCCAAAGTGTGGGGATTACAGGTGTGAGCCACCGCACCCGGCCTGGAATTTTTTTTTTAAATAAAATACTAATTCTGGGCTTCATACTAGATTTTGACCCAGTAGGTGGGTCCAGAATCAAATAGTTCTACAAATGATTCATGGCTAGCCATGATTGGGAACAGTTTACCTTAAATCATATAAATTATAGCTCTCTGCCACCCCAATTCAGCCAACAAACTGAAGTTTTACACTGTACTAGTTATGATAGTGGCACTATCTCATAGAAGAAAGTTTAGGTCTCACTGTTGCCCAGTAGCTCCTACATGGTTTGCCTGTGGCTCTCTACCTTCCTTGATCAGTCTGCTTCAGTTCATTGACAGCTCTCTGTTCCTCTAGTAGACCAAGCACAGCCTCAAGAGCACTGAATGTGTTCCCCACACTGGGTCACTCTAACCCGGTATCTACATGCCTTCCTCACTTACAGTTCTCTGCTCAAGTGTCAGTGTCATCTCCTTAGAGAGGTCTCCCCTAATTTCCCAATCTGATTGTACTCCTTGTTCCTCTCACCTTTATCCTGCTTTATTCCTCCTCATGGCACTTAGGTATTCTATATCTGTGCATATATTGTCTCTTCCACTAAAATACAAGTTCAATGGGGGCAAAAAGCTTAGTTTCATTCACTGCTTCATCCTTAGCACCTAGAAGTTTCTATGACACAGTGGGCATTTTTCAATTTGTTGAATGAATAAATGAATTTACCTTTCCTTGAAGAACAGCTGTGAAAGGAGCACATGCCAGCAGTGGTAGGTCACCAGAGGATCTAGCCTCCATCATTTTATTTCTGGCCACAGGAAAACTCACTAGCACTGGCAAAATCTCTTGCCCTGTGAAAGCCATGGGTTCCACCACACAAAATGCCAGTACTGACCCATTCCTGAGCATCAGGTCCCTTCCAGTAGGGATCCTCATTCAGCTGATTCTGTCCTCCAAAAAGATTGAGACCAGCCTCTACTCAACTGTCAGTGCTGCTGCATTACCACCCTCTTTTGCTAGGATTCAGCCAGGCTGTAGTTTCTTAGTGAACTCTGGATGGTTAATGGGAAAGAGGCAAGCCATGAACGGGGGTTAGATTACCTTTCTTAGTTTTCTAAATTACCAAGCTGTATTTATAATAAGACAAGCTGGGCCACATCCTCGTGTGTGTGGGTGTGTGTGTGTGTGTGTTTCTGACTGCCACTTACTGGCTACATGACTAAATCATGATTTAGTCATACTAATGCATAACAAACTGATTTTCAATGTGATTTTCATGGTAGCTTATACCTGTAATCTTCATTCTAACGAATAACAAACCATACCATACTAATGCATAACAAACTAGCCCCCAGATGTGATTTTCATGGTAGCTTATACCTGTAATCTCACACTTTGGGAAGCTGAGGCAGGAGAATTGCTTGAATCCAGGAGTTCAAGACCAGCCTCAGCAACATAGTGTGAGAGCCTGTCTCTACAAAAAATTTAAAAAAAATTTAGCTGGGCATGGTAGCACACACCAGTACTCCAAGCTACTCAAGGAGCTGAGGCAGCAGGATCACTTGAGCCTGAGAGATTCAAGGCGGCAGTAAGCCATGATCACACTACTGCACTCCAGCATGAGTGACCAAGTGAGACTCTACAAAAAAAAAAAAAAAAAAAAAAGTAGCAGTTTAAAACAACAGCTATCCTCCCTCACAAATCTACAGTTGGCTGACCTCTCATGTCTCATATATGTTTGTGATCAGCTGGCAGGTGGGCTGATTAAGGATGACCTCATCTGAGATGCCTTGTCTCTGTTTTGCATGGTCTGTCATCAGCAGCATGTTACCCTTGGCTTGTTCTCATGTCAGTGGCAGGGTTCCAAATGAGAGAAGTAGTGCATTAGTGCTTTTGAGGCCTCGGCTTGGAACTGACCATCACTTTTTCTGTAAGCAAGTTACAAGGCCAGCCCAGATTTAATGGTTGAGGAAATAGACTTTACTTCCTGATGGGAAAAATTACAAAGCCATATTGCAAAAGGCATCAAATATAATGAGTGGAGAACTGCAGTCTAATACAATGAACAAGGGAAAGAAGTTATTTAATCATTGAGGGTCTCAAAATTTCCTCAACAAGTAAAAGAACAGAACCTACATTGTAGATTTATCAATCAGATCATGCTTCTAAAACTCTTAGTACAATGTTTGGCACAATAACTTTCAACATATGACAGAGAAAATGATTATGATTAATATGATGCACAAACATAGTGTTAGTGGTAAAGATTGCAAACTGATGCCAGATGCTAACTTCTGCCATGCAACTTATTAGCTATATAATCTTGGGTAATTTCCTCATCTGTAAAATGTGAATATTATTACCAAATTCATAGGATTGTTATAAAAATTAAAGCACTTCAAACAGTATTCATAAGTGTTTAATGAAAACAATCTATAACTTAAAAATTACAAATTTACATATTGTTAGCCCATTTTGCATCACTAGCATGGCACCAATATTTGCCTGGCCTTTGATGAAGGCCTCAGGAAGGTTACAATCACAGTGGAAGGCAAAGGGGGAGCAGACTCTTTTAAGCCACCAGAGTCTCACACAAACTGAGTGAGAACTCACTCATCACCAGTGGCTCTAAGCCATTCATGAGGGATCTGCCACCATGACCCAAACACTTCCCATCAGGCCCCACCTCCACCTCCAACACTGGGGATTACATTTAAACATGAGATTTGAAGGAGACAAACATCCAAACAATGTCATTCTACCCCCAGCCCCCCAAATCTCATGTCTTTCTCACATTGCAAAATATAATCATCCCTTCCCAATAGTCCTTCAAAGTCTTAACTCATTCTAGCATCACTCAAAAGTCCAAAGTCTCATTTGAGACTCAAGGTAAGTTCCTGCCACGTATGAGCCTCTGAAATAAAATATAAGTTATTTACTTCCAAGATACAGTTGGTGGTACAGGCAATGAGTAAAACATTCTTGTCCCAAAAGCGAGAAATTGGCTAAAGAAAGGGGCAACAGGCTCCAGGCAAGTCTGAAACCCAGCGGGGAAGACATTAAACTTTAAATCCTGGCACTTTGGGAGGCCGAGGCGGGTGGATCACGAGGTCAGGAGATCGAGACCATCCTGGCTAACACGGTGAAACCCCGTCTCTACGAAACATACAAAAAAATTAGCCGGGTGTGGTGGCGGGCGCCTGTAGTCCCAGCTACTGGGGAGGCTGAGGCAGGAGAATGGTGTGAACCTGGGAGGCGGAGCTTGCAGTGAGCCGAGATCGTGCCACTGCACTCCAGCCTGGGCGACAGAGCAAGACTGTGTCTCATAAAAAAAAAAGCCCCAACATATTCCTTGATTCCATGTCCCACATCCTGGCACACTGGTGCAAGGGGTGGGCCCTCGAGGCCTTGGGCAGCTCCACTCCTGTGGCTTTGCAGGGTGCATGGCTTCCCTCATGGTTGAAGTTGAGTGCCTGTGGCTTTTCCAAGCTCAGAGTGCAAGCTGCTGGTGGCTCTACCATTCTCAAGTCTGGAGGATGGCAGCACCCTTCCCATAGCTCTACTAGGCAGTGCCCTGCTGGGGTCTCTGTGTTAGGGCTCCAACCCCACATTTCAGTATGTACACTATAAGCCTCCCACTGTACATGCTCTGTATAATTTCCACATACCCCTCAAATGTGGGCAGAACCTATAAATATCATGGGAAATCATCATGGGAAAAACATCATGGGAGAGTATCTGTATTTGTTTTCTATTACTGCATAATAAATTACCACAAACTTAAAGGCTTAATGTGACCTATTTATTTATTTATTTATTTATTTATTTATTTATGATGGAGTCTCGCTTTGTCACCCAGGCTGGAGTGCCTGGTGGCACTCCCACCCAGGCTGGAGTGGCACGGTCTCAGCTCACTGCAACCTCCATCTCCCCGGTTCCAGCTATTCTCCTGCCTCAGCCTCCCAAGTAGCTGGGACTGCAGGCGTCCACCACCACGCTCACCTAATTTTTGTGTTTTTAGTAGAGACAGCGTTTCACCATGTTGGCCAGGCTGGTCTTGAACTCTTGACCTCAGGTGATCTGCCCGCCTCGGCCTCCCAAAGTGCTAGGATTTACAGGTATGAGCCACCACATCTGGCCAATGTGACCCATTATCTCACAGTTCTATATATTAGAAGTCCAGCATAGCACAGATAGGTTTTCATACTGAGGATCACGCAAAGCTGAAATCTAGGTGTCAGCCCAGGCTGTGGTTATCATCTGAAGCTTGGAGTACTCTTCTGAGTTCACTCAGATTGTTGGCAGAATTCAATTCCTTGTGGTTGCAACTGAGGTCCCAATTTTTTTTTTCCTGCTTGCTCACAACTGGAAGGTAGGTCTCATCTTCTAGAGGCCACCTTTAGGGTTTAGCCAATGTGGCCCTCGCACATACTTCTTGAAGGCTTACAAGGAGAATCCTTCTTGCAAGGGTTCACTTGATTAGGTCAGGCCCTTTCAACAGTCTCAAAGTGAGTTGTTTAGGAACCTTAACTGCATCTGCAAAATTCCTTCAACTTTGTCATGTAACATAATCTAATAATGGACATATCATTATGGCAGTATCATCAAGGGATATTTTATTTGTGGTTAAATGATTGCTGTGAACACAATCTATAAATATATGACTAATAGGATTTTGTAACTGGCTCTATAAACTTTAAATTTTGTATCATTTTACAATTTACAAAGTGCTTGTATCTATTCTACATCATTTGATTTTCATGACTACCTGTCAGAGAAGCACAGCAGATATTAGCCCAATGTTATTAGTGGCTCACAGCAGCTAAGTGTGTGTCCAAAGCTTTACAGCAAATTAGTAGTGGAGTCAGTTGGGCTTCAGATCAGAGTGCTTCCACCCTACACACAGCCCAGGCTCTTTTTGCTAACCCTGTAATTTTCAAACTGTGTTTGGTGATGCTTGAAGGAGATTTCTCAGGGATTACTGTAAGAACTGGGGGTGATACTAATGGGTAGGGCTAAGTGTTGATATAGTGGCTCTATTTTTATATTTTGGAAGTTCAACCCATGCTTTAATAACCACTGTCCTGCAACAGCCTGTGCCTTGTTAAAGGTAAAGAAGAATATTTAGGAAAAAAATTAGTTAAAAAAATGGTTGAGATAGGTGTATATAAAAAGTCAAGAGTCTATTCCAATAAAGTTTTAAGAAGCTGTCATCTCTTGCAGCAGCTGTTGAACCTTTTAAAAAGAAAGAAAAAAACAAAAGAACCACATTATACAGTTGCTTTAAAATGTACACTCTGGAAAATATGATGAACCCCAGCCCTTTCACTTTTTAAATAAGTATAAAAAATGCATACCTTCTTAATGTCTGGTCTCTTATTTTTCTTTTCATGCAGACATTGACTAGCAACAGAGTACATAGCTTCAACTGAAGTGGAATCAGCATCATTCATCTTTTTATCAATATAATCTTCAATTGTCTTTTCTTCATCTTCAATTTCTTCTTTAATATCTAGCTTTAAAATGAGTGTTAAAACTTTAAGAGCTTCAAATCAAAGTGAAAGAAAATAGAATATATATTTTAATTATTTAAATTAATCTACTTTGTAATAACATGCACTCTCATTTTACTATCTTATCTTAAAACCTTATTAAGAATTGAAGACCCAGCCTGGGCAACATGGTGAAACCCTGTTTCTACTAAAAATACAAAAAATTAGCCAGGCATGGTGGTGCGCGCCCGTAATCTTAGCTACTCGGAAGGCTGGCAGGAGAATCGTTTGAACCCAGGAGGCAGAGGTTGCACTGAGCTGAGATGACGCCACTCCAGCCTGGGTGACACAGCAAGACTCTGTCTCAAAAAAAAAAAAAAAAAATTGAAGACATGCAGGACAAATCCTATGTAAATTAGTACAGCCATCCACCACAAAATGACATTTTGGTCAATTGGTCAATGACAGACCACATATAGATGGTGGTCCCATAAGATTATAATACCATATTTTTACTGTACCTCTTTTATGTTTACATACACAAACACTTACCAGTGTGTTACAATTGCTTACAGTATTCAGGACAGTATTATACCGTACAGCATATGTTTGTAGCCTAGGAGCAATACCATATAGCCCAGGTATGTAGCGGGTCATATCATCTAGGTTTGTGTAAGTACACTCTATGAGGTTCACACAATGAAACTGCCTAACAACGCATTTCTCGGAACGTATTCCTGTCACTAGGCAACACATGACTGGGGGTGTGTGTGTGTGTGTATATATATGGGTGTGTATATATATATACACCCATATATATGTATACATATAATATATATACATATAAATGTATATTTAATTATTTATACCTCCTAGATACTTCCACCCATTTGCCTTCCCATTTTTATATCTACGTTATGAGCTAATTGCTTATATGTTCCCATTAGCAGCATTTACTAGGTGGGCAGCACAGGGTGGTCTGCTTCTTGATGTGCTTCTAATAGCGCAATTCCAACTTTTGGACCCTGACTCCTCCTCCCTGTACCCAACAAACTTCTCTATGGGTACTAAGATTGTTGAATCAAAGAGAAAAAAGGAGGGGAAAAATGGGGAGCAGGCCATGATAAAAAAAATTAATAGGGAGAGAAGTGTAGGAATAAGATAGTGGAGTTGGGTGAATCATGGTCCCCCAAAACATGTCTATGTCATAATTCCTGGAACCTGTGAATGTGCTCTTATTAGGAAAAGAAGGGCCCTTTTAGGTGTAATTAAGTATCCTGAGATGAGATCATTCCGGATTATGGATAATCCTGGAGGTAAGCCCTACATCCAATGAGCAAGGCAAGATTCTCTCTGGAGCCTCCAGAGAGAGCATAGTCTTGCCAATACCTTGATTTCAGACTCTGGCCTCCAGAACTATGAGCAAATAAATTTCTGTTGCTTTAAGTCACACAGTTTTTAGTATATTTTTATAACAGTCCTAGGAAACTAATACAGATTAAAAAAACTATTCATGAGAGGTAGGATGTAAACTCTTCAAAAACACTTTCAAAGATAAATTCTGAAAATGTTTGACAATGGCAGAATCTAGTGACATAACAGTTTTTCACATGATCATTTTTTTTTTAAACTGTGTTTGTATGAAAATCTTATTACTTTAGAGTCACACCACAGTCAAGCCTTACGAATGGGTGAAAGAGTAAAACCTTCTCCAAAGATTTATGATTTTCACTATTATATGATGAAACGCAAAACTTGTGACTGAGATAGAGCTTATGTTTTTCTGCATTTCATTCTTACTCAAGCCAAAGTTTTGAGGCTTTTATATATTTTGAAGGAAAAAGTCTTAGGCAAAATGATGGAAAACTTAGGTAAAGTATATGCTGCAACTTAGTGAATCAATCTGGGTTCAATCTTGAGCCCTCCATACCCACACAGGAGGTCATAGGAACTCCAACTTGAAGGCAGTTGGTCAGAAGTTCTGGAGGCCTAAACTTACGACTGGTGTCTGGTGAGATGGCAGTCTTGGGGACTGAGACCTTAACCTGTGGGATCTGACTCTGATGCTATGTCCAGGAACATAGTGTCAGAATTAAATTGGAGGAGATCCAGCTAACTTCCGCTGCCAAGTAGATTGCCTGCTTGTTGGTGGGGAGAAACCCTCCCCACTCACATTTGGTCACAGAAATCTTCTGAGTTGATTGTTGTTGTGGTGTAAGAGCAAAGGAAAAACATGATATTAATTTTTCCTAACAATAGCAAATTTGGTATGTTTTTTATTGTAACTTTGTAAATAAAATACCCCACGATAGAAATAAGTAGATAACTTTTACTAGCAATTTTATTCTGAAAGAAATCTGAATGAAAGCCTTTTTTTTCCCCTTCTGAAAATGCTGGAAACACTGTTATTAACAGTAGCCACCCCAAAAGTGACAAAATAAACATAAGCTAAAGAGGACCTCAGAAATCATTTAGTTCTATTCTCATTTTACCCACAAAGAAATCAGAACAAAGAATATAGAAGTGACTTTTCTAGGTTTCACAAATGCTTCATGGGAGAGCTGAGAATGAAAAATATTTAATGCTTTTTCCATATGCTATCGTGTAATAGCCAATGGAAAGACTGCCAATAGAAAATGTTATTTCTAGATGTCAAATTTATCCATATAAATTTAGACTACAAAAGCAGAGAAAAAAGGATTGAGGAAAACGAATATTTCAATTACCAATAACTGAGGTTCACGATGTTCATCCACGGCTGGGAGTCCAGTTATTATTTCTAGTAAAACCTATGAAGACAAAAAAAAATCATTAATATAATACACAAGATAGGCTGGGCACAGTGGCTAATGCCTGTAACCCCAGCACTTTGGGAGACAGATGTGGGAGGATAACTTGAGCCCCGGACTTCACGACCAGCCTGGGCAACAGGGAGACCCTGTCTCTACAAAAAATTTTAAAAAAACATTGGCTGGGTGTGGTGGCACACACCTGTAGTCCCCGCTACTTGGGAGGCTGAAGTGAGAGGATCACTAGAACCTGGGAGGTTGAGGCTGCAGTGAGCCATAATTCCACCACTGCACTTCAGTCTGGGTGACTGAGTGAGATCTTGTCTCTCTAAAAAATATATATATTATACATGATACTAATAAATTATATATATAATACTCAAGACAAAAATAAACTAGAATGAATATGAATCTTGCTTACAAAATTTGATTAATCATTCTATACAAAGCTATGTCTTTTAGATATTAAAGTGGAAAGAACATGAGCTTTGGGCATTTCTCACCAACCCTCCTTCAGGGACATCTTGGACCCCATCATGACCATAAGCAGCTCTTTTCTATTGGCAACTTACTAAAGAGTCAGCCCCACTCAACATATGTTCTGAGAACTCCCAATCCTTTTCCTGCCTTTTGGGGATTCTTCACAAGAATAATTTTCTCTGGCTCTTAGGAGAATATTATTTTCTAAACATTAGGCATATTCTATAGCCCTATGCCTTATTTTCACAGTGCTATGAAGTTAAATTTCCATATATGAAACACATATGAAAAAATAAAATGAAGAAAAAGCCCCTGGTTTCTTCAACCACCCACACCTATCTCTTGCTCCATCTTAAAAGTTATTGAGAATAGACAGGTAGATTAGTAAATGTCAAAAAATGTGAGACTAAAGTATATACTGTATGACATGATTCATTTAATGCATTAGGTGTCATGCTAATTCATAAAGACAGATGGCAAGAAAATCATTTCTTGTAGTCATTTCAAAAATCAACTCAAAAGTTTTACACATTGGAAGAAGTTTGTATAAACTTTCTGGTGTAAGTAGAGGTTAATGTGAAAAACTTATATTGTTACATAAGAGAGATAAACAAGATGGGTATATTAAATAATATTCTACTTCATTTTCACAATTATAGCAGAATGATTATTTTTAATAATTATGTATATGGAACTTACCACACCAAAGCTGTAAATATCAGATTTGGGTGTTATTTCTCCTCGCAAAGCTTCAGGTGCCATATAAGCTGTTGTTCCTACAATTCTGCTAGTCATGACTGTCTGGGCAAACTTCTCAGAAGCCCGTGCAAGGCCAAAGTCAGATATTTTAGCAGTGAAAGCTTCATCTAGTAAGATATTTGCACTGAAAAAAATATAAAGTTTGAAGAAAAAAATGTTTTTTCCACCCCAAAAAAGTCAAACAGTTCCTTAGCTAGATGTATGTATGTATGCATGTATATACGTATATGCATACATGTATACGTACATACATATTTACAGAGTGTAACATTTTATAGTATGCATCATAAAAGCCTAAAATTTACAGAAATAAACCTAGAATTCAGATTATAGCTAAAGAGAAGCAACTGTCCTCTTTTTTTATTTTTCTTGAGGAAAACATTTAGGAGAATAAAAATGAAATAAAACTGTCTACATTAGTAAGAGATATTTTCATTATTCCACAAATCATTTATTATAGGGTAAATTACTACAAAGTCTTCCAAGGCACCTTTATTAATTCCTTTCTTAGTATGTATCAATTCATTTCAAAACAAATTTCCAACCAAAGTATCTCAGTTATGCATTTCTTTATTCTTTTGTTCTGTACTATCTGGCTTTTGAAGAGAAAAAAATATGGCCAAAATATCTCAATTAATTCATTATGTGTTTTCATACTTTAATTCAACACAATCTTATTGAGAACTCCCTATGTTGTATAGTATTTAAGCTCACTGCTGGGCATGAGGGAGTCTTAAAATCTTGCCTGTGACAAAGGCATAAATAATTTTTTAAAACAATGGTAATATTAGGTACAAAATGCTGAGAGAACAACCATGTGCCTGGAAAAAGTAGGAAAAATTTCAAACAGAGGGTGAAAAGTGTGCTTAGTATTGAAGGATTATTAGAAGTTAATAGTTATATGAGGGAAAGAAAGGCACTCCAGGCAAATGGAGTAACAGGTACAAAGTGACAAAAACATTATATGGTATACATGGAACGAGTGTCCAAGAAACACGGAGATAATTTGAATTTTATCCTGTGAGCAACAGGATACCAGCTAAAGTTTTCACAGTAGGAAACTGATGTTATTAGACTTAACTTTTAGGACCATGACCTGGTAGTGTGGTAGTGAATAGATGAGAACTGATAGGCTGGATTTAGGTTGACTACGAAGGTTTGTAACAAAGCAAATGAGAGACAATGAGGGTTTAAATGGTCATAACATGGGATAAATGGAGAGTGAAAATTTTGAGGCTCACACAACAGAATTTTGTAATTAGCATGATATAGAGAATGAGAACGTCTCCAGCTTGAGAGACAGAATGAATAGTGACTTCATTGGATCAGAAAGGAAATGTGGTAAGACTTTAGGTTGGGAAGAGCTGATGAGTTTGATTTCTGATGTGCTGACTTAAAGGCTACTGTGGGATACCCAGATGAAGTGTTTTTGGTACAGGGATACTAAAAATCCAGGATTGGAAGCTAATAATACAGAGTCAAAAGACACTCACATATAAGTAGCAGTTAAAATCAACATAATATTACTCAGCAAAAACATACGGAGAGAGGCCGGGTGGATGGCTAATGCCTGTAATCCCAGCACTTTGGGAGGCCAAGGTGGGCGGATCACCTGAGGTCGGGAGTTCAAGATCAACCTGATCAACATGGAGAAACCCCATCTCTACTAAAAATACAAAATTAGCAGAGCGTGGTGGTGGATGCCTGTAATCCAAGCTACTCAGGAGGCTGAGGCTCGAGAATCTCTTGAACCTGGGAGGCGAAGGTTGCAGTGAGCCAAGACCGTGCCATTGCACTGGGCAACAAGAGTGAAACTCGTCTCAAAAAAAAAAAGAACATACAGGGAGAAAAGAGACAATATATAAGAACACAAGAAAGTACCAATCCATGAAGGATAGGAGATGGTGTTTCTTTTCTCATCTAGGGTCAGTTCCTCTGCTTGAGTGCTTTCTACATTCTCTGGAACCCTACTGAACACATCATCTCATTTCTGTCTTCCATAGTATCCTCTCCCTCTTAATCTGGATCCTTCCTACAGGCACATAAGCACAGTTTAATCTCTGCCATCTTAAAAAAAAAGTTTCCTGAATGACATATCTATTTCTAGCTGTCCCCTTCACTAGTAAAATGTCTTAAAAAGACTTGTCTATACTCCTATCTCAGTTCTCTAGCTCTTACTCTCTCAACTACAACATGATTTCTAAACCAACTACTACCTGGAAATGGGTGTCCATAAAGTCACCAAAGACCATGGTGATGCTAATCCAATGATTAAAGCACTTGACTCTTTTTGACTACTCCCTCTTGGGAAACACTTTCTTTCCTCATTTTCAGGGACTCCACACTCTCCAGGTTTTCATCTTACCCTTCTCTTTATGTGTACTTCCTTAGATTCCTTTTTGTGATCATCTCTTCTATTTGGCCATTAAGTCTTAGGGTTCCTCAAGACTTAATCTTGTGACCTTTTCTTAATCTACATCTCCCCTCAAGTGAATACAGTCACTTCAGTTATCACCTGTATGCAAGTAATACACATTTATATCTTCAGCTCAGACCTTCAGCTCCAAATCTGTATATCACACTGTCTAACATCTCTACTACTACATCTTAAAAGCACCCTAAACACAACATGTACAAAGGAGAATTCACATTTTCTAACCATCTCTCTAACCCCAACCTAACCAGGTCTTTTTTCAGTCCTTTCTATATAAGTGAATCATGCCATAATCATTCCAGAATGCAAGTCTGGATGCCATTATTCCAGGAGTCATTCCTGATACTTCCCTCTTCCTGAACCCCTGCATAGCCAAGGCATCAACAAGTTTTGCCATTTTAATCTTTCTAATCTGCTCACCTCTCTTCTTATGAACTGCCACCTATGATAGCCTACTAACTGCCTCTTCTTACAAACTGTTCTCTACACTAGAGTCAAAATCATCTTTGCAAAACTTAAATATGATGCTATATTCCTACTTAAAATTTTCAACGGCATCTCATTACACTTGTGATAAAACTAAAAGCCTTACCTTGATCCATTAAGTCCTATAGGACTTAGCTTCCTACACGTCTCTGTAGTTTTATCTCCAATCTGCCACCCTATAACTTTCTGCATCTCAGTCATACTGCATTTACTTCATTTTTTTTTAGACAGAGTCTTACTTTATTACCCAGGCTGGAGAGCACTGGCACAATCATAGCTCACTTCAACCTTGAACTCCTGGGCCCAAGTCTCCTCCCTCCTCAGCCACCCTAGTGTCTGGAACTGTAGGCATGCACTACCACGTTTGACTAGTTTTTTTGTAGAGATGAGGTCTTGCTATGTTGTTCAGGGAACATAGTCAGGTCTGCTACTCCTGGCCTCAAATGATCCTCCTATCTTGGTTCCCAAAGCATATTTCATTTCTTGTAACTCATCATGCTCCCATATTCTGTCTCACCACTGGTCTTACAAATGCAGTTCCTTCTGCCTAGAATGTTCTTCTCCCCATCATCCACTCTACAGTTACCCTCAAATTGTGCCTACTTATTTCCTGCTCATTCTTTGAATCTCTGCTTAAATATCACTTTCTTGGAAACCCTTCTTTATATTAATCCTATGTGCTATACTATATATAATAATACATATAATATATATGTGTACTGTACATATTAACATTCTATATTTTGTGATTATTTGATTGATGTTGAGCTCTATATATTAATATGTTACTTATAGTAGGTAAATATTTAACTAGATAAATACACAAGAAAGAAAGAGAACTGAAAAGTACTCATGGAGGATGAAGGTGATTCAGAAAAGAATAGTGATCCATAAACTAAGAAAACAACTAATTTCCATAAGGCAAAAGTGTCAAGAAGAACAGAATAAACTACTATTAAAACAAACAAAAAAGGTCAAGTAGGATGAGTACTGGAAGTAGGTCACTGGGCTTGGAATAAAGGCGATTACAGATGTCCTTATTGAGAAGAGCTTTCATGGAGTGATGGGAAAAAAGTCCAGATGCTCTAGGTTAAGACATGCATGTGAATAGTGAATAGAGTGACAGCAAATTATTCTTTAAAGACAGCTTTCCAAAAGCTTTTAAACAGTAGCATTTACCTTTTAATATCTCTATGAATATGATGATTTTCATGTAGAAAATTGATGCCATTAGCTGCATCCTGAGCAATCTTGCATCTCATGTGCCAAGAAAGTGGTGGAGTACCATCCTTTTAAAGAAATAAACCAAATTAAAAACAAGAAAGAATAATATAAAATCTACAGGGAATATATAACACAGAATATTTTTCTAGGCAACAACTGAAGATGATGTTATAGCACTAATAATTTAGGACTACATTTTTAAGTTATTAAAAATAATATCTAAATAAGCTCAAATGGGTGTTTACATTTGTTATTTGAAGATAAAAATATATAAAAGCATCTTCCTAGTATAGTCTTAACTGAATTTTACATTTAAGATTACCACATAATAAAATGGCAACCCACTTGTTGACATATCAACTGTATAATTTTCATAGAGCAGGAAAAATATGAAAGTTAATTTGGTTTAAATAATCCAGTAACAAAATGAATATTAATATTCCAGCATATAAACAAAAAGTCAAACAATCTGATGAATAAATAGCTTACCAAGCAAGAGAGTCTGTCTAGCAATGAACCATTAGGCATGTAAACATATACTAAGCAGAGGTCATCTCCATCACTTGAGAAACCAAGTAGTTCTACTAAGTTTTCATGTTGACACCTGTGACAAATAATTTTTCATGCAAAATTATTATAATAAATACTTATATATTCAATTGTAGGTTGGAAGTTATTCAAAGTTTTAATAGAAAAAAAGAGCAAAAAAATAGTATGTTATATATCATTTCTAACTTGATGTTTATGTTTATATATGTTTATTGTAACTGTTTATAATTTTCTGCAAATACTTCTCTTTTCAGCCAATATTAATCAACATTAGAAGTAAAACCTCTTTTTCTTTTTTTTTTTTTTTGAGACAGGGCCTAACTCTGTTGCCCAGGCTGGAGTGCAGTGGTGTAATCACAGCTCACTGTGGCCTCGACCATCTGGACTGAAGTGATCCTCCTGCCTCATCCTCCCAAGTAGCTTGGACTACTGGTGTACACCACACTCAGCTACTTTTTAAATTTTTTTGTAAAGATGAAGTCTCACTGTATTTCCCAGACTGGTCTCAAACTGCTGGCCTCAAGTGATCCTACCACTTTGGCCTCCCAAAGTATTGGGATTACAGGCGTGAACCACTACAGCTGGCCAAACCTCTTTCTATTTTACAGTAAAAGCTAAATAATTCAGATTATTGGAACTTGTGATAAGTTTGGTTAAGGACTAGGCTGATGCTCACTTTCTTTAGCCCAATTTTCAATGATGGCACAAATAAGATTTCAAGAAGTCCGTTGAATTTTCATGCTAATACTGTCAAGAATTTTCTAACACACTGAAAGCACTGATTTACAGACATGATCTTGAATCACATCTAATTTGCATGTTTTTGATCTTTAATCACACTGGATTATTTATAACCTAATTTGAGTGTCTTTATATACTTGAGAGTAATAAAACTAAAGAGACCTACAGTCTAATAAAGTGGCAGCATCTGTGGTAAGACAAAAGAAAACAGGGTTCAGAGTTATACATCCTAAATTTAAAGTCTAGTTCTGCCCCCTCCTGGATATGTGACCTACAGCAAGTTAACAGCCTTACTGAGCCTCAGCTCCTTTATCTGCTAAATGCAGAAAATAGTATGTAATATGGATGCTGAGACAATTAAATGAGCAAATGTAAACATGACAGCCTAGAAACGTATCTGGCACATGATAAGTGTTTTATTATTTAAGTGCTTATTCATTTTGTTCATTCAAAATAATCCACAATTCTAGCAGTTCATTATATCAGTTTCTCCTAGTCTCATAAATACTTGAAGAAGTGCAAATTAAAGCAGTAAGTGTCCCATTTTCCACCAAACGGGCACATTTTAAACATGAGTAGTTAACATTTGCTGAGTTTATACTATATACGAGGCACTGTGGCAAGTGATTTACCTGTTTTATTTAATCCTCACAATAACTTAAGTAAGTACTATTGTCCCATTTTATAGATGAGAAAATTAAGGAATAGAAAGTTAAGAAACTTGGCCAAGTTCATTCTGCTAGTAAGATCCAGAGATTGGCACTTATTTAAAAATTGTAATAATAGGCCAGGCGCAGTGACTCACGCCTGTAATCCCAGCCGAGGCGGGCAGATCACGAGATCAGGAGATCTAAACTATCCTGGCTAACGTGGTGAAATCCCGTCTCTACTAAAAATACAAAAACAAAATTAGCTGGGCATGGTGGCGGGTGCCTGTAGTCCCAGCTACTCTGGAGGCTGAGGCGGGAGAATGGTGTGAACCTGGGAGGCGGAGCTTGCAGTGAGCCAAGATCGCACCACTGCATTCCAGCCTAGCCAACAGAGCGAGACTCCGTTTCAAAAAAAAAAAAAAGTAATGATATTAAATGAAGGTAAGGAACCAGTAAAGTTTGAAATTGTAATACATTGCTGGTAGTAACTTATCTCAAAAGCCATTTGAATGTGTATTTAGAAAGTCATTAAAAAGTTCATGCATTCCTACCTAGTAATTCTTTTTCTAGGACTTTACCCTAGATGATAAAGTAAGTATAACTGCATTTAAAGATTTATGTGCAAAGAACCTTAAAGAACCTTTATTTTTAATACTGAAAATTAGAAACAAACCTAGCTATGGTTAAATAAAATATGATTTTCACATATGCTAGACTGTTGTACAATAATTTAAAATGTTTTCAAATTATTTTTAATGACATGGGAAAATGCTACACACACATCGTGAAGCAAGTATATAAAAATATTAGCAGTGATTATCTCTGAGTGATATATTTGAGAGATGGTTTGTATTATTATTATTAAGTTCCAGGATACATGTACAGAACGTGCAGGTTTGTTACACAGGTAAACGTGTACCACAGTGATTTGCTGCACCTATCAACCCATCATCTATGTATTAAGCCCTGCATGCATATAGGCTTGTATATTTTAAAAATATTTTCCTGTATTTTCCAGATTACCTACTGTGAACAAGTTACTTTTAGAATTGGAGAGTAGGGGTAGGAGTGGAGAAAACAAATCCTGAAAAAAAAAGTTTGATCTTTTTTCAGCGTGTATCATTTTTACCGTGCATAAATCAGTTCTAGTCTATTCTTCTTACTTGAGGTTAGGTAACTATGATTGGTGATTTACAGCAGTGGGTTTAATGGGTATAATCTGGTAAATCTCATTAGGATTCAGATCAAAAGTTCAGGCTCTGCAATCAAACAGATCTGGATTTCAATCCCATCTCTAACACTTACTGGCTATGTGATCTTGGACAAGCTATTTAATGTTTCTAAATCTCAGTTAACAAACAAAATGGGCAGTTGTTAACAGTTGTAAGGGTTAGACAGACAATGCACATAAAGTACATAGCACAATGTCTGGCATGTTGCACACACTCAAATATCAATCACTATTAATCACTATAATAATTAGAATACATTTCCTACTTTGTCCCTCCTACTTTTCCTGATGATGTCCAACAATTTTCCAGCACACAGGATCAATGCCTTCTAAGCATCCTAACAGATAACATGACTCTAGTTGCTCTATAGATGCTACTTTATATGTAAGGGCCTATTACTCTATAGATAGTTTTTTTTAAGTAGCTCTGCAATTGATCTCTCATGAATTCTGGAAGTGGAAAACATGATAATGAAGGACATGATAGTGAAATTCCACGTAACTTTGTTGTGACTTAAAATAATGACTGAGGCCAGGCACGGTCATGCCTGTAATCCCAGCTCTTTGGGAGGCCGAGGCAGGTGGATCACAAGGTCAGGAGATCGAGACCATCCTGGCTAACATGGTGAAACCCCATCTCTACTAAAAATACAAAAAAAAATTAGCCAGGCATGGTGGCACACACCTGTAGGTCCAGCTACTCAGGAGGCTGAGGCAGGAGAATTGCTTGAACCTGGGAGGCAGAGGTTGCAGTGAGCCGAGATCGTGCCACTGCACTCCAGCTTGGGCGAAAGAGAGAGACTCCGTCTCAAAATAAATAAATAAATAAAAATGACTGCTATTTAATCTCCAGGCATATGAGTATATGTAACCATAGAATTATGGAGCCAAAAGTACTTTCAATTTCTCTAATCTAAACACTTTATTTTAATTTCATATATGTGCAAACATTACTAGTTCATGGCATACTCTAGAGTGAACCAGGTTCCTTACTCCTTGTCTTTTTTCTTTCCACTACACCGCACTGCCAAATTAAGACTTACTTTGCCATTACTTTTATTTCTTGATCAAACTGCTGTTTCAGTTCTTCAGTAGTAATGTCAACCATCTGAAAAAATAAAATATACAATGTAATACTACACAATTCTAAGGTTCTTAATGCTCAGAGGGATCAAGAGATCAGCTGGCTCATCTCCCTTTCTTTAAAACAATAATGTATTATTCTCCCAATTCTACAGAATAACTGAGATCTAGAAATACTAGTGATTTCCTCAAGGCCCATGGCTGGTTAGTGGAATGAAAAATATATATAAATTTCACTGAGTTGTGGAAACAAAATGAAATAACATGAAATTTCACTACACAAAAAAATTTGAAAAAAATTCTAGGAAACAGAAAACATAAGCAATTTAAGTGCAAAATGGAAAAAAAAAAAAAACCCTACAAAAGCCCTGCAACGTATATGACAAACAGTGACTATCTTTATCACATACATATGCATTCTATTGATATTTTTAGGCTCTAACAAAAGATTTGGAATATAACGAGTCAGTAAGTAAAAGGTGAACACCTCAGTAGAAATGGCAACAAAGGACACAGATAAAAAAAAATTTTAATGTTTTTTCTTAATGTATACTCCCTAAACTTTATTTTTAAATGGGAAAAGTAATGCAAACAAGGTTTTTTTTAAATAGTTTTCCTGGTATCTTACCATTTTAATCTTGATTACACATGAAGCACTATGTGGAGCAGGGCTTCTCAACTTTAGTTTGTGAATCTCCCAAAATTTATGTATGATCGTGTGTACATGTACATAACCACATTTTTCTAGGGGTAGGGTCCACAGTGTTCAACAGATTTTAAAATTTTAAGAACTACTATTTAGAATGATGTTTAAAGAAAATACATACTGAAATAATGTATTTCCTAAAGATTAACTTTAAAACCTATTATAGAGCACACTATGAAGCAACTCTTTCTTTTTATTCCTGAAAATATAACTTACTGCTGCAAGCTTCTTCACTGCCACAGTTGTGTTATTTACGTAGCCTTTATATACAACTCCAAATCCTCCCTCTCCCATTTTATTACCACCAACAGAAATGGGTCGTTCATCAAAGTTATTTGTAACATTCTTCAATTCATAAAATGAAAAACTGTGAAAACCTGTAATGTCAAAATAAGAAAAACATGCTTAAATTTTAAAAATTCGTTTTAATAATTCTAATATTTTCTCATTTGAAGATTTCACATATATGCAAATATTTATGATTTTGAATTAGACAAGATGGGAGAAGATAAAACCATTTCTAAAATACAAATTATAAGTTTTTCTTGAGAATTCTGTTTGGTGATCCTACCCTCTGAACACTATAGTCACCCGCCCAAAATTCTAGTCACACATTTGAGTGGGTCTAGTCTACCTACCCAAAACTCTAGTCACATATTTTATTTTAAAAAGTGACCCTTCCAAGTTATGTAAATATTTACTTTTTTTTTTTCATAGCTTCTCTGGTTGTTTGCATTTCCTATTGCCTGTAATCACTGATTAATACAATGAAGATGGTTCTTAATATATCAGGAGGAAACAACTCACAAAAGAGCTATTGCCAGTGTGCCTGTGATTGCTGCACAAACAAAAGAGCAAGAGCTTCCTTTTAAAGCACTGGTAGTCTTAATGACAAATCCACTAGTGGAAAGCACTGAAAATGTTACTTACGTGTATCACTAACTTCTAAACTTTTATTTTCTGGACTTGAGGAGTCAGGTGGCATATAGCTTTGTTCAAGATTCTGCACAGGTGTCATCAATGTCCTCTCTTTGTCATAGAAAGGCATCTGTTTTTGCTGAACTGTTACAGCTTCTTTAGAAGGTAGTGTATTAGCAGTTTTGGGAACAGCATCTAACAAATGAAGTAAGATACAAGTGGTTTTTCAGTAAGAAAAAGTGGTTGTGAAAAAGTTAAACTAGAAACTTGGTTCATTTAGTATCATTCCGGTTTCTACAGGTTGGTCTCATATTCTCATAGCACACACAAGAAGCTGCCTAGTAAGAATCTGTAAGTTATAATGAAGATGGGTAAAGAGAGTAAGGCAGTGTTTTCAAACAGTGATCCATGAGCCACCTATATCAGAGGCACTGAAGCACCTGTTTAAGAATATAGACCTTAAACCCAATTCCAGAATTCTGATTACGTAGATTTGGAACAGACCCTAGGAAACTACATGTTTAACCAGAACTTAAGTGATTCTTATGCATGATAAAGGTTGAGAACCACTGGTGTGAAAGGCATCAAAGGAAAAAAAGAAAGGTTATAAGGAAGGCAACTAGACACTACCACATCAGAATACAATTTTTTAAAATTATGATTATAGAGTCCCATCAGGGCAGAAGTTGAAGATGAAAAAAAGCAAGAACTCAAAATTATAATTACTTTCTTACAGCCTAAGCCAGATGTATGAAGTCTTTCCTTCTAAACTTTCTGTTGGCACAAAACTATCTAACTCTTATGAAGCTTCTATCACCTTAGCAGCAGAGTCCACAGTGTCCTTTGTCTGTGCTGCTTTTTAAAGAGTTGAGGAGTGCTGAAAGAAAGAAAGGGACTCTCAAATGTAAGCTTCATCTACTATGAGAAAAAAGGAAGAGTAAGAAGAAACATTTATATTTCTGCCATTTGTCTTTCCACCCTAATTGTGGACACCCTGGTCACAATCGGTTTACCTGGGAGCAAAAGACTCGCAGGAGCAAAAAATTCATTTTGGATCAAAAGATCCACAAGATCACCAACTGTGCAATTTGTGGTGCCCCAGTCAAACAGTAGTTCAGAAGTGGGACTTTTTCCAGTTTGAAGTAATGCTTCAAATCTCCTTAAAAGTAAGTAACAAAGAAACAAAATTAGTCTATTGTCTTAGTCCATTTTGTGCTGCAATAATAGAATACCACAGACAGGGTAATTTATAAGCAATAGTTAATTTGGCTCACGGTTCTGGAGGCTGGGAAGTCCAAGATCGAGAGGCTGCATCTGGTTAGGGCCTTCTTGCTACATCATCTCATGGTGGAAGGGCAGAAGGGCAAAAGAGCATGCACACGTGCATGTGAAAGAGAAAAAAAAAAGAGAGAGAGAGAGAAAGAAAAATAGGGCCTAACTTATCCTTTTATCAGAAACCCACTCCTGAGATAACTAACCCACTCCTGCCATGACAACATTAATCCACTCATAAGGGCAAAGCCCTCATGGCCTACCTACACTTTAAAGGTCCTACCTCTCAACCCTGTTGCAATGGGTATTAAGTTTCTAACACATGAACTTTTGGGGACATATTCGAACAATAGCATTTATAAACTGAGGTCCTATGAAAATAGGTGTTGATCTCCCCCGCCCATTTTGCTCACAGCATCTCCTATAACATTAAAGAAAAGGGACAACAAGAGAATCAGCAAGAATTACAAAGAGACAGGAAAGATAGGAGGAAAAAAGATGCCAAAGATGATGATAATAATTTACTGGGTACTTACTGGATATTTACTTAGTGGGTTATAGGATGCACACACATGAGCGTGTTCAAAGATATTATGATTATCATATGAATTTACTAGTGAAAAAGCCAGGCTTGGAGAGGTAGAGTAACCAGCCCATAGCCACACAGCCAATATGATGTATCCAAGTTGAGGTACAAATTCAGATCTCATTTGACATAAGAGTGTATTCTTAATCTACTAGAAATATTACTTCCCACATGACTTAAGAATCTGATAGCTATATAATTTTTAACAAATCCGCCTGCTTAATTAAAGAAACAGAACACACAAAAACTTAGGAAATTATTCCTTTGATCTTAACTGTAATTCAATTAAATTGAAAAAAAATCACAAAGTCAGCTTTCAACTCATTTCTTTCCATTTCTTTAAAATCAAAAATTAGTTTTGAAAAGTAACACTTAAAAATTTAACCAATATTGTTTTTTTCTGTTTTTCCTCTAAAGATTTTATTTTAAAAAATTCAAACTTACAGAAAAGTTGAAAAAATTCTAGAATAAACAACCATTCACCTAGATTCACCAATTGAATAATTGATAAAATTGTGCCATATCTGGGCTCTTGTGCATGCTCTCTTTCAATCTGTGTCTGTGGGTGTGTGTGTTTTAGAATACGGGCCAGATGTCTTATAGAATGGGTCTAACAGCCTAGATTTATCTGACTACTTTCTCATGATTAAATTCAGATTAAGCATTTTGGTAGAAATACTACATAGGTATAATGTGCCCTTCCCATTGTATCACATCCAGGGGTACATATTGGCATTTTGTACCATTATTATTGGTGCTAAAGTTTGATCACTTGAAGGAAGTGTACTTCAGATTTCCTCATTAAAAATTTACCCTTCCCTTTCATACTTCACAAGTAATTTGTGTATAATACTTTTTATCTATCTATTGAGGGAATCTTGCTCTGTCACTCAGGCTGGAGTGCAGTGGCATGATCATGGCTCACTGCAGCCTTGGCTTCCTGGGCTCAGGTGATCCTCCCACCTCAACGTCCCAAGTAGCTGGGACTACAGGCGTGCATTACCACACCCAGCTAATTTTTTGTAGAGATGGGGTTTTACCATGTTGCCCAGGCTAGTCTTGAACTCCTGGGCTCAAGCAATCTGCCCACCTCGGCCTCCACAAGTGTTAGGATTACAGGCATGAGCCACTGTGCCCAGCCTATAATACTTAAAATCTTGTGCATATCCTGCTCATATGCTTGAGAACAACCATCTTTCACCTTATGTTTTTAGGTTCAGTGATGAGCCTTGCATGAATCAGTTACTCATTGGTGGTTGCAAATAGGTATTTTTCTCATTCTACCATTCTTTTCACAATTATTTGCAGGTATTATTCTGTAAAGAAGAGCTTTTTCTGTCACAGGAATGAGTCTTCGAAAAAAGAAAAAAAAGGGAAGAGCTTTATCTTCCTGCCACCACTGCCCCAATTATCTTCCATAAGTTTTTAACAGTAATATCAAAAAATTATCTTTAAACATTGACTTAACACAGTTTAAACTTAGCTTCTTTCAAGTAATTTAACATGTTCGCTTTTCTTATGAGGAAACATTTCCTGCAAGGGAGCCAAGGCTTTTAGGTTCTTTCCCAGGTTAATGCTGAAAATAACAAACAGTCTTCTTTTCCTTTTGCTACCAAAGAAACATTTTGACATAAGTTTTAACTGCAATGACTGACAAAAATAAAATCTGCATGCATATTTTACACTAAATCGAGCAGAGATGAGTAAAAAGGAAAAATTGAAATTATCTGAAGACAGCACTGAGAAATCCTGGCTAAGATTTAAGAATTCTGTGCACAGAAGTGTACACTTGCAAGCAACAACTTTAAAACATCAAATTGAAAAACTCCCGAAATACATTGTTAGAGTGCATTAGAGATTCACACACTTTGAAGTTTAAGCTCTAGATTTTTACTAGACATTCTTGTAACATTCTTATTTTCCTTTAATCTGGAAATGAGAAGTGTGAGGCAGAGTGAACTTCACTTTGCTTGCCAAACAGGGAACCACAGAAAAGGTGGGAATCTTCATTCTAACCCAAAAAACTTATTTGAGAGATCACAGTATTAGCCGTATTGACATATTGGACAAAGACAAAACTGCAAAAGGAACAATCAAAAAGAGGTTACCTACTACCAATGTCTCCTCCATAGTGGAGAGGTTTACTTTCTAAACTGCCATATTAGACAGTACTTATACCAATTAATCATTCCATATTGTGATGTAAGAATTTAAAAATACAAAGAATTTTATCTGTTACCTTATGTGAAACTGATTGTATCTATCATCACCAGATGGTTTTTTAATAGCTACAGCTAACTTCTTCCATCCTTCTTGAGGATCAATAAAATCTGACAGCTTCCTAATTAGTCCAACATTGAGGCAGCGCACATATGTTGATGATGTTATGGGTTTGTTCATCTTCTATTCCTAAAATATGGAAAAATCTCATTAAAATTTTACAGTACTTTTAGAGATGACATCTGTAAGCTTATATATCACACTTTGCTATATCATATGAAATGTCAGCAACTGATTATACCATAATAAAGAAACATTCCAAAGTCAAGTCATTGATACCCTAAGATGAAATTAAAATTGTAATTCATTTGTCCAATTATCCTCTGGGTTTGCTTCCTTTTTCCACCTATTAATAGCAATAAAAATCGGAAGACTTTTTTCTGACACTGATATTTTCCAAGTAAAATTTATAGAAAGGGGCAAAAAACTTACCAGAAAAATTCTTCTTAAGAGTAATATCAACAAACTATCAGAATTAGCATATTCAGAAATCAAATCTATTAATAAAAACATTTACCTTTCAATTTAATATATGTTTCTCAATCAGTACTTATTTACAATTAAAAATTTATGCAACATTCTTTGGTAGAAGTAAAAAAAAAAAAATGTACTGAAATGATTTGTGTAGCATTAACAGATATGGTCCACCCACCCACTTTTCACATAGTTTGCTCTTCCTTGACCTCTGCACATTTTTTGAGTCCATGAGATCTGCCTGACCACAATTCATTTGCTACTACGCCAAAATCTGTGCTTCACCATTTCAACTACTCTCTAGACAGAATCTTTATTTCCGTAATCCCCCTTTTCTTCTGCTACTCCACCCTGGAGAGCTGCAGCCAGGGATAAATCTAACAACTTTACTTGTACACCAGAGTTGCTGATGTGAATACAAATTTATGGTAACCCCCTTTCCAAAGGGCCTTCAACACTGCCGTTAATCCTTCCACTTGTCTTCTCTCATAGTCCTTAGTGACTGTTTCATCCTTTACTTCTTTCTATGTGGATTTTACTTGTTCTGCGTGTCCTTCATTCTCAATAGGAAATGATCTTTCCTTCCAATTAAGACAAATAGACTCAGATATTCTTCTGTCAATTATTTTTGCTTCCCTATATATATTTTAAAAATACAATTTTAGAGTAAATAATGTGTTCATATGGAACAACATTCTAAAACTATCAAAAAGAGTAAAAAGCGAAAAGCTTCTCTGTATCATAGGCTTCTATGTTAGTATTCACTTCTTCTCTTTGGACTTCTTTGACCACATCTAAATAGGTCTAGCTGCCCTTCATCTAATTATCTTTCATCATTGCACAATGTATGTGTAATCATATACTTATTTGTTTACCTGTTTACTGTCTCCCATATTAGATTTTAAGATCCATGAGTTCAGGACCATGCTAATTTTATTCATGAATATATACCTAGTGACTTGCATACTGTAGATAATGGTGTTGTTCAGTATTTATTTTAGGAACAACTAAATTATTTCGCAGTACAATTTTATCATCTCCATTTTACAAAGGTGGTAAGTCAGAGATTCAGGACTTACAATTACGTCTGACTCCAAAAGTCACGCCGTACAACTCTGCTTTTATAACACAATGCATTGTTCATGCCATTCTCTATTTCAGAAAGACCATTCCTTTCCTTTCATTCATGAATACATTCAGCAAATATTTATGTCAGTCTTTGTACTAACAAATGGGAGCACACAGAAGAGAAAATCTTTGTTTCCAAGCTGTTCAGTATACCAGGGGACACAAACAGTGACAGGGAGTGATAAATGCTGCAAGAGTATTATGGGGCCCAGAAAAGGGGCATCAAGCAGAGGCAGTCTGGAGTAGGGATATCAAGACAGATTTGTTTGGAGTAGGAGGTTGGAAGGATGAATGAAAGGGAATGAGGATAAGCCCAAAAGAAAATTCCAGGCAGAGGGAATAGTGTGGGAAAAGGTAGGAGCACGTGTGTCTCAGGCAAAGAGCTTGCTATGGCTGGACCACAGGATGCCTGTGATTAAGTGACAAGAGATGAGGATGGAAAGGTAGCAGGGCCAGATCATCATGTACCTCATATGCTAAGACAAAGTGTTTGAACTTATAAACTAAAAGTTACAGGAGAGCCACTTTAGGATTTTTAGGAGGGATGTTAAATAATCTTATATGGTTAAGTGGATTCCTGTGGATAAAAATTAAAGGGATGTATATTGAGGCAAGAAAATTAGTTTGAAAACTTCTGCAATAATCCAGGTGAGCAGAAATGAGAGCTTGGAAAAAAGTATAGGGTGGGGGAATGGAGAGGTAAAACGTCAAAACATTTAGGAGGCCAAATCAAAACAATTTCACTAGAGATGAGCAATTAGAAGAAAGGGAGATAGAATAAAGTTTTTTTTTTTGTTTTTTGTTTTGGCTCATGTTAAATGTGAAATACCTACCTTTGGCACTATCTAGGAGCCTTCATACCGAGTACTTATATATGTGGTCTGGAGCTTAGGAGAGAGGTTTCAGCAAAGAATGCTCATTATGTAAGTATTCTCATATATAAGGGGTTTTCAAAGCGTTCATGGAAAATGCATATGGTGCAAAAACCATGCATGGATTTCCATTTTTTTTTTTGCAAAACATATTTCCAAAATAAACTCATACTAACTTATCATTCATGTCTAAACAGGATGTAGTTTGAGACACTAAGAAGAATAAGACAGTTTGAAAAGAACCTCTACCACAGCAACATGAATTCTGCTAAAAGTAAAGCAAGAACAAACACCACATTTATGGTGGAGGTTGGTTGGAAGAATGGTGAAATCACTGATGCTTTATTTATGGGGACAATGCCCCCCAGAAAATCAGCAGTGTACAAATCAGTAACTCATTTTAAGGGATGAGATGATGTTGAAGATGAAGGCTGCTGCGGCAGACCATCCATATCGATTTTCGAGGAAAACATTCATCTCGTTTGTGCCCTAAATGAAGAGTACCTATAATTAACAGCAGAATCAACAGTGAACACCATAGACAACTAGTTCAGCCTATACAATTCTGACTGAAAATTAAAGTTGAGCAAACTTTCCACTTGATGGCAGCCCAAACTGTTGTACCCAGATCAGCTGCAGATGAGAGCAGAGCTTTCAATGGAAACTTTAAACAAGTGGGATCAAGATCCTAAAGCATTTCTTCAAAAAATTGTAACAGGAGATGAAACATGACTTTACGAGTATGATCCTGAAGCACAATCAAAGCAGTGGCTCCCCCAAAGTGGCAGCGGTCCAATCAAAGCAAAAGCAAACTGTCAAAAGCAAGGGCATGGCTGTGGTTTTTTTGGATGCTCAAGCTATTTTGCTTGTTGACTTTCTGGAGGGAAAAAGAATGGTAACATCTGCTTATTAGAGAGTGTTTTGAGAAACAGTAGCTTTTCCAAGTGTTTCTAAACTAAAACTTTTCTGTTAAAGCTTTAGTCAAATGTTTAGCAGAAAAACACCTGGGAAAGCTTCACCACAGAGTCCTTCTCCATCACAACAATGCCCCTGCTCTTTTCTCTCATCAAACAAGGGCAATTCTGTGAGTTTCAACTGGAAATCATTAGGCATCCACCTTACAGTCCTGATTTGTCTCCTTCTGACTTCTTTTTGTTTCCTAATCTTGAAAAATCTTCATAGGGCACCCATTTTTCTTCAGTTAATAATGTAAAAAAGACTTTATGGACATGGTTAAATTCCCAGGACTCTCAGTTCTTTAGGGATGGCCCAAATGGCTGGTGTTATCCCTTACAAGTGTCTTGAACTTCATGGAGCTTATGTTCAGAAATAAAGTTTACAGTTTTGTTTTTGTTTTTGTTTTTGGAGTCTCGCTCTATCATCCAGGCTGTAGTGCAGTGGTGCAATTTTGGCTTACTGCAACCTCTGCCTCCCAGGTTTAAGCGATTCTCCTGCCTCAGCCTCCCAAGTAGCTGGGATTACAGGTGTGCACCACCACACCCAGCTAATTCTTGTATTTTTGGTAGAGATGGGGTTTCGCCATGTTGGCCAGGCTGGTCTTGAACTCCTGACCTCGGGTGATCTGCCCACCTCGGCCTCCCAAAGTGCTGGGATTACAGGTATAAGCCATAGCGCTGACCCAAAGTTTACATTTTTTATCTTTTAATTCAATTTTTCCACAAACTTTTTGAAATGCCCTTATACAAATTAAGAGCATATACACATATACGGTTGAAGCAACAATAAAATGAGGTTGCCTATTAGGAATGCTTAGAGTGGAAAGGAATGACGTGAAAGAAGAATTTTAAAAAATACTGCTTAGTCATGAAGGCAAGAAAAAAACCAGGACAGTAGCATACCAGAGACTTCTAGAAAAGGTGGCAGGTTGGTATAAAAGACTCAGAGAGGTCAAATAGACACTGATGGATATGTTAGACTCTGAAATCAGAAGGCCATTGGTGACTTGGGAACAGCTATAGTGAAAAAGTGAGTGAATGGCAAAAACAGATTTTCCAAGAAATCTGGTTATGAAGGGAAGGAGAAAGAGAGAGGAGTGTGAGGGGAGGTAAAACGGGGGTGGAGGGGTAGGGAAAGAGAGGGAGGAGGGCATGCAAGAGAGTAGCAGTTTTCAAATTTGGTCTCAGAACCTTTTACCCTCTTAAAAACAATTGTAGACCCCAAAGGGCTTTTGTTTATGTTGGTTATATCTACCAATATTTACCATAATAAATTGATGCAGAGAAACTTAAAAATTACTTATTAATTCATTTAAAATAATCATAAATATACATGTTAGCATATATATTTTAATAAAAATAATTACCTTTTCCTCAAAAACTGAAGAGCAACATTGTTTTAAAGTTTTGCTAATCTCTTCAATATTTAACTTAATAGAAGAGAGCTGAATTCTTGTATCTGCTTCTGCACTCAACCCACTGCAGCATGTTGTTTTGGTTGATGTATATGAAGAAAATCCAGCTTCACACAGACATATAGTTACAAAGAAAGGTGTATTTTAATAGCCTTTTCACAAAGTAGTAGATATTTCTCTTTGATACTACACTAAAATTTGACAAGAAATAACTTCCTAAAGGTAAGCTGCAATGTGGAATCTGAAGCTGTATAAATTAACTTGGAACATTAAAATCCATTGCACTCTGAATGAATCTTTTAACTATACAGGATTTTGACCTTACAAATCTCCTGAAAGAGCATTAGGGACTCCAACCAGACTTTTGAGAACTGTTGGTGTTAAGGGTTTAAGACTTAAGCTGTTTGGCAATACAAATGGGATAATGAATAGCATATAGGGTGAATAAATCAGCCTGGAATAGAGAGAAACCTCTTTTGAATCTAGAAAGAAGGAAGCAGAGGTTTAAATACAGATATATTTGAAGGGAGAAGAGTTCCCACATACTGTTATTTTTTCTGTGAAACAGGAAGTGAAGTCATCTAGGGCCAGGTAAAAGAATAGCCCACGTACCTTAAAGGCCACCTGGTAAATGCCTATTATTCCTTCAAGCCCAATTCAAAAGGCACTGTTAGCTTCCCCTGATTGTCATCTCTTTTGCTCCAAAATGTCACCTAGTCATTCTTCTGTTATAATAATAATTATGTTTTACTGTTTATGTGTCTGCTTTCTCTGTTAGATGGGTGCTCTCCTGGGCTAGGACCCAACCAAATTCACCTCAGCAATGACTCACAACATTTGTGTTGAATGAAAGGCTGATGATTTTTTAATTTTAATTAAGAAATCGTATCTAGGTTACCTATAGACTCTGCAGTTGCTCTCTTCAAGTTATTTTTCCTTACTAAGATTTCTCTCTACTGTAAGGTATATAACATGATTGACAAAGCTAGAAAAGATAGAACTGCTTAGTAGTCTTATAAATTAGAGCTAAATACAAGGAATTGAGGAAAAAACCCAGACTATCTAAAGGCCAGGGATAAATTTGGCAGCTCTCCTGCACCCAGACTTCCAGCAGAGGTGATAAGTGTAGGGATACTAGGAAAAAGAAGGCCTTCTGCAACTCTTCCACACATGTGCCCAGACGTTCAAAATCCCCAAAATTAAAACTTTACTTTAAATGTACATTCATATACCACTCCCAACCACATACTTACAAGAACATAAGCCAAAATATTAATGTGGTTATCCCTTGGTGACGATTTTTATGATAGTTTTGTTTTCATTTTGCTTTTCTGAATTTTCAATAATGAAAACAGACTGTGCAAAAAAAAAAAAGTGTCATCTCTTTCAAACTGTTCAAGATTTACTTTAGTACACTTAGGATTAACACAGGTGGAACAGGATATGTTGCTTACAAATAAATAAGTAAATACCTTCATGACTGTTTCCTCATACCACTAACTCTCATAGTAAAGAAAACCCATTCATATTTTCAAATAAGGCAACTCAGACAAGTATAAAAGGTGGAGTGGTGATTGAGAAATATACTAAAATCAGCACCTGCTTATGGAATCCAATGCCTTCCCAAAGTACTGTGCCCAAAACAGGAGGGCAAAAGATTCTTGTCAAATGTGTTAATAAAGTTTTAAGACTGCTTCATTAGCACTTTGATCAGAGGAAACGATTGTGCAGGGGTGGATGGAAGATGAACTTTGAGGTTGCACAGGCCTAAGTTCTAACCAAAGCCAACTGTGACCAGAGCTAGTAAATACATTTCTCTGGACCTTGCTTTTCTTTATCTGAAAAACAGAGATAGTAATACCTAACAATTGCTGTAGGAATTAAAATCAACACATGCAAAGGGCCAAATCTTGTCACATAATAGGTGGTCAAAAAAAAGGAGCAATTATTATTTTCTGGCAGAAATTATTCTTATGTCACATTATTTTTAAAGATATGTGCAGATTGTATTTAGGTTCAATTTCCAGAACAGTAGTGAGGATCTACTGAAAGCATACAAATAACAAGTCTGAGAAAATAGCTAAGCTTTTGAGATGGTGGCAGTCTTATTTGATCAACCATGGTAATTTTAATATATTTATATCCTTTCTAAAATACACTATTTACTTCCATATATTCTTAGCAAAATATGCTGTATAACCATTAATCTTTATTTTTAGATACTTTAACATCATCATTATGAACAAAAGCTGGTGAGGCCTTCCAGAGCTATTAAATTAGATAGGGCTGCCTATTACAAACTGGGATATGTGCTGGTGTACCATAAATTAAACTTAACATATCTTTCTTGAACATTGATCCAACACAGCAGTAATTGAAAATGCTTTGCATATATTTAAAAAACAAAATATAATACCATTGACTCACCAAATATTTACTGAGTGTCTACTTTGTGCTAGATACTGCTCCAGGCCCCTGGAGATGAAGCATTAGGAAAATTAGAGAAAAAAAAGAACAAAAACCAAAACCTGAATTCATGGAGTTTATATTCTAATGGAGGAAGGCAGGCAATAAGCAAATAAATAAACTCTATAGTATGTTAGATGGTGCCAAGTGAAATGAAAGAACAAAACGAAACAGAGAAAAGGTTGCAATTATAAATAGGGTAGTCAGAGGAAGCCTCAATAAGAAGGTGCCATTTGATTAAAGGTCAAAAAGAAGGAGAAAGCCAGCCACTGGACTATCTGTGGGAAAAGTTTGCGGACAAAACGAAATGTCAATGCAAAGGTTGGAAGTGGGCCCACTGGGAAACAGCAAGGACATGGTGAGACTGCAGAGGAGGGAACAGGCAAGTAGCAGATGAGGTCAGACAGGTAAAGGGGCCAGGTCTCCAAGGGCCTTAGAGTTTTTGTATTGACTTTGTTTAACCTCTGGGTGAGATGTAGAGTCTGGAAGTTTTGAGAAAAGAGACATGCTCTATACTCATGTCTTAGAAGGATACTGGGGCTGCTGGGAATAAAGGATGTTGGAGTAAGGACAGAGAAGCAAGAAAGAAGCATTTAGGAGAGCCTACCAATAAGCCAGGTGGGAGGTGCTGCAGGCTGGGACCAGGGTCGTAGCAGAGCAAGTGCAGAAGTCCTAGGAGTCTGAGGTGGAGCCAATAGAAAACTATGGGCTGATGTGGAGAGTGAGAAGACAGCACCAAGGTTTTTGGCATAACCAAGTTTCCCGATATTTACTGAGATGGAGAAGGCTGAGGAAGGAGCAAGTTTGGCCTGGAATATCAGAAGCTCAGTTTGGAGAGGTAGAAGGCAAACTTCAAATGAACAATCTGCACGAAAACAGAACATATTTGAACTTCCCGGTAGCCCTCTTCAAGGACCACTCCAAGAAAGGGAAAAGGCAGAGTTTAATATCCTCTGCTTACAAGGGGCCTTGGGCAGTTACGTTTTTGAAGCACTAACAGCGCCGTTTGTTCCCATTCTAAATGCTCAAAGTGCTTTCTCGCTTTCTCAGGGTTTGCTTTTTTTTTTTTTCTTTTGAGACGGAGTCTCCCTCTGTTGCCCAGGCTGGAGTGTAGTGGCGCGATCTCGGCTCACTGCAACCTCCGCCTCCCGGGTTCAAGCGATTCTCCTGCCTCAGCCCCCGGAGTAGCTGGCATTACGGGCGCCCGCCACTATGCCAGCCAATTTTTGTATCTTAGTAGAGACGGGGTTTCACCATGTTGGCCAGGCTGGTCTCGAACTCCTGACCTCAAGTGATCCGCCCGCCTGGGCCTCCCAAAGTGCTGGGATTACAGGCATGAGCCACCGCACCTGGACAGGGTTTGCTTTTACCCCTTTGTCTCTCTCTGGCTTCCAAGCTGACAAGTACACTTTTTTCCCCCATCTGCGAATGTACTCATCTGATCCCATAAGCCTCCTCCACTTTCTAATTCCCTGGAAGCTTGGAGGCCGGAGAAACAAGCGAATTACAATCGTGTGGAGGCTCCGCGAGCTGTCCGCGCCACAGGCATCTGTCAGGTGCTGGCCTGACTTCCTGGTTCTGGGGACAAGAGACTTCATTTCGCAATCGGGTTCACGGAATCCAGGGCCTGGGAGCTGAGAAACTTGAGGTCCGACTGCGCCCCAGAACAGCTGGGTGACGTCCCTCCAAGCCTCAGACTCTTCCTCAGGGCCGACGAACTTCTTGATTCCCGGGGACCTACCCAAGTCTTTCTTCTGGAGTAAGCTCTGTCCAAGGAACCCACTTCCTCTCTAACTTTTCTCACGGATGATAAAGAGATTTCCGTTCCGCAACCTACGCCAGCAACCCTGGGGCAGAGGTGCCGAGGCCTGGAAGCGGACCTCGGACGACGTCTGACCGAGGCATGAAGGCGGGGAATGCCTTACCTGCCCGGACGCGGGCTGCTGAAGCCGGCGACAGAAGAACCAGCCGAACTGGGAAGCGCCGCGGAGGGGCGGGGCCTGTCGGGTTGGCCCCGCCCCACTTCCCTGATGGGCTTCATCTTGGCGCCTCCAGGCGGCTCCACAAAGTGAAAAACTCCACGTCTTGCGTAGGGCGCGTCTTTACGTGCGCGCCTGCCCCTTTAATTACGCCCCCGTCGGAGGCTGAAACACTTAAGGCTTCCGGGCATGCGCACAGCGTTGCGCAAATGAATGCCTTCCACTGAACCGAGGTAGACCGGGTCGAGCTTCTTGCGCGATGGTGGGCTTGTATGTGGGGGGGGGGGTGACGAGGTTGGCATTGAGGATCCATACCCTTTGCCCCCAAAGAAAGGTGACGTGGGCTAGTGTCGCGCCTTTGGACAGGCAGAGTTAGGGGAGGGAGAAGAAACAGGGAGCGCTGCTGGCCTTGTCGCGGACACCTTTGGACGTGCTGGAGGGCAACGACGCCCTAGTTTTCTGCGAAGTTAAGTAGCTTCTGCAGGACTGGGTTCAGTATTTCTAATACCTTCTCAGGATCCCTCCTCAGCCAACGAATTCCTCAACCACGGGCCAAGCAAACTACTCCCCAACGCCCCCACTCCCCCCCCGCTCCCCCCCCCCGCCCCGTCATCAGCAGTCTCTGTTGAATGGGAGGGAATACTGCACCTTCAGGCTTAACGCCACGTGGACTCCTTCGCTGTCCTCCAGGTCGGTTCCACTCTTTTACCAGGATGCTGGAATTACATTCTCCCCAAGTTTCCCTACCTGTTTCACTTGCTTAGAATGTCTGTCTTCCTCCTTTTTTCTGGGAGAAAGAAAAGATCATTATTCTTTCGGGGCCAATCCCTACAGCTATGTTCTTGACCATGCTGTTTTGTTTTTGATCTTCTCTAACTGTTATTCCATCGGATACATCCTGCTCATTTCCATCAGAATCATCTTACAATTCCAAAAACTTTTTTTGGAATTGTGTCACTTTTCTACTCAAACACTAACAGTAGCCATCCATTGACTACCCAATAGATTCTAAGTCCTTGTCAGGGCATTCAACATCTTCCGTAATCTGGTACTAACTCAGCTGCATTTTCCAGCACTGTACTCTCCCTGCATTCCCATCCCCACTGCTCTGTATCTGGACTGCTTGTTTTTCTATCACACATTGCATGTTTTGTTTGTACATTACTTGTGAGGTCTCTGCCTCATTTCTATCTCTTGAACTATGGAGGACTTAGATGGCCACTTCTTGCATCATGCCTCTCCTAATTATCTTCCACTTCATTCCTACAGCTCTTATTTTGTACTAGTTATTTATTTAACAGTAGTATT
Source organism: Pongo pygmaeus (assembly GCF_028885625.2). Lineage (NCBI taxonomy): Eukaryota > Metazoa > Chordata > Mammalia > Primates > Hominidae > Pongo > Pongo pygmaeus. Next base: position 41,260,001 of record NC_072383.2, on the reverse strand, counting down.
TATTGCAGACCTACCATGTGCTTGACACTGTTCAAAATGTGGGATCATCAGTAGTAAATAAGGCAGACGAGGTTACTCCTCACGTGGAACTAACATTCTCTTTGGAGGAGATAGACAATAAATAATAAAGAAAAACTTTACCTAGAACTGCTATGCAGAAAATTAAATAGGGTTTTGTGAAAGAGAATCACTTGCTGGGCACGGTGGCTCATGCCTGTAACCCCAGCACTTTGGGAGGCCGAGGTGGGTGGATCACGAGGTCAGGAGTTCAAGACCACCCTGGCCAATATGGTGAAACCCCGTCTCTACTAAAAAAATTCAAGAATTAGCCGGGCATGGTGGCGCGCCCCTGTGGTCCCAGCTACTTGGGAGGCTGAGGTAGGAGAATCGCTTGAACTAGGGAGGCGGAGGTTGCAGTGAGCCGAGATCATGCCACTGCACTCCAGCCTGGGCGACAGAGTGAGACTTCGTCTCAAAAAAAAAAAAAAAAGAGAGAATCACTTGCAGGTTCCTGTAGATTATTGGTCGGGAAAAACTTCTCTGAGGACATGAATCCTAAAAGATGCAGCTATATGATTGGGGAGGGAACAATTTAAACAACAGGAACAGTTAGCACAAAAGTGTTGAAGGCCAGAGTAGCTGGAATATAGTGGGTAATGGGGTAAAGGTACAAATGAGTTTGGAGAATAAACAGGGTCCCTAATCTTACACATCCTTGGAAGCCAGGGTGAGTAATTTGGATTTTATTGCAAATGAGACTAGAGGGTTTTAAACTGGATTGTGATATGATTTAATTTACCTTTTAAGACACCATTCTGGCTGGTTTGTGGGCTAGTTGTAGAAGCAGGAGTTAGGGACCTTGACAACATCTAAAAGTTTTTGGCATGGAAGTATTAAAGTAGGTGTGATAAAGGACATTGGGAGTGATAAGAATCAGATGCTTAAGGTTAATGCAGTTTTTGGAGATGAGAAAGTCAAAGTTATGACCATGACAGTGGATGACCAAGATGAAGTAGAGGTGTGAGGTTGAGGTTGAGATTGAGGACTTGAGGGTCCAAGACATTGAATGGATGATCCATATAGATGATCATGAAAATCATTTTGGATAAGAAGGTAGTGAACCAGAGATCAGTGAATGAAGCAGAATTGTCTGGGGATCTGAGAGAGGATGACAGCAGATGGTAAAGCCCAATGTCAGGCTCTTCAAAAGAACTGGGGTTTTTGGAGGTAGTAGAGGAAGAAATGGCTTGCAAGGAACAGTGACAAACATAGACCAATATTTACAGCCTCCAGGTCCTAAGGTAGATGGGTGGGAAAGAAAAAATAGTCTTCACTTGAGATGACTAAAGAAGAAGCAGCCTGAAGAAATAGCCAGGTTTCAATTAGGGTAAGAAAGTGAGGGAGCTGTACAGGGAATTAAGTACTTAAGGAAAGTAAATATATCTTATATATTCCTTAGGAAATTAGGATATGGAGAATTTGTAGTGATTTCTCTATGGCATGATGGAAAGGATTGAGAAGGTATGATTTGCTAAATTAGTTCAGATTAGTAGAATACATTATAGGTATGAGATGATGGTCCAGATGGTGATAAATTACTTGGAGAATGTGGAGGAAACACAGAACTCAGTAGTGTGGGGCCCCTGGGCAATTTATCTTTCCTGCAGCTCCATATGGTATGGTAGCCATGGGTTTGTGTGAAAAGTGAGAGATCAGAGTAGCTATTCTCTTGCATAGTGTTCCCAGGAAGCTCTGTAAGGGTTTCTTCTGTCTGATGCCAATTATATCGTTAGAACTTTCCTCTAGGTCAACCTTGAAAGCTTCTATTTGTCCTAATGGGGGCATTAGAGAAGGCCCAGGACTGACTTAATCCTACCTTGAAATATAATCAAATTACAAATTTGTATTTAGAACTTCATTTACCCATCAGTTTTCCTATTGTCTTTTTGTCACCTCTCCTGTCAGTAACCACTAATAATATAAGAAGACTTAGCCACGTGTTCTCTGGAATTAGCTGGAAATTTTAGGCTCCAGGAATGGAATTTGGACAAATCTTTGTTTTATAGTCCTATGTTCTCACCTCTTCTTATGGGCCTACAAATGATATTTTTAAGATAAAATTGACTCATTTTAATCCTGGATAATAGGTACAAATCTGGAGTGAGTGAAGATACAAGTTAACAAATCTTTAGCTATACCAGAAATAGTTTGCCTATTAATTCAGCTTGGTATAGGAGAGTCAAAGTACACAGGAAGTACATATAGTTATAGATTAAGTTAATGATACCATTTAAGAAGACTCAGAATTAAAAGAGAGACAGAATTAACTAAATCCTGCAAACCTGTTCCTATTTGGTCATCCATAACTTCTCTTTCTGTTAACTAACTACCTCTTTGTTTTGTTTTCTAGGCACTATTATAGAAGAATGGAAGAAGATACAGATTATAGAATCAGGTTTAGTTCTTTGTGTTTCTTTAATGATCATGTTGGATTTCATGGCACTATAAAAAGCTCACCAAGTGACTTTATTGTTATTGAAATTGATGAACAGGGACAGTTAGTTAATAAGACCATTGATGAGCCTGTTTTCAAGATTAGTGAAATACAACCTGAGCCAAATAATTTTCCCAAAAAACCGAAACTAGATCTTCAAAATCTGTCCTTTGAAGATGGAAGAAACCAAGAAGTTAATACTTTGATTAAGTACACTGATGGTGACCAAAATCATCAGTCTGGTTCAGAAAAGGAAGATACTATTGTTGATGGAACTTCCAAATGTGAAGAAAAAGCTGATGTTTTAAGCTCCTTTTTGGATGAAAAAACTCATGAGTTACTGAATAATTTTGCCTGTGATATAAAAGAGAAGTGGCTTTCTAAAACAGAGCTAATTGGACTGCCTCCTGAATTCTCAATAGGCAGAATCCTTGACAAAAACCAGAGGGCTAGTTTACACAGTGCCATTAGGCAGAAATTTCCATTTTTAATAACTGTAGGAAAAAACAGTGAAATTGTTGTAAAACCAAATCTTGAGTATAAAGAACTTTGTCATTTGGTATCTGAAGAGGAAGCATTTGACTTTTTTAAATATTTGGATGCAAAGAAAGAAAATTCCAAATTTACCTTTAAACCTGATGCAAACAAAGACCACAGAAAAGCTGTCCACCATTTTGTCAACAAAAAGTTTGGAAACCTTGTGGAAACCAAATCTTTTCCTGAAATGAATTGCAGTGCTGGTAATCCGAATGTGGTGGTAACAGTAAGATTTCGGGAAAAAGCACACAAGCGTGGGAAAAGGCCTCTTTCTGAATGCCAAGAAGGGAAAGTTATATATACAGGTACTTTAGTAAATCATCATCCATTTTCTTGGATAAGCTTAGTTAAATTTAAAATTGTGAAAATGAATTGAATAGACTTGGCTAGAGAGATTGGAAAGAATATATGATTTACCTTTAGGGAGAGGAATTGCTGATAAGCAATTTAAACAACTCTAGGAATTCTTATTTATTCTGTTACTTACTGGAAGATGATAAAACCTTTCAAATTACACTGAATTTAAAAATTAGCCTTACTGATAACCTGGGCATTTATATTAGCCTATTCACAAATATATAAAGTTGAAGCAGTTGGTTTGTGTTTAATAAGTTTTATTGAAGGTAAATCTTGATTTCATATTTTGGAAGTCATCTCAATTAAAATTAAGTTTTTAGAGATTAGAAGAATATATTTACTGTGCTTGGGAAAGTGAAGAGATACTTTGCAATCCAAAATAAATTATAGTTCCCTACCCAAGGTAGGGAACCTGAAAACTTGGTCCTGCTGGTCTTCTAGACAAGATGTTCTGAAACTTTAGCATGCATATAACCATGAAAAGGTCTTATTAAAACAGATTTCAGAGCCCCATTCTCAATTTCTGATTCTGGGGCTTTCACAGATTTCCAGGCAGTGTTTTTTCCTGGTCTGCTACGTTTTGAGAATCACTGTTTTAGGGTCTGTGTTTAATTCCCAGGGTGGCTGGAACTGATGAACTCTCACTGTAAAAGTCCAGCTGACTAGGTTTAATTGGCCTCAATTCTACTTGAAGGATGAGAACTGTTTCAGATGATCATAATTTAATAAATGTATTTAGCAAGGTATTTTAAGATAAAACCAGGAACCTAAATTTGCACAGTGACACAGAAATAGAATGGTGCCATGTAGGGACTACAAGTGCAGATGAAAAGAGTTTGGACGTTGGAACTATGTGGGTTTGATTTGATATTATGACTTTTAGTTCACAAAAAGACTTATGAAATTTTTAACCTCTTTAAGATTTGATTTCACAAATGTAAAAATGGGAAGAATAATACCTTGGGCAAGTTACTTAATAATTCATAACTTTTGGTTGTACTTGAAAAATGGGGTAATAGGAAAGCCTGACTCACAATGATATTCTAAGGATTGAATGAAATAATGAAATTGTTTACTATGTAATAGTTACTTAATATTAGGCATATAGTAAGTATTAACAGATATATCCATTTTTAAGGAAAAACAATACTAGTTTTACTCGTAGAAAGAGGAATTGCTGGTGAGTGATTTAAGCAGCTCTAGGAATTCTTATTTATCTTATTCTACTTGAAATTCTAACAATATTAATTTGGGTTAATGAGCAAAAAAGTTATAGGACTTTATATGTTAGTTTAAATTCATTTTTCTAAAGTTGTAAATAGTTGGAGGCGTATGTTAAAAGAGGAATGATGGTTCAAAAAACTTTTTATTTTTAATTTTAAATTATGTTAAAATATATATAACATAAAATGTACCATCTTAACCATTTTTAAGTATCAGTGGCATTGAGGACATTCACATTGTTGTACATCCCTCACCACCATTCATCTCCAGAATTTTTTCACCATCCCAAACTAAAACTCCATATTTATTAAATAATTCTTCCTCCTCTCCCGCTCTGAAAAATGGGAACCACCATTTTTCATTCTATCTGTATGGATTAGACAACTCTAAGTATCTCATATAAGTGGAATCATACAGTATTTGTCCTTTTGTAATGGGCTTATTTCACTTAGTATGTTGTCGAGATTCATCCATGTTGTAGCATGTGTTAGAATTTCCTTCCCTTTTAAGGCTGAATAATACCCCATGGTAGGTGTATGCCACATTTTGTTTACCCATTCGTCTGCCAGTGGATGGGATATAATGGTCAGTAAAGCACACATGATATTTGCTTTGGAAGCATTCAGCCTTGGAACTTGGAAAGAATTTGAAGGAGAATGTGGATGTGAAGTGACTTCTGAGGCTAGGTCATAAAAGTATTAAACTTCTTGTCATGTTCTTGGATTGCTCACTCTTGGGAAAGCCAGCTGCTGTACTGTGAGGATACGCAAACAGCCCTTTGGACAGGAACTAGAGCTTCCTGCCAACAGCCAGTACCAGCCTTCCAGGAGCCCCTTTGGAAATGGATCCTCCAGTTTCTTTCAGGCTTTTAAATAACTGCCCATCAGAGTGAACAGGCAACCTACAGAATGGGAGAAAATTTTTGCAATCTACTCATCTGACAAAGGGCTAATATCCAGAATCTACGAAGAACTCAAACAAATTTACAAGAATAAAACAAACAACCCCATCAAAAAGTGGGCAAAGGATATGAACAGACACTTCTTCAAAAGAAGACATTTATGCAGCCAACAGACACATGAAAAAATGCTCATCATCACTGGCCATCAGAGAAATGCAAATCAAAACCACAATGAGATATCATCTCATACCAGTTAGAATGGCAATCATTAAAAAGTCAGGAAACAACAGGTGCTAGAGAGGATGTGGAGAAATAGGAACACTTTTACACTGTTGGTGGGACTGTAAACTAGTTCAACCATTGTGGAAGACAGTGTGGCGATTCCTCAGGGATCTAGAACTAGAAATACCATTTGACCCAGCCATCCCATTACTGGGTATATACCCAAAGGATTATAAATCATGCTGCTATAAAGACACATGCACACCTATGTTTATTGCAGCACTACTCACAATAGCAAAGACTTGGAACCAACCCAAATGTCCAACAATGATAGACTGGATTAAGAAAATGTGGCACATATACACCATGGAATACTATGCAGCCATAAAGAATGATGAGTTCATGTCCTTTGTAGGGACGTGGATGAAGCTGGAAACCATCATTCTCAGCAAACTATCACAAGGACAAAAAATCAAACACAGCATGTTCTTACTCATAGGTGGGAATTGAACAGTGAGAACACTTGGACACCGGAAGGGGAACATCACACACTGGGGCCTGTTGTGGAGTGGGGGGAGGAGGGAGGGATAGCATTAGGAGATATACCTAATGTAAATGACAAGTTAATGGTTGCAGCACACCAGCATGGCACATGTATACATATGTAACAAACTGCATGTTGTGCACATGTACCCTAGAACTTAAAAGTATAATAAAAATATATATATAAAAAAGTAAAAAATAAATAAATAAATAACTGCAGCCCTAGCCACATCTAACTGCATGCAACCTCAGGAGAGCCTGAACTGGAACCACCAAACCGAAGAGTTCTTGAAGTCCTGATCCACAGAAACTACAGGAGATGAATGAATATTGTAAGCCACTAAGATTTGAAGTGACTTGTTACACAACAATAAATAATACATAGCATTTAACCATAGACATGCACAAATTACTGATCAGCAACAAACTCAAGGAACCATTTATGTAGATTTGTGGAACTTCTTCTCTACAAAGCTTTGTCTTATCAGGTACTCTCCCTGTGAATTCCAGCCCACTCAGCCTTCCTGAATTCCAATATCTACCCTCTTAACTCAGCAAAACTCCTGTGCTCTACCTGGATTCTGTCTGTGCTATGTTCCAGAATGTACTTCTAGGCAGAAAATTAAAGTATTTTAGGACTCCCCTCGTTTGTTTTTCTTTTCTTTTAGATTACAGTTTTGTGGTACCTATTCGCCAGTCTCTAAAAATGGCTGTTTCATATGTTTTGTTTAGTTTTCTATTTGTTCACAGTGGGAGGTCATCTGGTATCAGTTATTCCAACATGGCTCAAAGTGGAAGTCTCTAAAATGGAATTTTAAAATTCAGTATAATTGACTTTGTTTTTAAATATGTAATTGTTCCAAGTAATTAAGAAAATGTTATAAATCTTATACATTAAACTTATAAATTTAGTGACCCTTAAGATTTTGTAAATGTTCCCATATTGCTTACTAACTTAAATAAGATTCAATGTAAAAAGACAAATCAATTAAATATTTTAAATTGGAACTACAAGTTTCATTCTCTTAAACATTCAAGTGCATAAACTTTTATGTAGATACAGATTAATATTAATACAATATCATGGATTTGATTCTCTTAAATATATTTCTATACTAAATTCTAAATCTTTATGGGTGAAAAAATGCTTATCCACCTAGGCTACTATCAGCAACAAACTGATATCTCAAACAAGTTGGGGATTTCTTTTAAATTGCTGAGCTTTTGAATGACATGTCCAAAATTGTCAGGGCAAATGGCTGCTGCTGTTGGACCTTCAAGAATGCATAGAAGTAAGACAAATAATAAATGGAAGGAACACATTTTATTTTTTAATTTTTATGTTAGTTTCAGGGGGTACATGTGCAGGTTTGTTACAAGGGTGTATTGTGTGATGCTGAGATTTGGGGTACGATGGAACCCATCACCCAGGTAGTGAGCATAGTACCCAATAGGTAGTTTTTCAGCCCTATGCCCTTCCTCTCTTCTACTTCGTATAGACCCCGGTGTCTATTGTTTCCATTTTTATGTCCATGTGTACCCAGTGTTTAGCTCCTACTTATAAGTGAGAACATGAGGTGTTTGGTTTTCTGTTCCTTTGTCAATTCACTTAGGATAACGGCCTCTAGCTGCATCCATGTTGCTGCAAAGGGCATGATTTTGTTCTTTTTAATGGCTGTGTAGTATTTCATGGTGTATATATACCACTTTTTTTTCTTTGAGACAGAGTCTCGCTCTTTCACCCAGGCTGGAGTGCAGTGGCACCATCGTGGCTTGCTACAGCCTGGACCTCCTAGGATCAAGAAGTCGTCCCACCTCAGCCTCCTAGGTAGCTGTGACCACAGGTGTTTGCTACCACACCTGGCTAACTTTTTAATTTTTTGTAGAGATGGGGTCTCCATATGTTGCCCAGCCTGGTCTTAGATTGTTTGCTCTTGAAATCCTTCTGCCTCAGCCTCCAGAGTGCTGAGATTACAGGCATGATCCACAGTACCCAGCTACATTTTCTTTATCAAATCCACTGTTGTTGGGCACGTAGGTTGATTCTATGTCTTTGGTATTCTGAATAGCGCTGCAATGAACATACAACGGGAACACATGTTTTAGACAGAGGACTTAAATGTATGAAAGTACAAAACTGTTGAAGGCTCTAGTTAATCCAAGGATTACAAGAAGTTCTCTGTGGCAGGGTTATAGGATATGTGAAGGGAAGTGGTGCACTTGGAGACAGGAAAGGTGGATTTGGGCCAGATATGAATACCAAATTAAGGAATTTGGATTTTTTTGCCTGTAAGCCTTCAATGAGCCAACCAGCAGTTTAAAAATAACAGCTGAAATCTATCATGCTGATTTTGTATTTTCATTAAAAAGTACTCCTTACGGCTGGGCACGGTGGCTCATGCCTGTAATCCCAGCACTTTGGGAGGCCGAGGCGGGTGGATCATGAGGCCAAGAGATCAAGACCATCCTGGCCAACATGGTGAAACCCTATCCCTGCTAAAAATACAAAAATTAGCCAGGTGCAGTGGTGTGTGCCTGTAGTCCCAGGTACTCAGGAGGCTGAGGCAGGAGAATCACTGGAACCCGGGAGGCAGAGGTTGCAGTGAGCCTAGATTGCGCCACTGCACACAGCCTGGTGACAGAGTGAGACTCCATCTCAAAACAACAACAACAACAGCAACAAAAACTCCTTACATTAATAGTTTGATTCATTATACTAATCCGTTAGTCAGCTAAGAATGTAATTGATATATGGTAGCTGCTTTTTTTGTGATCTAAGATTTTTTTTTTTGTTTCAGCTTTTACCCTACGAAAGGAAAACCTGGAAATGTTTGAAGCAATTGGTTTTTTAGCTATCAAACTTGGTGTTATTCCTTCGGATTTTAGTTATGCAGGCCTCAAAGACAAGAAAGCCATCACCTATCAAGCAATGGTTGTTAGAAAAGTGACTCCAGAGAGGTAATAAGATATTACTTTATAAGACTGAACTTTGGCCGGGCGCGGTGGCTCACACCTGTAATCCCAGCACTTTGGTAGGCCGAGGCAGGTGGATCACGAAGTCAGGAGATCCAGACCATCCTGGCTAACACAGTGAAACCCCATCTCTACTAAAAATACAAAAACAAAATTAGCCGGGCGTGGTGGCAGACGCCTGTAATCCCAGCTACTCGAGAGGCTGAGGCGGGAGAATGGCGTGAACCCAGGCAGTGGAGCTTGCAGTGAGCAGAGATAGCGCCACTGCACTCCAGCCTGGGCGACAGAGTGAGACTCCGTCTCAAAAAAAAAAAAAAGAAAAAGACTGAACTTTACTTTCATACTTCATCCAATAAATACGTATAAGATCAAAAGCTCAGAATAATACTGGGAGCATATTAACCTCACTATCAATATTCACTGATTACATGCTTATTGAACAGCACATTCTATATTCATAATTATCTTCTAAATAGAGATATGTCTTAAGTTTACATTGAAAATATAAGAAATTTTAGGATAGAAACTTTGAGAAGTGGAAGATTTAAATTGTCTAAATTGTTTCTAAACATCCTGTACTGTATTCAAATATGCATTTATATTCAGAAAAGTGTCTCATAAATCATGTTTTCCTAATTAATTATATTATGCCTTTATTATCATGGATCCTTACGTTTAAAATAAATCCTTGTGAAATAGAATGTAAAGTACTCAAATTTAGCCTCCGTCAGCTTAATCAAATTTTACAAATATTTTTTGTTACTATAAAAGACACATATTTATTATAGAAAATAGAAAAAAGTTTTTTAAAAATGAAGTTACTGGTAAGCCTACTACTCAGAAATAACTGCAATAGGCTGGGCATAGTGGCTTATGCCTGTAATCCCAGTACTTTGAGAGACTGAGGCAGGTGGATCACTTGAGGTTAGGAGTTTGAGACCAGCCTGGCCAACATGGTGAAACCCCATCTCTACCAAAAATATAAAAAATTAGCTGGATGTGGTGGCGTGCGCCTGTAACCCCAGCTACTTGGGAGGCTGAGGCAGGAGAATTGCTTGAACAGGGAGGTGGGAGTTGCAGAGAGCAGGGATCATGCCACTGCACTCCAGCCTGGGCGACAGAGCGAGACTCTGTCTCAAAAAAATAAACAAAAATAAATAACTGCAATAACATTTTTCTCTATTTCTCTCTAGACCTTTTTCAGAGACTACATCACACGGAAACTTTTTTTTATTATTTATTATTTATTATTTTTTTGAGATGGATTTTTGCCCTTGTTGCCCAGGCTGGAGTGCGACGCACAATCTTGGCTCACTGCAATCTCTACCTCCCATGTTCAAGCGATTCTCCTTCCTCACTCTCCCGAGTAGCTGGGATTACAGGCACCCACCACCATACCTGGCTAATTTTTGTGTTTTTAGTAGAGATGGGGTTTCACCATGTTGGCCAGTCTGGTCTCGAACTCCTGACTTCAGATGATCCACCCGCCTCAGCCTCCCAAAGTGCTGGGATTACAGGCATGAGCCACTGCACGCAGCCAACATTTATTATATATATGAAAATCATACTGCATATACAGTTTATATTTTACTTTATAAAATAAAATAATATTGTTAGATGAAAATTTATATCATGAAATAAATTATGTCTATCATATAGACTAATTTGTTTAACATTCCCTGTTTTTGAAAATTGAAATTCTTTCCAGCTTTTCACTGTAAATAATACCATGATTAATATTCTTATACTTAAATCTGTAACTTATAATTTCCTTAAGATAAACTTCAAAATGTGAATAATTGGGTCAAAATTCAGCCTAATTAATGTAATATCGATATATTAATTCTTAGTTAACACATGTTTAAGTATCCACTATGTGCAAGTAGACTTTTCTGAGTGCTTCTAAGCTCTTATATGGGGGACAAAAAAAAGTGTTTGATTTTGCTTTTGTGGTCAAGAAGTGCAGGATAGGGCAGAATGAAGAACTTTAGATGTTAAAGTGTATTTAAAATGAAAGCTCCCATCTTAGGAAGAGAGATTACTTTAATTTAGCTTATGAGTCTGGAATTTTAATTACATTTCAAGTAACAGTAAGATTTTAGCAGATGCAAAAAACTAGAGATATATTTGCGGGCAGTAAACTCAATAGTCTGTCACGTATATAATTCCTATAAGGACTATGGAAAAAATGGGTATAAAGGAAATTTTATATCAGCCCTTATAGGGTCATACAAGTTACTCTAAAAATATTGAAAATATTAATTCTTTAGGTGCTGGGAAGAATTGAAAGTTTGAGTAAGGAAGTGGTCAGGGCAGAATTTCAGGAAGATCCTCTGGTGCTAGTGATTTTTCTTGGTAATGTTGGGTAAAGAGACTGAGAAGGAAAGGAGCAGAGTTGGGGACAGGAAGATCAGGAGAACTGCTAGGAGGTTCTGTCACTCGAGCTAAGGAGAAGTCAGAAGGCCTACATAGGAAGAGTGATAACATTAGTAATATATGTTCAAGTTTTTAAAATAATTCTGTTAATGCAATCCTATAATAATGGGTATTAAGCACACATTTGGTGAAATAACTAACTTCAGAATATTCTTAAAAAATTGTATTAGTATTCTCATATAAGGGGTTGCTTGGCAACTGCCACTTAAAACCTTATTTTAAAGTAATTTTTAAATGTAAAATTTAACTGAGTTTATATGATGTATTACAGGTTGAAAAATATTGAAAAAGAAATTGAAAAGAAAAGAATGCATGTCTTTAATATTCGGTCTGTAGATGATTCCCTGAGACTTGGTCAGCTCAAAGGAAATCACTTTGATATTGTCATTAGAAATTTAAAAAAACAAATAAATGATTCTGCAAACCTGAGAGAGAGAATTATGGAAGCAATAGAAAATGTTAAGGTAAGAAAACTTAATTTTAAAAGAGCATCCAGGGAAATCTTCATACTCTCTTTCTCTACATTGAGGCAAGAGGGGAAACTTCTTTTTCTTTTGTACCTTTTTATGGGATTTTAAAAAGTGATTAATTATTTTCTAAAGTGATAATTAGGGCCATTTGGCTTATATTTTATTTTCAGCTTAATACATTTTTGTATTTAAAACAAAATATGTAAACATGATTTTAAAAATGCAGGGTATGGTGTCCTCCAGAGAAGAAGGGACAATCTACATTCATAAGAGAGATTTTTTTTAAGTATCTGCTATGTAGAGTAGTGTTTAGTCAGGGGAATTTATTTTTTGGAAATTTTGATGTATACACATTATAAATCACACACACTGTATTAGTCCATTCTCACGCTGCTAGTAAGGACATACCTGAGACTGGTTAATTTATGAAGCAAAGAGGTTTAGTTGACTCACAGTTCAGCATGGCTGGGGAGGCCTCAGGAAACTTATAATCATGGTGGAAAGGGAAACAAACCCATCCTTCTTCCCATGGTGGCAGGAAGGAGAAGTGCCAAGCAAAGGAGGAAAAGCCCCTTATAAAACCATCAAATATTGTGAGAACTCACTCTCTATCATGAGAATAGCATGGGAGTAACAACCTTTATGATTCAATCCCACTGGGTCTCTCCCATGACACTTGGGGATTATGGAAACTACAGTTCAAGATGAGATTTGGGTGAGGACACAGCCAAACCATACCATAAACTTTATGTTTTACAGTAAAAAATTACTTAGCATAAGTTTCTAAATGACATTTTCTAGACATTTAAATGTGCACATACAACTATAGCTTTCAAGACTAGACCATCTTAGATCATCTAGACATCAGCAAGCTTTACACTGTAAAGGGCCAGATAATAAATATTTTTGACCTTTTAGACACATGGTTCCTCTTGCAACTAATCTACTGCCATTGTATGGAAGCAGCCACAGACAATATATAAGTGAATGAACATGGCCGTGTTCCAATAAAACTTTATTTACAAAAACAGGTCTTGGACCAGGTTTCATTTTTGGGCTATAGTAGTTTGCTAACCCCTGATCTAGATGAGTAATTCTCAACCTGAGGAGCTTTCAAAAAATTTCACCCATTGATATCTACTCCTGAACCAATTAAAAAGAACATTTGGGGATGCAGGTTAGGCATTAGTACTTATTTTTTAAAAACTTCTTAGATGACTCTACTTTAGAGCCAATACCGAGAAACACTGATTCAAGTTTCTGACCACAAAGACCTTTTTACACAATTTTATACCTCTCCAACAGGGAAACAAACAAAAACTGGTTATTAATCTGCCTTGTAGTTAGGAAAATATCTTCCAACTAAAGATCTTTTAAATCCAGCACTTCCATCCGTATATGGAAGTTATCTGATTATATACTCTTTATATGTTGTGTTAGTTCATTCTCATGCTGCTATGAAGAAATACCCGAGACTGGGCAATTTATGAAGAAAAGTGCTTCAATTGACTCACAGTTCCGTATAGGTGGGGAGGCCTCAGGAAACTTACAATCATGGCAGAAGGCACCTCTTCACAGGGTGACAGGAGAGAGAATGAATGCCAGCAGGGGAAATGCCACTTATAAAACCATCAGATCTCGTGAGAAGTCACTATCATGAGAACAGCATGGCGTAAAACCGACCCCATAATTCAATTACTTCCCACTGGGTCCTTCCCATGACATGTGGGGATTGTGGGGATCACAATTCAAGATGAAATTTGGTGAGGACACAGCCAAACCATATCATATGTTGTTTTACCTTTGTTTTCCTTGACCCACCTAAAATTGTACTTTTTTTCCTCAAAAGCTTTTACAAAAATGATATATCTTTAAAAAGGTAGAAGTTTCTTTGAACTCTGATAGCATTTATTCCCTGTCTTTCATTTGTTATTTATGAATATACAGCTGCCTATTACAAAATTCCCGTTAGAAACAATCTTAGTTTTAGCCAACTTCCATTAGTTCTCATGATGTGAGAAAGGAATTGAGAAAACCTGAAAATAAGGAGTCTTTGAAGTTTTGTTTCAAGGGGTTATATCTCTGTTATAAACCTTTTGTTATATCTAAGTACTTTGAAGGGTTAATTTAAAACTCTTCTGGTTACTCTAGGACATCATCTGATGTTATTTTTTCAAATTTGAAATAACTAAAAATATTTATGAGATTTAATTCAGGGAGTACTTATTCTATCTGCAATTAAATAATTTTTTTTTTTTTTTGAGACAGAGTCTCGCTCTGTCACCCAGGCTGGAGTGCAGTGGCATGATCTCGGCTCACTGCAAGCTCCCCTTCCCGGGTTCACTCCATTCTCCTGCCCCAGCCTCCTGAGTAGCTGGGACTACAGGCGCCCGCCACCATGCCCGGCTAATTTTTTGTATTTTTAGTAGAGACGGGGTTTCACCGCGTTAGCCAAGATGGTCTCCATCTCCTGACCTCGTGATCCGCCCACCTTGGCCTCCCAAAGTGCTGGGATTACAGGTGTGAGCCACCGCGCCTGGCCTGCAATTAATTTTTTAAATGACATGAGATAAAGTTGCAGTTGCTTTTGTACCATGCTGATAACAAATTGGCTCAGCATCTTTTATTAAAAAGTTCTTGAGTTGGTATTCAATAATAATTGTTGACTGAATAAATGCATACTCTCCTCATAAAGTAAGTGTGGGGGACTGTTGTCTTTCCAGAAACTGTCTGGGCCTGGTGTTTTCTTTGTGAGCACATGTTTAAAGACTGACCAATTTCTTTAATGGTTGCAGTAGTATGTTACAGTTTTCTATTTCTTCTGAGTAATGTGACGGTTTTAAAACGTGGCCTGAAGGGTTCACCTCCAGCAGGAAGTAAAGTCTGTATTCCTCCCCTGGAATGCAGAGTTCCAGGTGCTGGAATAGCTGGACCGGTAGAGTACTGCTGAAGTGGCTCCATTGTCTCAGGTCAGCCTTTAAGAAACTGAGATGAACTAAAGAACAAACGTTATGTAGAAAAGAGCCAGGATGTGTGGGGTTTGAAAGTAAGACTGTTCTTGACTCCCAACATCTCCAGACAGCCGAAGAATCTCAAAATAAGAAAGAGCATCAGAGTAGGGATCAGATCTTGGTATTAGGTGATCAACTCATTTTGGAAGCCCAGAACTTTTCTGACTTTAGCACTGAAAATCTCACATCCCAGGAAATCCCTCAGTAACATGAATAGAAAGCTGACATATTTTTAAAGTTTTCTTCATTGGTTTTATGTTCTAACTTCGAATTCTGTGTTTTCTTTCCTTTTCTTTATTGGCACAGCATTTCTCAGACCATTTGGTCCCTATGTGTCTACTGCTGATTACAGAGTTATTCTATTAAAATAATTATGAAGAGAAAAATTCAATTGTGTATTTTGACACATAATTGTATTTATATACTCTTAATTTGTTGATTATTTTGTATACATAGAAAAAAGGCTTTGTGAATTACTATGGACCACAGAGATTTGGGAAGGGAAGGAAAGTTCACACAGACCAAATTGGACTAGCTTTGCTGAAGAATGAAATGGTATGGATTTTGAAAAATGTAATCTTATCTGTTTCTGTCAATTATACTTACTACATAATCCAGCTCCTTGCTTTCTTAACTCTAGCATATAAATGCATGTAAACACACACATACCAAATATATTACATCACTGAACATTTAGTAAGCTGCTGCTCTGTCCTTGATATCACATTACAAGAAAGCCAACTGTGTGAGTGTCCTTGTGGTTAGTACATATTTGAGATTTGACACAGAAATGACCATCACTTTCCAATTTTAGTGAACTGAATAGAAGATTTAGAGGAAATTTTGACCCTACAATCCCAGAAATCAGATATCAGATCATATAAAAGATAGGAATCCACATAAGTCCAGAGACTAAAAGGGGAGCAGCAAATTTGAGAACAAAATCTGACTAATTCAAAATGAAGCTAAAAATGCATGTTACAACTAAGAAGCTGCATTTGCTGAAATATTAAAAGCATATGTGTGTATATCTAGTTTTAATTTATATTTTTATATATAATTACATATTTTTACACTAAAATGGAGTGCACATAATGGAGGAAAACTACAAAACTATAAAAATTATATATTTGAACAAATGCAAGATTATTCTTATGATAGTATGTTGTTCACTCACCTGTGTTCTAATATGATTTCTTGAGTGGAAGAGAAAGAAGCAGTAAAAGATTTTGTGAGAAGCTTAGTGCATTGAACATCATCTTACATATCAAATATGTAAAATGTTCAGAGCTGATGATTTAGACCACATCTGCAAATCTATAATTAGTTCTGGGTTTCACATTTCAAAGGAGATTTTAGCAACTGGAATATAACTGATATGATAAAGAGTCTAGAAATGTTTACCTCAGCAGTGGTTCTTCAGTCTAGAAAACTCTGAAAATTAACTTGTAAAATGTTTAAAATTTTGTCATACAGAAGAAGAACTTAATAGTTTGGGGCCTGTTGGATGCAGCAGATGTTCTACTTGAGTTCTGCCATTTGCCACATGTGCTACTATAGGTACTTAACTTTTCCAAGTTGCTTAACTTTTCCAAGCCTCAGTTTCCTTATCTGTAAAATGGAGATAGCATATATGTCACAAGATTTTTCTGAGAATCAAATGAAAGAACTTTTGTGAAGGCAGCTAGTACAGTGCCAGACAAGCATGCATAGATGGGATGGGCTAGATATTTAAGGGACTTATAGTCCAGCATAAGAAAGACTTTTTCTTAACAATTGTTCAAATAACTGGAATGTCCTGTTTCTCATAACATTTAAGCAAAAGCTCTACCCCTTTCAAACCTCATATTGCATGCTCTTGAATTTTTAAAAAATTTTGCTTTAGTAGTAATAATCAATTATTGCTGTGTAACAAATTACCCCAAAACGTAGTGCTTGAAGACAACAAGCATTTATTATCTCAATTTCTGAGAGTCAGGAATTTGGGAGCAGCTTAGCTGAGTGGCTGTGGATCAGGGTCTCTTGTGAGGCTGCAGTCACACAATTGGCCCGGGTGTGTAGTCTCTGAAGACTTGACCGGGATGGTGGATCTGCTTCTAAGCTCATGCTCATGGTTGTTGGCAGGAGTCTTTATTTTCTTGCTTTAAGACTATTTGTGGCATGGCTTCTCCTAGAGTGATAAGTCAAAGGATGCAAAGGAGAGAGAGAGAGACAACAGATACCGCAGTGTGTTTTATAACCTAGTCTCAGAAGTGGCATACTTTCACTTCTTCTGTCTTCTGGCCACACAGACCAACCCTGATAAGTGTGGGAGAGGACTACAACATGTGTGAAGACCAAGTGATGGAGAGCATTGGGGGCCATCTTAGAAGCTGGTTCCTGCAGCTAAAAAGCTATATCTTCTTTCCTTTGCCTGAAGCACCCCCTCCCCAACCTGTATATTCTTTAGGTCTCAGTTTAAATATTCTCATTCTACTCCCCAAGAAAAAGTGAATTCCTCTTATTTTGTGATCCTGTATCATCTTGGGCTTCCCATCTTAAGTTTTATTATATTTTATTGTTATTGCTTATTTAATTTTGTCAGTAGGCAGAAAGTTTTAGTTGAACAGAGACCATGACTCTTTTACTCAGTGCTCTGTCCCTAATACCCTATGCAGTACCTAGCATGTGGCAGATACCTAATGATATTTGTTTGAATAAATGAATACTGTAAAAGAAAATTGAGTGGGAAATTGGGTCAAATCACCTATTTAAGATCCTTTCCTACTCTAAGACACGTGCTTTAGAAATAAATCCCAGTGCTAAAGACAGTGATAAAATACATGAACTAGTAGATACCATTTTAAAAAAAAGGAACATCTTTTAATCTATTTAGGATTTAAAATATTAAATTTGGCAACTTTTTCATTAAGATTTTGGCAATTATTTTTAAGTCCAAAGAATTCAGGAAATTGAGGGCACAAATGAAATTAAGGGCTTGCCATTCCCCTCTGCTTGCTACTTCCCTATTTTTGTCATGTGTGTTGGTCCAGTCTGAAATTTATGTCTTTATTTTTACCCTTGTGTTCTTAGCTCAATAATAGAGATAAAGGATGACAGAACTGTAGGTTGTCTGTCAATTGCCAATGACAATAGAATTTATACTGTGTACTTACTTTGATAGTACTCTCGATATAACCTCTTCTCCAATTTTATGTCTCTCTTTATCTTTTGTCTTATGAATCCTTTTTGGTTTTAAGGGAGAACCATCTTTTATATTTCCAGCATCCTTTTCTTCTTCAAGGACTTCTAAGTCTTGAGAAATAAAAAAGCCAGTTAAGATATTTGTGGTGAGGCAGGAGTATCACAAGGTCAGGAGTTCGAGACCAGCCTTGCCAATATGGTAAAGCCTGCCTCTACTAAAAGTACAAAAATCAGCCGGGCATGGTGGTGGGTGCCTGTAGTCCCAGCTACTCAGGAGGCTGAGACAGGAGAATAGGTTGAACCCGGGAGGCAGAGGTTGCAGTGAGCTAAGATCACGCCACTGCACTCCAGCTTGGGTGACAGAGCGAGACTCCGTCTCAAAAAAACAAACAAACAAAAAAGATATTTGTGGCTGTGAAATGGGTGAAACATAACATTAATTCATTTAATCCTAACCTGAAAGTTATAGCTGTGTTTTCTTTGGAAACTTCTGAGGCTTCTTTTTTTAATGTTGTCTTTCTGAGCGATTTTCTTTACTTTTGTTCTGGGAGCGAGGCATTCTACATCTTCAGAGCTACTTCTTTTCTTCTTCCCTTTTTTAACTCAGGTAAGTTGGATACTGAAAATCTTTCTTGTTTTTTTCTTTTTCCTTGAGGGTTGCTTTTTGAGTTCACTAGTTTCTACTTCTGAGCCCTCAGAGTTGTTCTTGATCTTTCACTTTACAGCTGCTTGCATTTCTTGTGTCCATATTTAACTCTTTGATCTGGACATTGTCTTCCTTTTTCATTTGCGCTTTTTTTTTCTTTTTTCTTCTGTAACAATACAAACATTGGTTTAATTTTACTTCTACTCTAGCCATTTAAATATTAAGTATTTTCAAATACATCTATTTAAATATTAAAGAAATATTTAATATTTATTTTTAGGCCAGAAGGGGCTCAGTTTTCACTCTTAGGAAATATGGTACGTTTTCTTGGTGCTTCTTCTGGTGGGTTGTTAAGAACCTGAAATGATTGCAAAAAAGTTTTACTATTTATAATACCTGCTAATTTTTTTGCTTTTGGAAACAGTTTAAAAATAAAGGTTTAATACATTTAGCCTAAGCTTTTCAGAATTCTTATACCTTGCTAAGAATGTCAATACATTTTAACTTTAATATTTAAAAAAATGACAAAAGTAAAATTATGGAAGTGATAGGGAAATACTTTTTTCTGTCCATAATATTTTAAACCTATATATAAAATTCTTTCATGCAGAAGGCTTATTTCTACATTTAACATTGACTGTTTAATTTTTGCAAGCCTAAAGAGAAAATTGCAGCATCAAGTATAATTATTAAATCCCTATTCTTTTAGGATGCTAGAGAATTTGCATCTTTTTTTTAAGAAAGTAATTTGACATTTTTATTAACACATGTTTACTTGCTTGATTTTTTAAGATGAAAGCCATAAAATTGTTTCTTACACCAGAAGACTTGGATGATCCTGTAAATAGAGCAAAGAAGTATTTTCTTCAAACTGGTATTTACATTTCTTTATCCTGTACATAGCCATGCAGATACAGATACACACTATAAATGTTCTGTCAGCAGGAGAGCATTTATTGTAACATAAATGTGATAAGAAATAGATTATAGTATATTATATACTGAATACTTTTATTACATGACTTAGGCACTCACTTCGTTTTTGGTCAGATTTGGAAGTTTTTTTTGTCTATGCTAACTCTTGTCTAGGGGTAGGGGCAATGGGAGAAATAGTTTCTTAGTTTTTTGTGGCTGAAATCCTCTGAAGAGAGAGAAGTTCCAAATTCTAATCTGGCACTGATGGCAATATAATTAATTGCAGCTGGGGGAGATACAAACACAAATAAATAAAAGTTCATTTATGATATTCCAAACTTTACACATTATTTTCATTCTAGTTGCCAATTAGCCCTGTCAGTTTTTAAAACTTTAGGTCAATATGATGGAATACATATAGAATGCTTGATGAAAACCACTAAGGAAAAGTGGTTATGAGTATGGCTTGAGTCAGACTGCATGGGGTTAACTCTCAGCTTTAATACTTCCCAACCGTATGATCTTCTGCAAGTGATTTGACGTCATTGTGTTAGTTTCCTTATCTGTAAATTGAAGCAAATCACAGTACCTTAAAGAGTATTATGAGATTTAGATATGCCCTTGGAATAATGCCTCGTGTGTACTGCATACAGATAAATATTACCTTTATTTAAATAATATTATTTATAATATTATAAATATTACCTTTATTTAAATAATAAAAACAGCAACCACACCATTTCAGATTCATTCAGATATCTGACCGACATACTGAATTTCACTTACATTGAAATAAAGGATGTCAGTTTTCAAATATTTATTTATTATTTTTAATTATGTACATATTACATATGTGCAGCTATTCACAGGAAACTAGTATTTTTGCACCACACCACAATGTGTAGACAGTGTGGACACTTCTAACTCTTACGAGTAATTTAAGTAATACTAAGGAAAATTCAAAGTGATTTGTTAGTGTCTGTTGTAGAGTCCCGAGATGATAATTTCCTTATGGCAATGATTCTTAAACATTCATGTGCATAAGAAACACCTGGTACATCTATTTCAATGCCAATTCTAAGGCCATACCTGAATAAGCACCTTTGTGGTAGATTCCAGTCATCTACATTTCAAAGTGCATTTGTGAGGCATAATAGTGTGCCTGAAGGCTCCAGATCTCAACCCTTTCTTAGTAAAAAAAATGTGTTTATGTCCAGAATAGCTCTTTAAAAAACTCTAGTCTCTGCTAGCTCAGCAATTAAATTATTTAATCCTTTAGGTTTTTTGTTTGTTTGATTTTGTTTTAACAGTCCTGTGAATAACTTCATTAGTTTATCTCTATTCTGAGGTAAGGGACTTTAGTAAGCTATTACTAATGTTGGATTCTTGTCTTTTTTTTTTTTAGTAGCAGGGAAAGTGAAAGTAGGGCCATATTATGCTTATTATTTTTTTAAAGCTCTTCAAGTGTAGCTAGGTTTAACTGAAAGTTGAATATCATCTTAATACCCATGTTCATTGCCTCAGTTTGAGATTAGAACAAGAGCCTTTATAACTGGCCTTTAAATAAAAGTGGCTAACTATACCTGATTTACCCTTTGTTTCAGAGGATGCTAAAGGCACGCTTTCATTGATGCCTGAATTCAAAGTGCGCGAGAGAGCATTGCTGGAGGCATTGCACCGCTTTGGCATGACCGAGGAAGGTTGTATCCAGGCATGGTTCTCTTTACCCCATTCCATGCGCATATTCTATGTTCATGCATATACCAGCAAAATTTGGAATGAGGCGGTATCTTACAGACTTGAAACCTATGGAGCAAGAGTGGTGCAGGGTGATTTGGTCTGTTTGGATGAAGATATTGATGACGAGAATTTCCCAAATAGTAAAGTAAGTATCGTTCCATCAGAGTTTTCCAAAAGTAGTTACTATACCAGAACATGAATTTTCAAAAGCCCTGATTATAGAAACACTTTAAACATACCTGTAATTTATTTATTTGTACTTATATTTACTCATCTCCTGCTTCAAGTCTGCTGTCACTTTAGGCTTAACACATGTTGGTAAATGGAAAGATAAAAATAGTGGTATGGAGTGAAAGATATATAGGTAGTAAAGCTTCCTTTAAAAAACCCATTTTAAAAAAGATTACACAAATAATGCACAAAACAGCCCATAAAAATAAAAATCAAGGCCAGGCGTAGTGGCTGACACCTGTAATCCCAGCACTTTGGGAGGCCAAGGCGGGCGGATCACGAGGTTAGGAGTTTGAGACCAGCCTGACCAACATGGTAAAGCCCCATCTCTACTAAAATACAAAAATTAGCCAGGCGTGGTAGCACACGCCTGTAATCCCAGCTACTCAGGAGGCTGAGGCAGGAGAATTGAACCCAGGAGGCGGAGGTTGCAATGAGCCGAGATCACGCCACTGCACTCCAGGCAGGGTGACAGAATGAGACTGTGCCTAAAAATAAAAATAAAAATGTTATAGATGAGGCTGCCATCCCTGCTAGTGTCCTAATGTGATTCCCTGTGCTTCCTCCAGAGACTCAACCTCTGTTGTTTGTTATGTGTCTTTCTAGACCTTTCTGTATGTTTTCACATAAATATCCATTGAAAATCTATTTTTATTCTATTAGTTAACACTGAGAAAAGAAAAGGTAGAACTTAGAGACTCAAAACTTAAAATATGGAGAGGAGAAGAATATTATTTTTATAATGGTATATGGAACATGTAATGTGTGTATTTCTTTTATAGAAATGTGATTTTATCTAAATATGATTCATAATTTCCTCTTAACAATGTCTTAGAGACATTTATATTAGTGAAGTTATAATATAGTTTATATTATAAAGTTTGGTGCTTCCATTTCCTCCTTGTCCAGTTTATTTATTTATTCATTTTTATTTATTTATTTATTGTTATTATTATTATTATTTTTTGAGACAGAGTCTCGCTCTGCCACCCAGGCTGGAGTGCAGTGGCACAATCTTGGCTCACTGCAAGCTCTGCCTCCCGGGTTCACGCCATGCTCCTGCCTCAGCCTCCCAAGTAGCTGGGACTACAGATGCCTGCCACCAGGCCTGGCTAATTTTTTTGTATTTTTAGTAGAGACTGGGTTTCACTGTGTTAGGCAGGATGGTCTCGATCTCCTGACCTCGTGATCCGCCCGCCTTGGCCTCCCAAAGTGCTGGGATTACAGGCATGAGCCACTGCACCCAGCCATCCAGTTATTTTTATCTCTGTCAGTTTGAACTAATGAAACTGTGTTCCATAAATCATGCAAGGAAATTCATTTGATAGTACTGTAATGCAAAAAGAACAAATTATTATTCTCTAACTTTATCATAAGTCAGTCTCAAAAATTTTAAAAATTAGTGAAAATTTGAATAACACTTTCATATGTAACATAATAAAATCATTCAATTTTAGAGAAGAAAAGGATTTTAGAGACACTCTTTTTTAATTCCCATTTTATAGAAATGAAAATTGGGTCCAAGATTGGAGAGTAGACAGATTCAGAGTCACACAGGTAGTGGAATTAAAAAGACCCAGCTGCCTAACTCCTAGCCCTGTTTGGTCTCTACCAGAAAAATCATGGAGTATAGAGAAGTAGTCTGTAGTGAGAACTAGAACATGGTCCAGTTTTTCAAAAATAGAGGTAAAACAGACTCTGAACTCTACATAAAGGAAACTTTATCTAAATTAATGTCAGAATTCTTGACATATTAATTAAGGTTTTTTGGTTTTAAGTAATAGAAACCCACCTCAAACCCACAGTAATTTAAAGAAACACGGGAATTTATTGGCCCTCATAACTGAAAGCCCATGATTGATTCAGGCGCAGCTGTATTTGGGACACAAGTGTCCTAAACAATCTCCTTTTTTTCATCATTCAGGTCTGCTTTTCTCTGTTAGACCCATTCCCAGTCTAGCTTACACCTTTGGTGACAAGATGGTTATTAATGACTCTAGGCTTATTTCTCACCACTCTAGACTTGCTTCTCTGCAGAAAAATGATTTTTCTTTCCCAACAGTGTCAACAAAAGCTGTGTAATTGAGTCTCAGTGGCTAGGAATGTCGTGGCCTGGATCATATGTACAGAACCAAACCAGAAAGTGTGAGCTGCAGTATGTGATTGATTAAACCTGCATTCCTGGGGCTCCTTCCTGGGACCCTAACCCACATCTGGTGCCTGGGAGAGGTCCCCTGGAAAATGAGAGTGCCGCTACTTGAAAAGAGGGAGTAAGGATTGCATAAGCCAGAACATCAGATGTCAGCTTCACTGTTTCATTAAATGGATGAATAGGCAAAAACTGCAATTACTTTTGCTCCAACCTAATAGGAAAGAAATGATAAGAAAATGGTCACTAGGAGGCAGCATATGTTAATAAGAATGGTAATTTAATTGAGATACAGACTCAAACTCTGTGTGAAAAGAAATCTAGTAGCATTATAAGTTTTATTTTACCTCATGTGGGGGAGAAGAAATATGTCAATGATCCCCTTTTGATAAATAATAAAAAATCATTATCATTTCTTAACACCTCCCAGGAAACATGTCCATTTAAATATTGGAAATCACACTAATTAGTAGGTCATCCATTTCTAATTCAGATTTTTGGAAGTTAAAGATTACTTTGACAAGATACAGCAACAATTTTTGAAATGCATGAGTTTTATAAGACTTCTTCATTCAGAATAACATTTACAAGGATAGTTTTGTGATTGGAATTTTAGCTGCTTTCTTTTTGGAGCTATAGGAGAAGAGAAAACATTTTCTCCTACATATTTTGCAGAATTTCCTTTTATGAGCAGCAAAAACAATGTTTCTATATATTTTGAGATCGATCACTTATTTTATTAGTTAGCACTGAGGAAAGAAAAGGCAGGACTTAGAGGCCCAAAATATAAAATATGAAAAGGAAAAAGAATAAAATTCATAATAAATGGTGTATGGGGCATGTAATATGCATCTACAATTAAAAATTATAGAAAACTAATCTGATTCCTCATTTTGATAGGATTACTAGACTAACAGATGTATCTACATTTCAAATCACTTGGTAACTTTTCTTTTTTTGTGTGTGTGTGGGAAAGATGGAGAAATGTGAGTTAGACAATTAAAAACAGGTGAATTTATAGTTGGGGAGCAGCCATACAAGGGAAGCATGTTTGTTCATGAATTGCTGGATATCAACCTGGAGGGAATTCTCTAAAGACAAAGCATGGTGTTTTATACCTGACCATGTTTATTCAATGTTTTCATAAATTACTTAAATCACAGTATGTAGGTATATTTCTGACTCTGTGAAAGAGAAAAGGCTAGAAATCATGATGCAAGAGAGATCATAATTCCATGTAGTCTGTCTCTTGTATTTTGATCAGATCACATCTGGAGCTTTGTATCTGTTTCTGAGGGCAGTCATTGAAAGAGGTTAGTTACCAGTAAACGAAAAAACCCCAAATTAAGAGTGGAGCCAAGATGACCAAATAGGAACAGCTCCAGTCTGCAGCTCCCAGCATGAGCGATGCAGAAGACAGGTAATTTCTGCATTTCCCACTGAGGTACCGGGTTCATCTCACTGGGGAGTGCCAGACATTGGGTGCAGGACAGTGGGTGCAGCGCACCGTGCGTGAGCCAAAGCAGGATGAGTCATCACCTCACCCAGGAAGTGCAAGGGGTCAGGGAATTCCCTTTCCTAGTCAAAGAAAGGGGTGACAGATGGCACCGGGAAAATCAGGTCACTCCCACCCTAATACTGCACTTTTCCAATGGGCTCAACAAATGGCACACCAGGAGATTATATCCCACACCTGGCTCAGAGGGTCCTACACCCACAGAGCCTCGCTCATTGCTACCACAGCAGTCTGAGATCAAACTGCAAGGTGGCAGCGAGGCTTGGGGAGGGGCGCCCACCATTGCCCAGGCTTGAGTAGGTAAACAGAGTGGCTGGGAAGCTTAAACTGGGTGAAGCCCACCACAGGTCAAGGAGGCCAGCCTGCCTCTGTAGGTTCCACCTCTGGGGGCAGGGCACAGACAAACAAAAAGACAGCAGTAACCTCTGCAGACTTAAATGTCCCTGTCTGACAGCTTTGAAGAGGGCAGTGGCTCTCCCAGCACACAGCTTGAGATCTGAGAATCAGCAGACTGCGTCCTCAAGTGGATACCTGACCCCCGAGTAGCCTAACTGGGAGGCATCCCCCAGTAGGGGCAGACTGACACCTCACACGGCCGGGTACTCCTCTGAGGCAAAACTTCCAGAGGAACTATCAGACAGCAGCATTTGCAGTTCACCAATATCTGCTGTTCTGCAGCCACCGCTGCTGATACCCAGGCAAACAGGGTCTGGAGTGGACCTCCAGCAAACTCCAACAGACCTGCAGCTGAGGGTCCTGTCTGTTAGAAGGAAAACTAACAAACAGAAAGGACATCCACACCAAAAACCCATCTGTATGTCACCATCATCAAAGACCAAAGGTAGGTAAAACCACAAAGATGGGGAAAAAACAGAGCAGAAAAACTGGACACTCTAAAAATCAGAGCGCCTCTCCTC
This sequence comes from Pongo pygmaeus, assembly GCF_028885625.2. Taxonomy (NCBI): domain Eukaryota; kingdom Metazoa; phylum Chordata; class Mammalia; order Primates; family Hominidae; genus Pongo; species Pongo pygmaeus. Next base: position 41,233,536 of record NC_072383.2, on the reverse strand, counting down.
CTCCAAAGGAACGCAGCTCCTCACCAGCAACGGAACAAAGCTGGATGGAGAATGACTTTGATGAGTTGAAAGAAGAAGGCTTCAGAAGATCAAACTACTCTGAGCTAAAGAAGGAAGTTCGAACCAATGGCAAAGAAGTTAAAAACCTTCTTTGGTTTTTAACTAAACCAGACCTTCTTCGGTTTTAACTAAAAAAATTAGACAAATGGCTAACTAGAATAACCAATGCAGAGAAGTTGTTAAAGGACCTGATGGAGCTGAAAACCATGGCACGAGAACTACGAGACGAATGCACAAACCTCAGAAGCCGATGCGATCAACTGGAAGAAAGGGTATCAGTGACGGAAGACAAAATGAATGAAATGAAGCAAGAAGAGAAGTTTAGAGAAAAAAGAATAAAAAGAAATGATCAAAGCATCCAAGAAATATGGGACTATGTGAAAAGACCAAATCTACGTCTGATTGGTGTACCTGAAAGTGACGGGGAGAATGGAACCAAGTTGGAAAACACTCTGCGGGATATTATCCAGGAGAACTTCCCCAATCTAGCAAGGCAGGCCAACATTCAGATTCAGGAAATACAGAGAATGCCACACAGATATTCCTCAAGAAGAGCAACTCTAAGACACATAATTGTCAGATTCACCAAAGTTGAAATGAAGGAAAAAATGTGAAGGGCAGCCAGAGAGAAAGGTCAGGTTACCCACAAAGGGAAGCCCATCAGAATAACAGCTGATCTCTCGGCAGAAACTCTACAAGCCAGATGAGAGTGGGGGCCAATATTCAACATGCTTAAAGAAAAGAATTTTCAACCCAGAACTTCATATCCAGCCAAACTAAGCTTCTTAAGGGAAGGAGAAATAAAATACTTTACAGACAAGCAAATGCTGAGAGATTTTGTCACCACCAGGCCTGCCCTAAAAGAGCTCCTAAAGGAAGCACTAAACATGAAAAGGAACAACCGGTACCAGCCACTGCAAAAACATGCCAAATTGTAAAGACCATCGAGGCTAGGAAGAAACTGCATCAACTAACGAGCAAAATAACCAACTAACATCATAATGACAGGATCACATTCACACATAACAATATTAACCTTAAATGTAAATGGGCTAAATGCTCCAATTAAAAGACACAGACTGGCAAATTGGATAAAGAGTCAAGACCCATCAGTGTGCTGTATTCAGGAAACCCATCTCACGTGCAGAGACACACATAGGCTCAAAATAAAGGGATGGAGGAAGATCTACCAAGCAAATGGAAAACAAAAAAAGGCAGGGGTTGCAATCCTAGCCTCTGATAAAACAGACTTTAAACCAACAAAGATCAAAAGAGACAAAGAAGGCCATTACATAATGGTAAAGGGATCAATCCAACAAGAAGAGCTAACTATCCTAAATATATATGGACCCAATACAGGAGCACCCAGATTCATAAAGCAAGTCCTGAGTGACCTACAAAGAGACTTAGACTCCCACACAATAATAATGGTAGACTTTAACACCCCACTGTCAACATTAGACAGGTGAATGAGACAGAAAGTTAACAAGGATACCCAGGAATTGAACTCAGCTCTACACCAAGCAGACCTAATAGACATCTACAGAACTCTCCACCCCAAATCAACAGAATATACATTTTTTTCAGCACCACACCACACCTATTCCAAAACTGACCACATAGTTGGAAGTAAAGCACTCCTCAGCAAATGTAAAAGAACAGAAATTATCACAAACTGTCTCTCAGACCACAGTGCAATCAAACTAGAACTCAGGATTAAGAATCTCACTCAAAACCGCTCAACTACATGGAAACTGAACAACCTGCTCCTGAATGACTACTGGGTACATAACGAAATGAAGGCAGAAATAAAGATGTTCTTTGAAACCAATGAGAAAAAAGACACAACATACCAGAATCTCTGGGACACATTCAAAGCAGTGTGTAGAGGGAAATTTATAGCACGAAATGCCCACAAGAGAAAGCAGGAAAGATCCAAAATTGACACCCTAACATCACAATTAAAAGAACTACAAAAGCAAGAGCAAACACATTCAAAATCTAGCAGAAGGCAAGAAATAACTAAGATCAAAGCAGAACTGAAGGAAATAGAGACACAAAAAACCCTTCAAAAAATCAATGAATCTAGGAGCTGGTTTTTTGAAAAGATCAACAAAATTGATCGCTAGCAAGACTACTAAAGAAGAAAAGAGAGAAGAATCAAATAGATGCAATAAAAAATGACAAAGGGGATATCACCATCTATCCCACAGAAATACAAACTACCATCAGAGAATACTATAAACACCTCTACGCAAATAAACTAGAAAATATAGAAGAAATGGATAAATTCCTAGACACATACACCCTTCCAAGAGTAAACCAGGAAGAAGTTGTATCTCTGAATAGACCAATAACAGGCTCTGAAATTGAGGCAATAATTAATACCTTACCAACCAAAAAAAGTCCAAGACCAGATGAATTCACAGCCGAATTCTACCAGAGGTACAAGGAAGAGCTGGTACCATTCCTTCTGAAACTATTCCAATCAATAGAAAAAGAGAGAATCCTCCCTAACTCATTTTATGAGGCCAGCATCATCCTCATACCAAAGCCTGGCAAAGACACAACAAAAAAAGAGAATTTTAGACCAATATCCTTGAAGAACATTGATGCAAAAATCCTCAATAAAATACTGGCAAACTGAATCCAGCAGCACATCAAAAAGCTTATCCACCATGATCAAGTGGGCTTCATCCCTGGGATGCAAGGCTGGTTCAACATACAAAAATCAATAAATGTAATCCAGCATATAAACAGAACCAAAGACCAGAACCACACGATTATCTCAATAGATGCAGAAAAGGCCTTTGACAAAATTCAACAACCCTTTATGCTAAAAATTCTCAATAAATTAGGTATTGATGGGATGTATCTCAAAATAGTAAGAGTTATCTATGACAAACCCACAGCCAATATCATACTGAATGGGCCAAAACTGGAAGCATTCCCTTTGAAAACTGGCACAAGACAGGAATGCCCTCTCTCACCACTCCTATTCAACATAGTCTTGGAAGTTCTGGCCAGGGCAATCAGGCAGGAGAAGGAAATAAAGGGTATTCAATTAGGAAAAGAGGAAGTCAAATTGTCCCTGTTTGCAGATGACATGATGGTATATCTAGAAAACCCCATTGTCTCAGCCCAAAATCTCCTTAAGCTGATAAGCAACTTCAGCAAAGTCTCAGGATACAAAATCAACGTACAAAAATCACAAGCATTCTTATACACCAATAAAAGACAAACAGAGAGCCAAATCATGAGTGAACTCCCATTCACAATTGCTTCAAAGAGAATAAAATACCTAGGAATCCAACTTACAAGGGATGTGAAGGACCTCTTCAAGGAGAACTACAAACCACTGCTCAAGGAAATAAAAGAGGATACAAACAAATGGAAGAACATTCCATGCTCATGGGTAGGAAGAATCAATATCATGAAAATGGCCATACTGTGCAAGGTAATTTATAGATTCAATGCCATCCCCATCAAGCTACCAATGACTTTCTTCACAGAATTGGAAAAAACTACTTTAAAGTTCATATGGAACCAAAAAAGAGCCAGCATCGCCAAGTCAATCCTAAGGCAAAAGAATAAAGCTGGAGGCATCACGCTACCTGACTTCAAACTATACTACAAGGCTACAGTAACCAAAACAGCATGGTACTGGTACCAAAACAGAGACATAGACCAACGGAACAGAACAGAGCCCTCAGAAATAATGCCGCATATCTACAACTATCTGATCTTTGACAAACCCGAGAAAAACAAGCAATGGGGAAAGGATTCCCTATTTAGTAAATGGTGCTGGGAAAACCGGCTAGCCATATGTAGAAAGCTGAAACTGGATCCCTTCCTTACCCCTTATACAAAAATTAATTCAAGATGGATTAAAGACTTACATGTTAGACCTAATACTGTAAAAACCCTAGAAGAAAACCTGGGCAATACCATTCAGGACACTGGCATGGGCAAGGACTTCATGTCTAAAACACCAAAAGCAATGGCAACAAAAGCCAAAATTGACAAATGAGATCTAATTAAACTAAAGAGCTTCTGCACAGCAAAAGAAACTACCATCAGAGTGAACAGGCAACCTACAAAATGGGAGAAAATTTTTGCAACCTACTCAACTGACAAAGGGCTAATATCCAGAATCTACAATGAACTCCAACAAATTTACAAGAAAAAAACAAACAACCCCATCTACAAGTGGGCGAAGGATAGAAACAGACACTTCTCAAAAGAAGACATTTATGCGGCCAGAAAACACATGAAAAAATGCTCATCATCACTGGCCATCAGAGAAATGCAAATCAAAACCACAATGAGATACCATCTCACACCAGTTAGAATGGCAATCATTAAAAAGTCAGGAAACAACAGGTGCTGGAGAGGATGTGGAGAAACAGGAACACTTTTACAGTGTTGATGGGACTGTAAACTAGTTCAACTATTGTGGAAGTCAGTGTGGCGATTCCTCAGGGATCTAGAACTAGAAATACCATTTGACCCAACCATCCCATTACTGGGTATATACCCAAAGGATTATAAATCATGCTGCTATAAAGACACATGCACACGTTTTTTTTTGGTTTGTTTATTATTAATATACTTCAAGTTTTAGGGTACATGTGCACAATGTGCAGGTTAGTTACATATGTATACATGTGCCATGCTGCTGTGGTGCACCCATTAACTCGTCATTTAGCATTAGGTATATCTGCTAAAGCTATCCCTACCCCCTCCCCCCACCTCACAACAGTCACGAGAGTGTGATGTTCCCCTTCCTGTGTCCATGTGTTCTCATTGTTCAATTCCCACCTATGAGTGAGAATATGCGGTGTTTGGTTTTTTGTTCTTGCGATACTTTACTGAGAATGATGATTTCCAATTTCATCCATGTCCCTACAAAGAACATGAACTCATCATTTTTTATGGCTGCATAGTATTCCATGGTGTATATGTGCCACATTTTCTTAATCCAGTCTATCATTGTTGGACATTTGGGTTGGTTCCAAGTCTTTGCTATTGTGAATAGTGCGACAATAAACATACGTGTGCATGTGTCCTTATAGCAGCATGATTTGTATTCCTCTGGGTATATACCCAGTAATTGGATGGCTGGGTCAAATGGTATTTCTAGTTCTAGATCCCTGAGGAATCGCCACACTGACTTCCACAAGGGTTGAACTAGTTTACAGTCCCACCAACAGTGTAAAAGTGTTCCTATTTCTCCACATCCTCTCCAGCACCTGTTGTTTCCTGACTTTTTAATGATTGCCATTCTAATTGGTGTGAGATGATATCTCATTGTGGTTTTGATTTGCATTTCTCTGATGGCCAGTGATGGTGAGCATTTTTTCATGTGTTTTTTGGCTGCATAAATGTCTTCTTTTGAGAAGTGTCTGTTCATGTCCTTTGCCCACTTTTTGATGGGGTTGTTTGTTTTTTTCTTGTAAATTTGTTTGAGTTCGTTTTAGATTCTGGATATTAGCCCTTTGTCAGATGAGTAGGCTGCGATAATTTTCTCCCATTTTGTAGGTTGCCTGTTCACTCTGATGGTAGTTTCTTTTGCTGTGCGGAAGCTCTTTAGTCTAATTAGATCCCATTTGTCAATTTTGGCTTTTGTTGCCATTGCTTTTGGTGTTTTAGACATGAAGTCCTTGCCCGTGCCTATGTCCTGAATGGTATTGCCTAGGTTTTCTTCTAGGGTTTTTATATTTTTAGGTCTAACTTGTAAGTCTTTAATCCATCTTGAATTAATTTTTGTATAAGGTGTAAGGAAGGGATCCAGTTTCAGCTTTCTACATATGGCTAGCCAGTTTTCCCAGCACCATTTAGTACATAGGGAATCCTTTCCCCATTGCTTGTTTTTCTGAGGTTTGTCAAAGATCAGATAGCTATAGATATGTGGCGTTATTTCTGAGGGCTCTATTCTGTTTCCTTGGTCTATGTCTCTGTTTTGGTACCAGTACCATGCTGTTTTGGTTACTGTAGCCTTGTAGTATAGTTTGAAATCAGGTAGCATGATGCCTCCAGCGTTGTTCTTTTGTCTTAGGATTGACTTGGCGATGCTGGCTCTTTTTTGGTTCCATATGAACTTTAAAGTAGTTTTTTTCAATTCTGTGAAGAAAGTCATTGGTAGCTTGATGGGGATGGCATTGAATCTATAAATTACCTTGGGCAGTATGACCATTTTCACGGTATTGATTCTTCCTACGCATGAGCATGGAATGTTCTTCCATTTGTTTGTATCCTCTTTTATTTCCTTGAGCAGTGGTTTGTAGTTCTCCTTGAAGAGGTCCTTCACATCCCTTGTAAGTTGGATTCCTAGGTATTTTATTCTCTTTGAAGCAATTGTGAATGGGAGTTCACTCATGATTTGGCTCTCTGTTTGTCTGTTATTGGTGTATAAGAGTGCTTCTGATTTTTGCACATTGATTTTGTATCCTGAGATTTTGCTGAAGTTGCTTATCAGCTTAAGGAGATTTTGGGCTGAGATGATTGGGTTTTCTAGATATACAATCATGTCATCTGCAAACAGGGACAATTTGACTTCCTCTTTTCCTAATTGAATACCCTTTATTTCCTTCTCCTGCCTGATTGCCCTGGCCAGAACTTCCAAGACTATATTGAATAGGAGTGGTGAGAGAGGGCATTCCTGTCTTGTGCCAGTTTTCAAAGGGAGTGCTTCCAGTTTTGGCCCATTCAGTATGATATTGGCTGTGGGTTTGTCATAGATAACTCTTACTATTTTGAGATACATCCCATCAATACCTAATTTATTGACAGTTTTTAGCATGAAGGGTTGTTGAATTTTGTCAAAGGCCTTTTCTGCATCTATTGAGATAATCGTGTGGTTTTTGTCTTTGGTTCTGTTTATATGCTGGATTACATTTATTGATTTTTGTATGTTGAACCAGCCTTGCATCCCAGGGATGAAGCCCACTTGATCATGGTGGATAAGCTTTTTGATGTGCTGCTGGATTCGGTTTGCCAGTATTTTATTGAGGATTTTTGCATCAATGTTCTTCAAGGATATTGGTCTAAAATTCTCTTTTTTTGTTGTGTCTTTGCCAGGCTTTGGTATGAGGATGATGCTGGCCTCATAAAATGAGTTAGGGAGGATTCCCTCTTTTTCTATTGATATGAATAGTTTCAGAAGGAATGGTACCAGCTCTTCCTTGTACCTCTGGTAGAATTCAGCGGTGAATCCATCTGGTCCTGAACTCTTTTTGGTTGGTAAGCTATTGATTATTGCCACAATTTCAGAGCCTGTTATTGGTCTATTCAGAGATACAACTTCTTCCTGGTTTACTCTTGGGAGGGTGTCGAGTAATTTATCCATTTTTTCTAGATTTTCTAGTTTATTTGCGTAGAAGTGTTTGTAGTATTCTCTGATGGTAGTTTGTATTTCTGTGGAATTGGTGGTGATATCCCCTTTATCATTTTTTATTGCGTCCCTTTGATTCTTCTCTCTTTTGTTCTTTATTAGTCTTGCTAGCGGTCTATCAATTTTGTTGATCCTTTCAAAAAACCAGCTCCTAGATTCATTAATTTTTTGAAGGGTTTTTTGTGTCTCTATTTCCTTCAGTTCTGCTCTCATCTGAGTTATTTCTTGCCTCTGCTATCTTTTGAATGTGTTTGCTCTTGCTTTTGTAGTTCTTTTAATTGTGATGTTAGGGTGTCAATTTTGGATCTTTCCTGCTTTCTCTTGTGGGCATTTCGTGCTATAAATTTCCCTCTACACACTGCTTTGAATGTGTCCCAGAGATTCTGGTATGTTGTGTCTTTTTTCTCATTGGTTTCAAAGAACATCTTTATTTCTGCCTTCATTTCGTTATGTACCCAGTAGTCATTCAGGAGCAGGTTGTTCAGTTTCCATGTAGTTGAGCGGTTTTGAGTGAGATTCTTAATCCTGAGTTCTAGTTTGATTGCACTGTGGTCTGAGAGACAGTTTGTTATAATTTCTGATCTTTTACATTTGCTGAGGAGTGCTTTGCTTCCAACTATGTGGTCAGTTTTGGAATAGGTGTGGTATGGTGCTGAAAAAAATGTATATTCTGTTGATTTGGGGTGGAGAGTTCTGTAGATGTCTATTAGGTCCGCTTGGTGCAGAGGTGAGTTCAATTCCTGAGTATCCTTGTTAACTTTCTGTCTCATTCATCTGTCTAATGTTGACAGTGGGGTGTTAAAGTCTCCCATTATTATTGTGTGGGAGTCTAAGTCTCTTTGTAGGTCACTCAGGACTTGCTTTATGAATCTGGGTGCTCCTGTATTGGGTCCATATATATTTAGGATAGTTAGCTCTTCTTGTTGAATTGATCCCTTTACCATTATGTAATGGCCTTCTTTGTCTCTTTTGATCTTTGTTGGTTTAAAGTCTGTTTTATCAGAGACTAGGATTGCAACCCCTGCCTTTTTTTGTTTTCCATTTGCTTGGTAGATCTTCCTCCATCCTTTTATTTTGAGCCTGTGTGTCTCTGCATGTGAGATGGGTTTTCTGAATACAGCACACTGATGGGTCTTGACTCTTTATCCAATTTGTCAGTCTGTGTCTTTTAATTGGAGCATTTAGTCCATTTACATTTAAAGTTAATATTGTTATGTGTGAATGTGATCCTGTCATTATGATGTTAGCTGGTTATTTTGCTCGTTAGTTGATGCAGTTTCTTCCTAGCCTCGATGGTCTTTACAATTTGGCATGATTTTGCAGTGGCTGGTACTGTTTGTTCCTTTTCATGTTTAGTGCTTCCTTTAGGAGCTCTTTTAGGGCAGGCCTGGTGGTGACAAAATCTCTCAGCATTTGCTTGTCTGTAAAGTATTTTATTTCTCCTTCACTTATGAAGCTTAGTTTGGCTGGATATGAAATTCTGGGTTGAAAATTCTTTTCTTTAAGCATGTTGAGTATTGGCCCCCACTCTCTTCTGGCTTGTAGGGTTTCTGCTGAGAGATCCACTGTTAGTCTGATGGGCTTCCCTTTGAGGGTAACCCGACCTTTCTCTCTGGCTGCCCTTCACATTTTTTCCTTCGTTTCAACTTTGGTGAATCTGACAATTATGTGTCTTGGAGTTGCTCTTCTCAAGGAGTATCTTTGTGGCATTCTCTGTATTTCCTGAATCTGAATGTTGGCCTGCCTTGCTAGATTGGGGAAGTTCTCCTGGATAATATCCCGCAGAGTGTTTTCCAACTTGGTTCCATTCTCCCCGTCACTTTCAGGTACACCAATCAGACGTAGATTTGGTCTTTTCACATAGTCCCATATTTCTTGGAAGCTTTGATCATTTCTTTTTATTCTTTTTTCTCTAAACTTCTCTTCTTGCTTCATTTCATTCATTTTGTCTTCCGTCACTGATACCCTTTCTTCCAGTTGATCGCATCGGCTTCTGAGGTTTGTGCATTCGTCTCGTAGTTCTCGTGCCATGGTTTTAAGCTCCATCAGGTCCTTTAACAACTTCTCTGCATTGGTTATTCTAGTTAGCCATTTGTCTAATTTTTTTAGTTAAAACCGAAGAAGGTCTGGTTTAGTTAAAAACCAAAGAAGGTTTTTAACTTCTTTGCCATTGGTTCGAACTTCCTTCTTTAGCTCAGAGTAGTTTGATCTTCTGAAGCCTTCTTCTTTCAACTCATCAAAGTCATTCTCCATCCAGCTTTGTTCCGTTGCTGGTGAGGAGCTGCGTTCCTTTGGAGGAGGAGAGGCGCTCTGATTTTTAGAGTGTCCAGTTTTTCTGCTCTGTTTTTTCCCCATCTTTGTGGTTTTACCTACCTTTGGTCTTTGATGTTGGTGACGTACAGATGGGTTTTTAGTGTGGATGTCCTTTCTGTTTGTTAGTTTTCCTTCTAACAGACAGGACCCTCAGCTGCAGGTCTGTTGGAGTTTGCTGGAGGTCCACTCCAGACCCTGTTTGCCTGGGTACCAGTAGCAGTGGCTGCAGAATAGCAGATTCTTGTGAACCGCGAATGCTGCTGTCTGATAGTTCCTCTGGAAATTTTGTCTCAGAGGAGTACTCGGCCGTGTGAGGTGTCAGTCCGTCCCTACTGGGGGGTGCCTCCCAGTTAGGCCTCGGAGGTTAGGGGTCAGGGCCCACTTGAGGAGGCAGTCTGCCCGTTCTCAGATCTCCAGCTGCATGCTGGGAGAACCACTGCTCTTTTCAAAGCTGTCAGACAGGGACATTTAAGTCTGCAGAGGTTACTGCTGTCTTTTTGTTTGTCTGTACCCTGCCCCCAGAGGTGGAGCCTACAGAGGCAGGCTGGCCTCCTTGAGCTGTGGTGGGCTCCACCGATTCGAGCTTCCAGGCTGCTTTGTTTACCTAAGCAAGCCTGGGCAATGGTGGGTGCCCCTCCCCCAGCCTCACTGCCACCTTGCAGTTTGATCTCAGACTGCTGTGCTAGCAATCAGTGAGACTCCGTGGGCGTAGCACCCTCCAAGCCAGGTGCGGGATATAATCTCCTGGTGTGCCATATTTTAAGCCCGTTGGAAAAGCGTAGTATTGGGGTGGGAGTGACCTGATTTTCCAGGTGCCGTCTGTCACCCCTTTCTTTGACTAGGAAAGGGAACTCCCTGACCCCTTGCACTTCCCGAGTGATGCAATGCCTCACCCTGCTTTGGCTCACGCACGGTGTGCTGCACCCACTGTCCTGTGCCCACTGTCTGGCACTCCCTAGTGAGATGAACCCAGTACTTCAGATGGAAATGCAGAAATCACCGTTCTTCTGCATCGCTCACGCTGGGAGCTGTAGACCTGAGTTGTTCCTATTTGGCCATCTTGGCTCGAGACCGCACGCGTTTGTTTATTGCGGCGCTATTCACAATAGCAAAGACTTGGAACCAACCCAAATGTCCAACAATCATAGACTGGATTAAGAAAATGTGGCACATATACACCATGGAATACTATGCAGCCATAAAAAATGATGAGTTCATGTCCTTTGTTGGGACATGGATGAAATTGGATATCATCATTCTCAGTAAACTATCGCAAGGACAAAAAAAACAAACACCGCATGTTCTCACTCATAGGTGGGAATTGAACAATAAGAACACATGGACACAGGAAGGGGAACATCACACACCAGGGCCTGTTGTGGGGTGGGGGGAGGGGGGAGGGATAGAATTAGTAGATATACCTAATGCTAAATGATGAGTTAATGGGTGCAGCACACTAACATGGCACATGTATACATATGTAACAAACCTGCACTTTGTGCACATGTACCCTAAAACTTAAAGTATGATAATAATAAAATTTAAAAACAAAACAAAACAAAAACCCCAAATTAAAAACAAAAAAGGAGCAACATTATTGATAAGACTAGGGAGAGTTGTGGGGAAAGAAGGTAGATTTAGAGGGACTTTAGTCACTGTAACATGTGATGAATGCTTTAGGAATTTGTTAGTGTTGTGAAGCCTTGTGGAGAGAGAATAGCTGCCTTTCTGATTGAGCTTCATGTATAAAAGAAAGCAGAACTGCTTATTCTGTGATATCCTAGAGCAACATTTCATAGAGCTCATCTGTCATGCACGTTTTTTTCCTCTTGTATGCGACACCTGTTACCATTCTATGAAACAAATGCTGAGAAATACCAGTTCTTTAATTTTTTTTTTTCAATTTTATTTTAAAGACAGAGTCTTGCTCTGTCACCCAGGCTGGAGTGCAGTGGCACCATCATGTTTCACTGCAGTCTTTAGCTCCTGGGCTCAAGCAGTCCTCTTGCCTGGGTCTCTTATGTAGCTAGCACTACAGGCATGTGCCACCACACCTGGCTAATTAAAAAAAAATTTTTTTATAAAGACAGCATCTGCGTATGTTGTCCATGCTGGTCTCAAACTCCTGGCCTCAAGCGATTCTCCCAAAGCACTGAATTACAGATGTGAGCTACCACATCCAGCCAAAGAAACATCAGTTCTGTATAGAGTATTATATTTTCAGGGGACAGAGATTAGTGGGGATGTGGAGTGGGTTGATACTATAGAAGCAGATTTTTGATTCAGCCTAATAAAGAAAAACTTTGTGATTTAGAAAAAGATTGCTGGTGATTGAGGTGAAAGTATTGCCTCAGAGTTTTCAGCAGCCCACCTTTCTCCCTGTTATCCAACTTCAGTGATTAGTGGTTAAAGCAGGAAGAATCATTCTAATTTTTATGTAGTATACTCCTCCAGAAACAAATTATGATAAGATCTTGTTTGGCTTTATGTATATTCAGTGTAGGAACTGATTTATATATAATAGAGTTAGGGAAAATTGAAAGTGGGGGAAATTTGGAACATTTGGGAATCATTAATATTTTCATGTTTTTTAAAACTAGATTCACCTGGTAACTGAAGAGGAGGTATCAGCTAATATGTATGCAATACATCAGGTAAATTTGCTTAAAAATTACTATCACTTAGATCAAAGTGTAGACATTGTCCCCAAAAAGCAAAATGTTGACTAGTTCCCCTCCTCTTTTTTTTTTAAACAACTTTTAAATTAAGGTAAAATTTATATACAATTAAATTCACTTAGTTTACAATAGTATAGGCTTTGATAAACATATTTTTGATAAATGTAGGACTGTGTGGACACCACAAACATCAATCATAAAGAACAGTTTCCTCCCCTCTCCAAATTTTCCTGTGCCCATTCCCATCCCTCACCCCTGGCAACCCCTGATCGGTTTTCTGTCACTGTGATTTTGCCTTTGAAATAATGTCATATAAATGGAATACTACAGTATATGGCCTTTTGTGTCTGGCATCTTTCACTTAGCATAGTGAATTTCAATTCATTCATATTGTGTATATTTGATTTTTTTACCTTCTTCCTTTCTTGACTACCTTTTGGTACTGTTCAAGAAAACTGTCTAGAAGACACCAGCAAAGGAAGAATACCCCACAAAATGCAGTGTTTACTCACAAGCAGCTAAGAAAATAAGCATTGAATATGTTGCTATGTGTTTGCTTTCTTGTTTTGGAAGAAATAAGAAAATTTAAAATTGTCCACCAAAATACCGGTAATGTGATTGAGCAGTAGAGGTTACTCTTTGTGTTACAGAAAGTACATGCTTTATTTTATAGAGATTAAGGCTTTATTTTATAGAGATTAAGTCTTTATCAGCTAATTAAATGTACCTAAACTTCTTAAATAGTGGATTGTTTAATAATATGTGATTTGAGTTGGTTACCTTAGTTATTGTGAGTCCTTGATTTTAGTTAGCTATTTTCTTTGGCAGCATAAAAATATCATAGCATATTATTTAAAACATGTTTTAGGCTGATTGCAATGTTTATATTCTGAGACTATTTTTACAAATCCAGGTCCCAGTCATAAAAGTACATTAAAAATATGATCATGTATCTTTTTGAAGGCTATTTTCATATTTTTTCCCTCTTTTCTTTCACAGGTGGTTCTTCCAATACTTGGTTACAATATTCAGTACCCAAAGAACAAAGTAGGGCAGTGGTACCATGACATACTTAGCAGTGATGGACTACAGACATGTAGGTTTAAAGTACCTACTCTGAAACTGAATGTACCAGGTTGCTATAGACAGATTTTGAAACATCCCCGTAATCTCTCATACCAACTAATGGAAGATCATGACATTGATGTCAAAATGAAAGGTTCCCACATTGATGAAACAGCTTTGTCTCTTTTGATCTCTTTTGATCTTGATGCTTCATGCTATGCTACCGTTTGTCTGAAGGAAATAATGAAGCATGACGTTTAAAACTGATACCCTTGGTATAACCATATATATGTCACTCTTTGAAGGAAAGGGGGCTAAAATGTCTTAAGCACCTTCCATGTGTTAGGAGCTTCATAATTGTTATCTCTTTTAATTTTCACAGCATCCTGAGAAGTTAAGATTTGATACTGTAATTTTATAGAGGACATGTAAGTGTCAGGGGTCATGTGACCCCAAAGCCTGTTTTTTTTTTCTATTATATATTTCAGTGACCTTTATTCTGTGTCATAAAGTTACAGTCTTTTAAAACCATTAGGAATATATATAATACTGCAAGATAACGTTTAAGAAAAAAAGTTGTGAATATTCATATCCTCCAGCTCCTTGCTTAGAACACTGGTAAAATTAGGTCACAGTGAAGCAAATGTTGGAGAGAAAGATAGATGAAGCATTTTGCTAATTATTATTGTCCTCCTTTCCTATTTTTGAAATTATTGATCAGAACAATATACAAGGGAAATGCTATACCTCTGTTTGTGATAGGTACCCCGGAGTAGTTATTACCTCTTTGTGAGACAAATAACCTTTGATGAAGATTGAAATACAATTTCTCATCCAATTTTTATATCTTGGCATACGCTGACCCTCTTGACCGTTCGTAATTTTTTCATATTATCTAAAACAGGTGTTAGAGTCAGACAGATTCATTCTTAGATTCTAGCTCTGACACTTACTAGTGATTTTGAGTATGTTGTTGATTTTTGTGTGTGTGGTTACTGATAGAATCAAGACAATTACAACTTCATAAATGACAAATAATAGGATTATCTCCATATTTTCCATTGCTGGAGGAATAAAACATTGTGCCCATTTGAAAATTTTGGTTTTTGTTGGTTTAACTATCCCACATTATAAATCATCCTTCACCATTTTATATCAGTTAAATGTGGAGGTGGGTGGGGGAGGAATGACTGACATGTAGACATGTATTGATTTAGGAAAATCTGAGCATTTCTTTCATTGTTGGGAAGATATAATGATGAAATTTAAAAAGCAGTATGGAGCATTATATATCAGTAATGTGATATATATATACTTTAGCCAGTTTAACCATTTTGGGAAATGTTAGCATAAGGAAATAAAATCCAAAAGAAGGAAGAGAAGCTATATGCAATGCAAAATTTGCTTATTGCAATATTTTCATATACAATTAAAGACACTAAAAACAGTTTTCAAAGTCCAGCATTACGTAACTAAAGTAAGTAAAATGATATGTATCAACTTGATGGTAAAATATGTAGTTATTTAAAAAAGCAATGAACAATTTAGTTTCATGAGAAAATGTTGCCCCCTAAAAGTAGAACACATATATTACAACTGCAATAATACTCTGAATTCATCTTTCACAAATAAGAGACATGTTAGCATAGTGATTAAAAGCACAGATATTGGAGACAAACTAACCCAGTTTGAACCCGAGCACTGCCACGTATAGCACTGAAGCCTTGGGAAAGTTATTTAAACTCATGGGCTTCAGTTTCAACATCTGTAAAATGGGCATGTGAACATTGCCTACCTCATAGGATTACTGTGAGAATTTTCTAAGTTAATATATGTAAAGCAGTTTTAAAAAGTGCCTGGCACTTAGTTATTGTTAAATAAGTGTCTGCAGATGCAAGTTTGGAAGAGAAAAGCAAATAAATGAAAATGCCTTCCTGTTAAGATGATGGAGTATTTGGATTTTTTTTAATACTAAAAAGTTTTTTTTGTTATATGTTTTGGCAATAAATAATTCTCAATACACAAAATTGGATATTGTAGTACCATTGATTTTCTTTGGATTACTGCCATCATTTTAATGTTATATTAAGAATGAAGTGATGCTCTATTAGGTACTAAAAAAAATTTAGAAAAAATGTTTTATTTATATGATAAATCATATCCTATAAATGTAATCATAAAATGAGTTATATACATTATTAAATCCTAGTTTTTAGAAGTTTTGAATAGCAATCAGAAAATAGGAAAGCATGAAAATGTATCATTGATTTTACTTTCTTTGCCTACAGATGGCACTATAATTTTAGACATTTATTTATTTATTTAGTAAATACTTCAGCACTGTATAAAGGATCACTAAGTTTATTTCATCACCATAAAATGTATTGAGATATCATTCATGTGGAATATTATTTTATATGCCAATAAGACGCCATGTTAAATTTTTTTTGTTTAAGGATTTTTATTATTAATAGTATGCTTTGGACCAACTGATGACTAGTCACTTAGGTTTTTGCAGTTTTGCTGGGGCATTTCAGACCTTCATAAGCATGATCTTTGGATTAGTTTTTTTTTTTCTTCACGTCATTATTAGGAGATAATTTATTTTTAAAGTGTCATCTTAAACTGCAAGGATGTCCGTTAAACATCACATGCTAATTAAACATGCCGAAGGAGAAGCTATGTCATCAAAATGCCCACTTAACCTACTCAAACATCTCAAACCCACCCTTTGCTGACCTTCTATAGCCCCATTTCCAAAGTTTTGCTTTATTTTTATTTTTTCTTCCAACTTTTATTTTAGGTTTGGGGGTACATGTGCAGGTTTGTTACATGGGTAAACTGCATTTTGTGGGAGTTTGGCATACAAATTATTTAATCACCCAGATAATGAGCATAGTACCTGATAGGTTGTTTTTCTATCCTCATCTTTCTCCCACCCTCCACCCTCAAGTAGGCCCTGGTGCCTATTGTTCCCTTCTTAGAGTCCAAGTGTACTCAAAGTTCAGCTCCCACTTATGAGTCAGAACATTTGGTATTTGATTTTCTGTTCCTGCATTAATTTGCTTACAATAATGGCCTCCAGCTACATCCATGTTGCTGGAAAGACATTATTTTGTTCTTTTTTATGACTGTGTAGTATTATCTGGTATATATGTACTATATTTTCTTTATCCAGTCCACTGTAATGAGCATCTAGGTTGGTTCCACGTCTTTGCTATTGTCAATAGTGCTGTAATGAACATATGCGTGCGTGGTCGTTATGGCAGAACAATTTATATTCCTTTGGGTATATAACCAATAATGGGATTGCTGGGTCAAATGGTATGTCTGCTTTAAGTTCTTTGAGAAATCTTCAAACTGCTTTCCACAGAGGCTGAACTAATTTATATTCCCATCAGCAGTGTATAGCATTCCCTTTTCTCTGCAGCCTCCCCAACATCTGTTATTTTTTGACTTTTTAGTAGCCATTCTGACTGGTGTGAGATGGTATCTCATTGTGGTTTTGATTTGCATTTCCCTAATGATTAGTGATGTTCAGCACTTTTTCATATGCTTTTGGCTCATGGATGTCTTCTTTTGAGAAGTATCTGTTCATGTCCTTTCTTCCATTTTTAATGGGATTATTTTTTGCTTGTTAAGTTCTTCATATATTCTGGATATCAGACCTTTGTTCATGCATACTTTGAAAATATTCTCTCCCATTCTGTAGATTGTCAGTTTACTCTGTTGATAGTTTCTTTGGCTGTGCAGCAGCTATTTAGTTTAATTAGGTCCCATTTGTCAATTTTTTTTTTTATTAGATGGAGTTTCCTTCTGTTACCCAGGCTGCAGTGCAGTGGTGCAATCTCGGCTCACTGCAACCTCCACCTCCTGGGTTCAAGCCATTCTCCTACCCCAGCCTCTCAAGTAGCTGGGATTACAGGTGGCTAATTTTTGTATTTTTATTAGAGACGGGGTTTCACCATGTTGGCCAGGCTGGTCTCAAACTCTTGACCTCAAGCGATCTACCCACCTCAGCCTCAGAAAGTGCTAGGATTACAGGCGTGAGCCACCATGCCCAGCCTTCACTTGTCAATTATTGTCTTTGTTCCAGTTGCTTTTGGAGTCTTTGTCATGATATCTTTGTTAGGTCTTTTGTCCAGAATGGTATTTCCTAGGTTTTCTTCTAGGGTTTTTATAGTTTCAGGTTTTACATTTACGTTGTTAACCCAACGTAAATGTAAGTTGATTTTTGTATATGGTAAAAAGAAGGGGTCCAGTTTCAATCCTCAGGATGTGGCTAACCAGTTATCCCAGCACCATTTATTAAATAGGGAGTCCTTTCCCCATTGCTTGTTATTGTTGACTTTAACAAAAATCAAGTAGCTGTAGGTGTGTGGCCTTTATTTCTGGGTTCTCTAACCTGTTCCATTGGTCTATGTGTCTGTTTTTTGTACCAGTACCATGCTGTTTTGGTTACTATAGCCTTGTAGTTTAGATTGACGTCAGGTAGTGTGATGCCTCCCTCTTTGCTATTTTTGAATTAGTTTTAATTCCCAAGGTTGTTTGAAGCTGAGCTAGCAGTAGTGCCTGGGAGTCGGTTAGGTGAAACAAATTGAGGTCTTTTACTAATATTAAGATTAAAACACCTTGATTTTTTTTGTGAGTTGTAAAAATCTGAAAGTCATATAACTTTTGATTTAACTAACATTTTCTGAGTATCTATTATGTCAGTATCTCACACTTTAATCCATATTCCCACCCTGTGTGGAGGTATTATCTTCCCTTATTTTGCAGATTGGAAACATACCTGAGTAGTTTACTAACCTAATCAAGGTCAAACAAAATAGCATGTGGTTGAGCTTGATTATGCTTCCTAAATCAGTACTGTTTTCATCTACCTAACATTTGCCTTCTGAGAACAAGTTTTTGGATAATAACTTCCATTTAGGCCAGGCGCGGTGGCTCACGCCTGTAATCCCAACACTTTGGGAGGCCAAGACGAGTGGATCACGAGGTCAGGAGTTCAAGACCAGCCTGGCCAAGATGCTGAAACCCTGTCTCTACTAAAAATACAAAAATTAGCTGGCCTACTTGGGAGGCTGAGGCTGGAGAATCTCTTGAACCCGGGAGGTGGAGGTCGCAGTGAGCCAAGATTGCCCAGCCTGGGTGACAGAGCGAGGCTCTGCCTCAAAAAAAAAACCTAAACTAAAAATTAAAATATAACTTCCATTTCTACCAACTTGACATTACTTGCCATAGATTTAATAGGCATATTTGGGCATGTCTTGGGAGAGACAATATACCTTTTGAGATTCTGAGACCAAAATATAAAGTAAAGGGGATCCCTTCAGGAAATCCCCAAATCATTTTGGAGTTTTCCCAAAGTATTTTGGGATTTGTGTCACAATAATATGTAAAATCATTATAGATCATAGGAGGTGTTTTAGATGGTACCTGGCACAAACATCATTGAAAAAGCATAGTGAGAAACTTGTTCTTTTTCAATATACTTTCAGTCCTCGCATCAATCATTCTGTTTAGGGAAGGAGAAAGCTGATTGATACTATTTACATATATTAACATTTGCTGATTTACCTTTTTAGCCAACTATGCAGGCCTCAGGCTCAGAAACATCAGCAGGCAACAATATAATATGTAGCTAGAATGTAATAGGATTGCATTGTTTTATTGAATTTATCTTCCTTTGTATTTATGGCAATCAATTCTGGCTTCCTGTTTATGTAATGGTATTATGTTTCCTTTAAAACTAAATTTAATTTTAAAGAGGTAGAATCAATTTAAAGGTATTAAATAAATAATAGTATAGACATAGCAGTAATTATGATACCAATACATGAATGATTAGAGTATGGGAAATATACTGGTACAGTTGAGAATCCCTGAAATCAGAGATGGGCTCTACCACTGCTTTAATATGCGGCTTTAGTAACCCACTGATTCTGTTGTAGAATTCTTGGACTTGAAGTACTGTTAGTTATCATTTTTCAGTCCAGTATAGTATTGCATCAAACAAAATTATGAAATATATACAAATTTGAGACATTATGAGCAGAGGCATTGATGATCACATGCTATATCTTAAAATTTTACTGATAGTTGATTTTAGCAAGTCTTATGAAACACTAAGAACAATGTCTGGTGCCTAGCAAATTCTCAGTAAATTTCAGCTAGTATTATTACAGTTAGTATTACGTTACTATGCTCCCTGATAAAATTTTTATAATAAAATGGTTAGTGACTTTCCACTGAGGTCTGATCTGACTTAGTCTTAGCATAAAGTAATTACAATTCATATTTTTAGAGTTTTTTTTTTTTTAGTAGTAGAAACAACTATTTTTAAATCTGGGGATTCAGTAGTTCATTCAAATTAGGATCTTTAAGAGCTGTCTGGGTCAGTGTTCCTTAACGTTTTCTACCTGGGAGCAATCTTTAGTAAGAGAACAAAAAGAAAATGAAACTCTATATAATTTCATGCAAAGTTTTTTACATTAATATAAGGGTAGGAAAAGAGGTTGGAGGAAGATATGGGGAGGTAGGAAAATAGGACTTTTTTCCTCCATTTACTTTTGATGTTTGAATTTCAAACATGAGTATATTTGTGTATTATTTTGCAGTTAAAAACATTGAAGATTACATAAAGATCAAAGAGGGAAATTTAAGGGAATTAATGGGTTATGATTGCATTTGTTCAGAATGGTTTTGTTGGCTCATGACAACATTTTGAGAGAGAGAGATTTTTATGCGTTGTACATTTTAATGGCACCAACGGCAGCTAGGATAACTAGTTTAAAGTTTAGGGCCTGTGTTAATAGATTTTGCTTTCTAGTTTCAGAAAGATTCTGTCTTATAGTACTGTTTTAATCTGTTTTTCTAAGCCATCTGATTTATGTATATTTAATAGGCCTCAAAGTAACGTCAAATATATGGCATAATAACCAACAAATATTTGAATATGTGAAAGGTACTGTACAAAATGCTATGGGAAAGACAAAAATAAACAATATCCCTTTCTTTGAGGGATTAACAGTGTTAATATCCCTTGTTTTCATTTGATTTGAAATGCCACTTGCAAATGGAATATGCAGACTAAATGGTAAAGAGAAAAACAAGCAGCATCTTTTCATTTCACTTACAGCTCACTGTATGACCAATAATATGTTACTTGACCTCTCAGCACTCCATTCTAAATCCTTAAATGATATTTATTTAGCATTTCTAAGCATCTTGAGATCTCCTCTTAAAATATGCTTTGAACTATTCAGTCTAAATGCTGCTTTCTAAAAAGCTACTAGTTTAAAGAATGAGAAATGGTGTTAATGGAGTTAATCTTGTGTAATTTCAGTGTGGGTTGTCAAGAATACCTCTAAGTAAAGAAAATGACTCTAATCTTCTTAAGCAATTCATTTTCTCAGCAACTTTGAGGCAGGAGTTAATTTACTCTGCCTGTGTACATAGGCCGTCTCTTACAAAAGAAAAATTTTACTATGGAAAGAAGTCAGAATAGCCATGAAATTATTTAAATTTAGTCTTTAGAACATATTACAAAATATAAGATATATTAAATTGTCTTTTTTGTTAGAAACTCAGCTACCAATGTAGAAATAAAACTCCTGCTGCAAGGATGGAGTTTAGCCATGGAATCAAAACAAGAGCTATTTGGTTATTTTAAAAGAGAAGAGATCAAAGAGCTGGTCACTCCTTAACTAAGGGTGTTTGGGCAGCAGGATAGGGTGAAGAGTGGAGGGGGTTGAACTCAATTCTTTATGCTTTTATACCAAGCCTCCCTTTTCTAATAAGCCTTACTGGCATTTCCTTAGACTAGTTAAGTCAGGATTCTGAGTTTTTTAGTACAATAGGGTTTTAATCTGAGCTGATCATTGTTTCCAATGCCTCCCCTGTGGCAGGGGAACATAAAGGACTAGAGTTCTTTTCTAAAAAGGGAAGATGGATATTTTTCTATAACCTTTATAATTCCCTTATAATAAAATGAATGATAGCTTATAATAAAATGATTTTTTTGCATATGATTTTCAAAAGGAAACATTTATTTTTCTATAAAATATCGCAAAGGAATCAAACACATTTTTATTCTATGTAAATAATAATGTAATTTTCACATTTAGGAGGCAATAGCAAATCTGGGAAGCAGTTATTCTAAGTTGGAAGAGCATTCTCCCAATGCATTGAAAACATTTGATGACTATTTTTTATATCTTCTTTATTTTGATGATTATAATAATGTACTAATTGGGTGGCCTTCGTTTTTCACTCTAGTCAGTCCATCTTGTTTACTATGTCAATTATTCTCCAAAAAGTAGAAATGTCATTGTTATGGGGCCATAGAACATTTCAGAAGCTTCCCAGGATCTAGGCAGTAACAGTCCAAACCCCTCAACATAGCATGTTTACACCTGCAAGTACGGCCCCAAATCTTCAAGTGGCGTCTGTCACTACTCCATAGTATATACCCTTTCTTACAGCTGTTTCACAAATACAGGTTGAATTCCCTTATCTAAAATGTTTGGGACTAAAAGTTTCAGATTTCAGATATGTTTGGATTTTGGAATATTTGTACATGTATAATGAGATACTCTTAGAGTTGGGACCCAAGTCTAAACAAAATTCATTTATGTTTCATATATACCTTATACACATAACCTGAAGGTAATTTATTTTTCCCTTGGGAACACTGAATAGACTATGTGTTGTGCACCTACATTTTGACTGTGACCTATCACATGAAGTCAGGTGTGGAATTTTCCATTTGTGGCATCATGTCAGTACTCAAAAAGTTTTGGATTTCGGAGGATTTTGGATTTTGAATTTTCAGATTAGAGATGCTCAGCCTAATAGCAGATGTTCCCATGTTATACACCTCAACCTCCCATTCCCATTGGCTGGAACATCTCTGCTTATATTAAATGTCTTTTCTGTGAAATCTGTGTTCTCATATCCTTTTGTATAGTTCTCTACCATCTCATTGCTCACATTGTATTGTACTTATTTGATTAAATATCTGGATCATCTACTGTGAATTATTCAAGAGCATTGATCTTTATACCTCTAGCACCTATCAGTGCCTGACATATAACAGGGTTAAAAATGCTGAGTGAATACTGCAAATATACCTTAGCAAATTTATTTGGTGAATACACATCTCAAGAAAGTTCTGAAATAGTTCTTTCCCCTCATAGAAAGTTTAGAGTATTAAAATTGGGTATCATTATAATGCTCTTTCTTTTGTAATAGTTTCATCTTTGCCTTTTATTGAAATATTAAATGCATTGTAGAATTTCATTTAAAATTTAGAACAAGCTGTCAGGTATGATAACTATTCTTATTTAACAAATGAGGATTCTAGGGCTTGAAGAAGTTAAGTAGCTTCCTCTAGGTTGTAAAGAGAGTTTAACCTGGCCTTTTTTGGTTTTAAGGCCATGATGATAACCACTTTGCTCTACTGATTTCTAATGGAAAGTGCTTCAGTTTTCCACTTTGCCTAGCTAGTGATTAATTTCTGCTTATCTCTGAATTTATCTGCATATTTCTAAAACTTTAAGGAAAGTTGGGGAAAATTCACTTTAAGTGTTGTAATGACAATAGCTATCAATCATTGAGTACTGTGTATTAAGCATTTTGTATTTTATCAACAAGTACTTACATGTGGGATAAGTACTGTTATTATTTTCATTTTATAGATGAGGACACATAGAATGCAGTTAGGAAGCTAGAGAAAGAGAAAACATGGAGAATTATCTGGAACTAATAAGACAGTAAAGTATAGATTTAAGAAGTTCAGTGAATCCCAAGCAGTGTAAATTAAAAAACTACATTGAGATACATCATAGTGAATATGCAAAACATCAATAATAAAAAGAAAAACCTTAAAGGCAGCTTTTACAGTATACTGAATGACCAATATACTCAGCAGCCACAGAACCTCCATTCTTTTAAAGCATCCATGGAACATTTATAGAAATTGACTATGCACTGGACTATAAGCATATGCAATAAAATTTCAAATGACTGAAACCATATGAGTATATTCTTTTGCCACAACACAATTAGGCTAGAAATGAACAACAAAAAGATAACAGGAAAATCTCTATATATCGGAAATTAAGAGATACACTTATTTATTTTTTGTTTTTTGAGATGGAGTCTCACTCTATCACCCGTGCAGTGGCACGATCTTGGCTCACTGCAACCTCTGCCTCTTGGGTTCAAGTGATTCTCCTGCATCAGCCTCCCAAGGAGCTAGGATTACAGGCGTGTGCCACCATACCCAGCTAATTTTTGTATTTTTAGTAGAGACGGGATTTCACCATGTTGGCCATGCTGGTCTCAAACTCCTGACCTCAAGTGAACTGCCAGCCTCAGCCTCCCAAAGTGCTGTGATTACAGATGAAGAGATACACTTCTAAGTAATCTATATGTCAAGTAAGACATAACGAAATTAGAAAATATTTTTAAGTCAATGATATTAAACCATACTACACATCAAAACTTGTGAGATGCACTTAAAGCAGCATGTAGAGGGAGATTATATTCATAAATGCTTATGGTAGAAAAGAAGGAAGGCTGTACATTATGTAGCTATGCACCCATCTAAAGAAGTTAGGAAAATGACATCAAATAGAACATCAAAAGAAAGAAGGAAAGGATAACTTAAAACAGAAATGAATGAAATAAAACCAGAATAGAAGAGACGATCTACAAATCCAAAAATTGGCTTATTGAAAATACTAATAGAGCTGACATACCTGTGGTGAGACTGATGGAAATAATGCAGTTACAACTAGCTAATATCATAATTGGAAAGGGAATCACTATAGGTGCTATAAAAATTAAAAAGATAATAGAATATTATGAACGATTTTCTGCCAATATTATTGAAAGTTTAGATAAAATGGAAAATTCATTTAAAAATATAATTTGACAGTATTATGTTATGTGAATACTATAACGATAATCCTGTAATCATTAAATGAACCAGTAGTCTAAAATTTTTCCATATAGGGAAGGTCAGTCCCAGATGGGTTCAATGGTTGGTTTTACTAGACATTCAAAAAAATAATAATTCAAGTCTACACAAACTTTCCTGAGATTAGAAAAAATAAAGAAGAGTCCTCCCACCTGTTTCTTACTTTATGAGACCACACCTAAAAGATAGAAGACTGCTTTGCATCCAAGAAATCCTTCATGAACACGTCTTTAATCACAAGTCCTCAACTCCAAGGTTAGCTTTATTTCAACTTTTTTAATACTTTTCTTACTTTTCTTGATAGCTTTACCACCCATGTATTAATTCCTAAAAAATGCACAGTTTTGTCTGATTTTGAATTTTATGTGAATGGAATTGTACATGTCTGTGTTTGCGTCTTCCTTCTTTTACTCAATACTGTTTCTGAGATCAATCATATTATTTGTTAATATTTTGTGTAGGATTTTTGCATCTCTATTTCAGTGTGAGTTTGGAATGTAAATTTCCATTCTCAGACTATCTTCTGGCCTGAATTTGGTTACATGAGTTACATATGTTCTAAAAATATTATTTACACTTTCAATAAATTTTAAGGACTTTTATATTGTTATGTATCAAATTTTTTAGAATGCAAGAATAAATATTATAAAACATCCTTTGGTTTGAGGAAACTACTAAATCTGTTAATAATCCTTTCAGCTCTATTGAAACAGATTCATTTTTTAAAAGCTGCCCTGTTTTTGCTTTGGGGTTTGGGGAACACACACACACGCAGATGCACACAAACGAACACATATGTTGAACTTGCATATATATATATTTTTTTTCTTGAGATGGAGTCTCACTCTGTCGCCAGGCTGGAGTGCAGTGGCACAATCTCGGCTCACTGCAACCTCCGCCTCCCGGGTTCAAGCAATTCTCCTGCCTCAGCCTCCCGAGTAGCTGGGACTACATGTGTGTGCCACCACGCCCAGCTAATTTTTGTATCTTTAGTAGAGATGAGGTTTTACCATGTTGGCTAGGATGGTCTTGATCTCTTGACTTCTTGATCTGCCCCCTCAGCCTCCCAAAGTGCTGGGATTACAGGTGTGAGCTACTGTGCCCAGCTGGTGAACTTGCATTTTAAATGTAATAAGGGAGTAGTCTATCCTCACCTTCCCAAAGTGCTGGGATTACAGGTGTGAGCTACCGTGCCCAGCTGGTGAACTTGCATTTTAAATGTAATAGGGGAGTAGTCTATGAGAAAACCCTTGGTGATTACCATGACAACAAAGGAAACCATCCATAGAATGAAGACACAACCTACGGAATGGGAGAAAACATTTGGAAACCATACATATCATAAGGGATTAATATCCAAAAGTAATTAATAGCAAGAAAAAAACTTGATTAAAAAATGGACAAAGGACCTGAATAGACATTTCTCAAAGAAAGACATATAAATAACCAATAGGTATATGAAAAAATGTTCAACATCGCTAATCATTAGGGAAATGCAAATCAAAACCACAGTGACTATCACCTCACATCTGTTAGAATGGCTATTATAAAAAAAGATGAAAGATAACAAATCTTGGAAAGGATGTGGAGAAAAGGAAATCCTTGTACATTGTTGGTGGGAATGTAAATTAGTACAGTCATTATAGAAAATAGTATAGAGGCTACTCAAAAAATTAAAAATAGAACTACCATATGCTTCAACAATCTTACTACTGGGCATATATTCAAAGGAAATGAAGTAAGTATATTGAAGAGATCTTTGCACTCCCATGTTTATTGCAGCAGCATTCACAATAGCCACAATACAAACCAACCATTCAGCAGATGAATGGATAAAGAAAATGTGGTACATATACACAATGGAATACTATTAAGCCTTTAAAAAGAAGGAAATTCTGTCATTTGCTATAACATGGATGAACCTGGAGGACCTTTCAATAGCTGTAAACTTTGGATGACTCTAAAAGAAGACTAAAATTTTCCAAAAAATTTTATATGCAGTTAAATAGCATTTACTATTTGCTAGGCACTGTCACAAACACTTTGCCTGTTATTCTTTTAATCCTAAGTTTAGCCAAGAAGTGTATGTACCCATTGCACACACAAAACCCACTATTAAAGTATTATGGTCAGAAAAGCAAGCTCGAATGTCTCATTAAAATTGCAAAAATACTTTATTTTGAAATTTTATACAAATTCTATACTTAATATCTTCCCTAGTAGTTGTATTTTGTTTTTCTTATAATTATGTAAAGAAAGGTAATCATTTTTTCCCCCACTAATACCCCTAATCCTCTCCAGTCTACTTTAGAGTGACACAATTATCGTTTTCTTCATGTGAGGGGAAAAAGTTGGGGAGCAATACACTATATGGAGTCAGATAAAATAGAGGAAGAAGCTGAAGGCAAGATTCCTCATTATTATTAACCATTCTGCATTTTCAGGGTATATTAAAAATAAATAATGTTATAAAATATGATGTCCATATAAAAATGACATTTATTGCCCCGTGTGTTTCTTCTTTGTTTTTCTCTCTCTTTTTGGTCCATGCCCCCATGCTCTCAGCCTTCACTGGACTTGATCAGTTCCACAGCCACAGAAAGCCATAGGTGGTTAGTTGGCTTCATAAGATACTTCTGTGACCTTTGTACTGATGATTACTTAGTGTTCCCAAAAGACAGCTCACTAGGAGCCATCCTTCAACTTCAATGCCTGCTCTAATTTCACAGTGAAATATATCCTTGCACTTATAACCCCCTCATAGCTTATGTAACTCTACTAGGTATACTTGCATGGCTTAGTGCACTAAGAAAAGCTGGGGGCTACTCTACAGTTCACTCTGGCTATTTCTGGAGTTTTAAGGTGTTTATTTTTATTATGCAATCAGTTTTTAGATGATGAATTAAAGTATTTTGATAATCAGCTGAATAGCTCTAGCAATTGCAGTTGAATAGAATTTCTTTTGGTAGGAGCTACTGGGAAATATTCTGTATATGTTCTTTGATAAGAAAAATTAGCAAACTTAGCATTTTCAATCCTTGACTACTGCGTTTACAATTGTATTTCATGTTATCCAAGAGACTAGATAAAACACTGTCTTATGAGACATGAGTTAGAATTTAGATTTCTGCCAAAACACCTTTAGGTGACTTTGATATGAACATAGCTGTGTAAGTGGGGATTTTTCCCCCTTCTGGAAGTCACACAAAAGTAATGAGAAAAATGACGTTAAAAAAACCCCTACAAACAATGTAATAAGCAAATTTAACGAACATCTATGAGCTACCAAGAGCAGATGAGACCTGAAAATTTGCATAGTAGAGAATGAAAAAAGTGGCAAGACTGTTCAATAATAGCGGATCTCAAAAGCAGCAAAACTGCTTTTTCTAAAGAAAAAGAGTTAATTTGCTTATTGTCAAGGGTGTACAAAATTAAGTAAGCAAAACTGGCAGCAGAAACCCTACTGAACCTGACTTGGGGCTAAACAAAGCATCACAAACAGTGGTGTGCTATATTTGTAGAAGTAGAAGAAGGAATCTTTGAGTTATAAAGCTTAGAAGATTTTCTCGGCCTCTCCCTCCTAATCAAGATCTTCCTACAAATAGCTGGTCTGGGAAATTTAACTCATTGAATTACTAGTAATAAAGGATACTGGCATGGCCTCAATACATAGATACTGTAAGATAAACATGTGGAAGAGAGCAGCAAAATTTACCAACAGACTACACAAAGGTGGCCATAAAGAAGATAAAAAATGTGATAAACATAAATTTTTTGTAAAACAATTTCTTTAAAGGATGACTATAAAAAAGAAATGGATCAAGTATAAAAACACAGGAAAGATATGACAAGACAAAAGGAGGAGGAGATGAAACCTGAGATAGTGGATCTTAGGAAATGCAAAAGACAAAAGCAAAATCATCAGAAAAATGGAAATAAATTGAAAGAAGCACAGGTAACAATAGACAATGAGGAAAACAAATTAAGAGAAAACAAAGACTACCACTAGAACAAAATTGAGCTCTCTCAAGTATGAAGATTTAAACATACAACAGATACCCACAAATGCAAGAAAAACAATAAAATGAAATGTTAATGGGTTAGGATATAAAAGACTACAAAAGACCTTTATGTTTGTGTTAACAAGAATCTCTGAGACAAAGCAAAAATTATACTTTCCCATGGAATTACAGAGGGTATTGAATTTAAGGAAAGCTTGATGGACTGACTATAAGGGTAACATAATTTTTTTTTCTTTTTTAAGCAACACAGTCTTGCTATGTTGTTCAGGCTGGAGTGCACTGCCTATTCACAGGTGTGATTATCATAAGGCACTGCAGCCTCAAACTACTGGGCTCAAGCAATCCCCCTGCCACAGTCTCCAAGTAGCTGGGACTACAGGCACATGGCACTGCCCCAGGCTGACATGAATTATTTATGGCTAAGCAGAGAGCCATATTAGCTCCCATTCTAAGGGTAGGTAAACTCAACCTAACATAATCTGTGTACCAGCCTAAGCTCTACTCAAACTCTAGAAAGAGTCAGAATAAACAGCCTTTCTTCCAACAGCCAAATAAGGAAAGAGCTTGTACTGTTTGGGAAATAAATAAAACAAGACACCACTGATATCTTATACTCAATGTTGGGAATTTAATTTTTAAAACAAGGCATTTAATGAAGCAAAAAAGTGTGATCCATAATGAAGAAAACACTTCATGTTAAAATATTGAAGAGCTTCTCCTAAAAGATCGGAAAGAAGGCAAAAATGTCTGCTGTCACCACTTCCATGATAGTAGAGGTCCTAGCCAGGGAGATAAAGGAAGGAAAAGAAATAGCATGTAAATACATAAAGTTTGGAAAGGAATAAATTTTTATCTTTGGAAGACAACATGATGGTGGACATATAAAATGCAAAGGAATCTACAAACAGCCAGAACTGATCGATGCTTTTAGGAAGTTCACAGACTAAAAGGTCAAAGTGCGAAAGTTAACTTTATTTCTGTATAATAGCAACGAATAATTGAACAATGAAAATTTAAAAACAATAATATTTACAATGGCATAAAAGTATAAAACAAATAGGAGTGTATTTAACAAATGGTTACATGTTCTCTACACTGTTAACAAAACATTTCTGAGAGAAAAATTTAAAAGACCTAAATAAATGGATAGATGTATGATGTTCATTGACTGTAAGACTCAATGTTGTTAAAATGGTTTACCCCAAATTGGTATACAGATTAGATTAAATGCCAACCAAAACACAACCTCTGTTTGACAGCCTGTTGTTTGTGTGAAAAATGGTACAAATCAGCAGTCTCCAGCCTTTTTGGCACCAGGAACTGGTTTCGCGGATGACAATTTTTCCATGGACGGGGCGTGGGGATGTGGGGAAATGGTTTTGGGATGAAACTGTTCCACCTCAGATCATCAGGCATTAGGAGCCCAAAACCTAGATCCCCTGCATGCACAGTTCACATAGGATTTGCACTCCTATGAGAATCTAATGCTGCTGCTGATCTGACAGGAGGAAGAGCTCAGGCAGTAATGGTGGCTCGCCTGCCACTCACCGCCGGTTATGTGGCCGGGTTCCTAACAGTGCAGTGCCAGTACCAGTGGGTACCAGTCTGTGGCCCGGGAATTGGGAACCCCTGGAACAATGATTTGGAAAATTGTTTGTCATTTTCTCATAAATTTCACACACACTTACAATATGATTCAGTAATTCCAAACTAGGTATTTACCAAAGATTAATGAAAATACATGCCTACACAAAAGAAGGATAAAAAATGTTCATGGTAACTGAGCTGTGCCGCGGTGGCTCACGCCTGTAATCCCAGCACTTTGGGGGGCCAAGGTGGGCGGATCATGAGGTCAAGAGATTGAGACCATCCTGGCCAACATGGTGAAACCCTGTCTCTACTAAAAATACAAAAAGTTAGCTGGGTGTGGTGGCGGGTGCCTGTATAGTCCCAGCTACTCGGGAGGCTGAGGCAAGAATATCACTTGAACCTGGGAGGTGGAGGTTGCAGTGAGCTGAGATAGTGCCACTGCACTCCAGCCTGGTGACAGAGCGAGACTCCATCTCAATAAATAAATAAATAAATAAATAAATAAATAAATAAATGTTTATGGTAACTTTATAATAGTCAACAACTGGAAGCAACCCAAATGTCCATAAAAGGAACATGGATAAACAAGTGATGGTATAGTTACGTAATGGAATAAAAAACAATTTTAAACTACTGATCATGCTACATGTGCGCATATTAAAAACATTATGTTACATGAGAGAAGCCAGAAGCAAAACAGAACATGTACTATGATTCCATCTATATGAAGTTCAAAGCAGGCAAAATAAACTATGGTAATAAGAATCAGAACAATGGTTGCCTCAGTTTGTAGGGGGGAGGAAAAACCAGTGTTCAGAGGGAAGGAGGTTTGATTTGATCCAAGGGCCACAGGGAATTTTTCGTGTGAAAGAAATGTTTGGTACCTTGTTTGAGATGGGATAAATGGATTTATTAATTTGTCAAAACTTGTTACACTGTACACACTTAAGATCTGTGCATTTCTGCATGTAAATTATACTTGAATAAAAATATTATAAAATGTGTGTGGTAGCCGTGGCAATTTTTCACTCGAATACTCCTCCAAGAGTCAGATTGGCAGGCAGCATGCAGTTAGCTACAGGCCTGCATTTAGTTACCTACATACTTTCAGGATGTGTTGCAGCATTGATGACAAGGACATGTTCTCTCCTGCAACTCCACCAGTGCCTAGCAGGGCAGGGATATTAAGGCCACATCTCTGCCCAATGTGAGGCTTCTCTAATGCATAATCTTTGTTCTGGAGCTCCCTGTAAGGTTGGCCATGACTTTTTCAGAGCTGCACTGCAGTCAGAGGATCTTTCTACCCAACTGTCCTTTCCTTCCCCTCCCTCTTCTCAAGTTTCAGACCCATACCATGGTCTGAAGGCTTTCCTGCCTACTCTTGCTCCTTCTCTTCATTACCTGTCAGTCGTTAGCCCCCAAAACATTTTGCATGTTTAATTCCATCTTGGCTTCTGACTCAAACTGTCAATTTAAAATAAAACTGTGAGGAAAATGAGGCCATATATATGTCATATCATAGCAGAAAACAAATCTCACTCTATCCTGTATGATACAAGCTCAACTAATACAAATAGATTCAAAGTGCTCATATATAAAGTTGTGAACAAAGGCAAATATGAACAGAAAGCAAAGGTCATAGTTAATATCAGTTTAAGAATGAATTCAAGTCAAAATACATTAAATAAGACAAAGAAGGATGCTTTATAGTGCTAGAACTTCCAGATTACAAAATTATAATGAGCTGGAATAGTTATGTATTGAATAAAAGGAGTTTCATCAGTCCAAAAGCAGGTATTATATAAATAGAAGGAAAGATAGAAATATACTACTTTCAGGACACTTCACTTCCCTCCATCCATGACAAGGTAAGTGGGAAAAAATATGTTTAGATATAAAAGGATTATGTTAATTCATAAATTATATATTTTATATAATATAAAATGAGCTATATACATGGAGAATACAGAATAAAACTTGTTTTCATTGCCAATGTAGCAGTCTATGGAAACTGGCCATATATTTACAAACATAAAAAATTAAATCCCATAACATTGAAAGAGTGGAAGCATCTTTCTATCATAATTTAATACAAGTAGAAATGATTAAAGAGTATGGCAAAAACAAAGGTACTATGAGGTCCCATGAGAGCAGGGACATTGTTGGTTTGTGGGTTTTTATCATTGTATTCTCAACACCTGGCACAGTGCCTGGCACATAGTAGGTACTCAATAATTCTTATGACTGAGTAAATGAAGAATAGAAGACAATACTATTGATGTAATTCTTTGTGAAGGACTACAACTAAACTTATTCCATGTAGATGAAAGTCTCTCTGGAGGCAGAGAGATGATATGCTCATTGATTGATTTATTTGTTCATTCTACAAATATTTACTTACATGGCAGACACTAGGCTAAGCATGAAGCAAACAGTGATAAGGGGAATAGACGTGGTTCCTGACCTCAAAGAACTCACAGCCTGGGAGATAACTGTTGAAGAACTTAGCAATTCTCTATTTCTAATATTTTATGTAAGACTGTAATTATATATTTGTAATGGTGCTGTAATAGAGGGTTCTCACAACTATTTTCTTGATTCTCACAGTACAGATGTTGTATCCAATATATAGATAAAGAAACAGATACTTAAAAAAGTTATGCTTTGTATTTCATTTAATTTAAGAAATATTTATTGAGTGCCCACTATATGTCAAATATTTCTCTAGGAGCTGGAGACACAGAAATGAACAAGACAGAGGATGATCCTTCTAGTGAAGATGGTGGGAGGGGGCTGGTAAACAATAAACAAGTAAGTTTAAAAAATCTGGTATTACAGAATAAACAAATAGATTGATGCAAGTAGAAAGTGACTATAGAGAGGGAATTCAAGGAAGGACTTTCTTAAGGTGGTGACATAGAAACTGAAAAATAAAGAGTTAGGGGAGGGGAGTGGAGCAAGATGGCAGAATAGAAGCTCCACCGATTGTCTCCCCCCAACAAGGACACCAATTTAACAACTATCTACACAAAAAAAGCACCTTCATAAGAACGAACAGTCAGGTGAGCACTCACAGTACCTGGCTTTAACTTCACATAACTGAAAGAGGTACTGAAGAGGTAGGAAAAACAGTCTTGAATCACCAACACCACTCTTTCCCCATTCTCTGGCAGTGGTGGCATGGTGCGGAGAGCATTTCTGTGCACTTGAGAAAGGGATTGACTCAGTGCTGCCCTATTATAGCAGAAAACAAAACTGGACCAAATTCAGCTGATGCCCACCCACAGAGAGAGCATTCCAATCAGCCCTAGCCAGAGGGGAATCGCAGATCCCAGCGGTCTGAACTTGAGTGCCCACAAGCTTTGCCACTGTGAGCTAAAGTGCTCTTGGGCCCTAAATAATCTTGAAAGGCAATTTGAAAAGATTGAAAGGACTCACCTGAACTCCTAGCTGAGTCTTAATGTGGAACTGGGCCCAGAGCCAGTGGACTGGGGGGACATGCAACCTACTGAGGCACTGGCAGGGGCAACCAACAGAGTGCTGGCATCACCCCTCCCCTAACCTCAGGCTGCACAGCTCGTGGTTTCAAGACTCCTTCCCTCTCCTTAAGGAGAAGAGATGGAAGAGTGGGGAAGACTATGTCTTGCATGTTGGATACTAGCTCAGCTACAGCAGGATAGGGCACCAGCCAGAGTCGTGAGTCCCCCCGTTCCAGGCCCCAGCTTCTGGATGATACTTCTAGATATATGCTGCACCAGAGGGGAACCTGCTGCTTTGAAGGGAATGATCTAGTCCTTCAAAGGATTCATCAACTGTTAACTGAAGAGCCCTTGGGCCCTGAATGACCAGGAGCAACATTCAGGTACTACATCAGGGGGGTGAGCCTCTGAGACTCGCTGGCCTCAGGTGAGACTCAGCACATTCCCAGATGTAGTGGTTACATGATGAGATTCCTCCCCTGGTTACAGCTTGAGAAAAATGGAGGCAAAAGCAAAGGAGACTTTGTCTTGCACCTTATGTGCTAGCTTGGCCACAGAAGGGTAGGGCACCAGTTGGGCTCTTGGGTTCCATGATTCCAAGACTTGGCTCTTGGATGGCATTTCTGGACCTGCCCTGGGTCAGAAGGGAGCCCACTGTCTTGAAGGGTGAGTCCCAGGCCAGGCAGCATTCACCATAAGCTGACTTATGAGCCCTTGGGCCTTAAGGGAACATCAGTGGTAGTCTGGCAGTACTTCTTGTGGGCCCGTGGTGGTAGTGGCCATGGTGTGAGGCTCCTCTGACTTTAGAAAGAGAGAGAAGAGTGGGAAGGACTGCATCTTGTGATTTGAGTGCCAGCTTAGCCTCAGTAAAATAGAATACCTGGTAGACTTCTAAGGTTTTTGACTCTAGTTCCTGGCTCCAAGATGGCAGCTCTGGACTCACTCAGGTCCTGAAAAAAATTGCCATCATGAAAGGATGGACACACACCTAGATGACTTTGCCACCTGCTGATTGTAGAGCTTGCAAGCGATAGCCAGGGAGTAGTTACAGGAGGCCTTGGGTGAGACCCAGTGCTGTGCTGGCTTCAGATCTGACCCAACACAGTTCCTGTATTGGTGCCCACAGGAGAGCTTGTATCACTCCACCCCCAGCTCCAGTTGGCTCAGAAAAGAGGAGAGAGAGAGAGAGAGAGAGAGAGAGAGAGAATCTGTTTGTTTGGGAGAAAGTAAGGGAAGACAATCAGAGTCTCTGCCTGGTAATCCAGGGAAATCTTCTGGACCTTTCCAAGACCATCAAGGCAGTACCTCTGTGAGTCTGCAAAGAAGCACAATATTAAAGGGCGTGTGGTGCCCCTTAACACAGATTCAGCTTAGATCACAATACCCACATCATTTCAAACATCTGGAAAGACTTCCCAAGAAGGATGAATACAAACAAGCCCAGAATGAGAAGACTACAATAAATCCCTAATGCTTTAATGCTCAGACACAGACAAGCATCTACAAGTTTTAAGACCATCCAGGAAAACATGACCTCACCAAATAAACTAAATAAAGAACCAGGGACCAATTCTGGAGAAACAGAGATATTTTACCTTTCAGAGAGAGAATTCAAAATAGCTGTGTTGTGGAAACTAAAAGAAATTAAAGATAACACAAAAGGAATTCAGAATTCTATCAGAAAAATTTTATCAGACAAATATGATAGATAAATTTTATTAGAACCAGGGACCAATTCTGGAGAAACAGGATATCCGACGTTTTAGACAGAGAATTCAAAATAGCTGTGTTGAGGAAACTCAAAGGAATTCAAGATAACACAGAGAAGGAATTCAGAATTTTATCAGACAAATTTAACAAAGAGATAATTAAAAAGAATCAAGTAGAATTCTGGAGCATAAAATGTAATTGGCATATTGAAGAATGGATCAGATTGTTTTTAACAGCAGAATTGATCAAGCAGGAGAAAGAATCCATGAGCTCGAAGACAGGATATTTTAAAATACACAGTCAAAGGAGATAAAAGAAAAAAACAGTAGGAAGAATGAAGTATGCCTTCAGAATCTGGAAAGTAGACTCAAAAGAGCAAATCTAAGAGTAATTGGTTGTAAAAAGGGGTAGAGAAAGAGATAAGGGCTGAAAGTTTATTCAAAGACATAATAACAGAGATCTTCCCAAACCCGGAGAAAGACATCAATTTCCAAGTACAAGAAGGTTATCAAACACCAGGCAGATTTAACCCAGAGGATACTACCTCAAGGCATTTAATAATCAAACTCCCAAAAGTCAAGAATAAAGAAGTAATCCTAAAAGCAGCAAGAGAAAAGAAGCAAATAATATACAATGGAGCTCCACTATATCTGGCAGCAGACTCTTCAGTGGAAACCTTATAGGCCAGGAGAGAGTGGCATGACACATTTAAAGTACTGGAAGAAAAAAAAATTTAACCCAGAATAGTATATCTGGCAAAAATATCCTTCAAACTTGAAGGAGAAATAAAGACTTTCCAAGACAAACAAAAGCTGAGGGATTTCATCAACACCAGACCTGTCCTGCAAGAAATGCTGAAGGGAGTACTTCAATGACAAATAAGAGGATGTTAATGAACATTAAGAAATCCTCTGAAGGTGGAAAACTCACTGGTAATACAAAAGCACACAGTAAAACACAGAATATAATAACACTGTAACTGTGGTTTGAAAACTACTTTTATCTCAAGTAGAAAGACTAAACAATGAACAAATCAAAAATAATAACTACAACAACTTTTCAAGACATAGGTAGTATGGTAAGCTATAAATAGAAACAACAATAGTTAAAAAGTTGGGGGACAAACTTAAAGAGTAGAGCCTTTAGTAGTTTTCTTTTTCTTGTTTGTTTGCCTATACCAACAGGGTTAAGTTGTTATCAGTTTAAAATCATGTGTTACAAGATAGTATTTGCAAGCCTTGTGGTAACCTTAAACAAAGAAATATACAATGAATACACAAAAAATAAAAAGAAAGAAATTAAGTCACATCACCAGAGAAAAATCACCATCACTAAAAGGAAGAAAGGACAAAAGGCAGAAAGAAAGAAAGAAGAAAGAAAGAAAGAAAGAAAGAAAGAAAGAAAGAAAGAAAGAAAGAAAGAAAGAGAGAAAGAAAGAAAAAAGAGAGAAGTACAAAAAACAACCAGAAAACAAATAACCAAAGTCAGAAGTAAGTCCTTACTTATCAATAATAACATTGAATGTGAATGGACTAAACTCTCCAATCAAAAGACATAGACTGGCTGAATGGATGAAAAACAACACCGAATGATGTGTTTCCTACAAGAAACACACTTCACCTATAAAGACACACATAGACTGAAAATAAAAGGATAGAAAAAGATATTCCATGCCAATGGAAATCAAACAAAAGAAGGAGTAGCTATACTCATCTCAGACAAAATAGATTTCAAGACAAAAACTATTGACAAAAAAGGCTACTATATAATGATAAAGTGGTCAGTTCAGCAAGAGGATATAATTGTAGATATATATTCACCCAACAATGGAGCACCCAGATATATAAAGCAAATATTATTAGAGCTGAAGAGAGAGATAGACCTGAATATAATAATAGCTGGAGATATCAATACTTCACTTTCAGCATTGAGCAGATCTTCCAGACAGAAAATCAATAAAGAAACATCAAACTTAACAGATATTTACAGAATATTTCCTTCAACAGCTGCAGAATAAACATTCTTTTCCTCAGCACATGAATCATTCTCAAGGATAGATCATATGTTAGGTCACAAAACAAGTCTTAAAGCATTAAAAAAGTTGAATTATCTAGCATCTTCTCTGACTACAATGGAATAAAACTAAAAATCAATAACAAGGAATTTTGGAAACTATACAAATACATGGAAATTAAACAGTATGCTCCTGAATTACCAGTGGGTCAATGGAGAAATTAAATAGGAAATTGAAAATTTTCTTGAAATAGCAATTGTAAGGCATTGAACTCAGTGCTGT
Source organism: Pongo pygmaeus (assembly GCF_028885625.2). Lineage (NCBI taxonomy): Eukaryota > Metazoa > Chordata > Mammalia > Primates > Hominidae > Pongo > Pongo pygmaeus. Next base: position 41,195,943 of record NC_072383.2, on the reverse strand, counting down.
CCTGTTAGACCAAACTCACTTGACGTCTACCCACAGACAGAGCATTTAAACCAGCTATAGCCAGAGGGACATCACAGATCCCTCTGGACTTGAGTTCCCACAAACCTTGCCACTGAGGGCCAAAGTGCTCCCACTGTCTAAGTAAACCTGAAAGGCAGTCTAGGCCATAAGGACTGCAGCTCTTAGGCAAGTCCTAGAGCACTTGGCCCAGAGACAGTGGACTGGGGTTACATGTGACATACTGAGAGACTAGCTGGGGCAGCCAAAGGAGTGCTGGCATTACTCCTTCCCTAAGTCCAGTCTGCACAGCTCAGGGCTCCAAGAGACATTCTCCTGTTTGAGAAGAGGAGAGGGAAAAGTGGGGAGGACTTTATTTTGCATCTTTGATACCAGCTCAGCCACAGCAGGGTAGGGCACTGGTCAGAATCATAAGGCCCCTTTTCCAGGTCCTAGCTCCCAGATGACATTTCTAGACACACTCTGGGACAGAAGGGAACCTGCTACCTTGAAGGAAAGGACCCTGTCCTACCAGACGAGATTGGGCCACTGTACTCCAGCCTGGGTGACACTAGCGAGACCCTATCTCAAAAAAAAAAAAAGGACTCCATGAAGAAACTATTAGAACTGATAAACACATTCAGTAAAGTTGCAGGATATGAAATCAATATACAAAAATCAGTAGCATAGCATTTCTTTCTTTCTTTTCTTTTCTTTTTTTTTTTTTAGTTTTAAGGAGCAGGGAGTTTAATAGGCAAGAAAGAAAGAAAGAAGGGGGAAGAAAAAATAAGAAGCTCCCTTGTACAGAGACAGAGGGAGGGGGGCTCCAAAGCTGAGAGACAGAACCCCACCTGCCATTGCCCATATGCAGAGGCTGGAGGAGGTGGGGTCTGTTTTTCATAGGGCTCAGGGGATTGGTTTGACTAGGCATGTCATTCACATAGCAGGTGAAAAAGCTGGCCCTTTCACCCTGGCCTTTTAATATTGCAAATGGAGGGTGCCATGGTGTTCTCCACACATGGGGATACGTGAGGGAAGCCATGTTGTCAGGAACATGTGGGGCAAGGGCAAGAAGGCCGTGAGAATCTCCATGTTGGGTGGACCCAGTTTCTAACAGCTGGCATTTGCATATTAAAGGTTGCTGGCCTGGCTCTAAGAGCCGGGGCTTTACAAGAAACTTTTCCGGAGATGCTTTAAAAAATGAAAACTTCCCAAGACCACTTTTTCTCTATATCTGCCTAAAATAATTTCTTAATAATTTCTTATTAACACTTACAACATTCCTCCCTGTGGAGATGCCACACTGACTGCTGTTAGGGGGTTTTGAGTGATGACTCTTTCTGGCTACTTCATGCTGAAAAGGGGCGTCAAATGGGGAACAGCAGCTAGGGCTCCTGGGGTTGATTTAAGGGTCCTCAGAAGAATGGCATGTCCATGGGTGGTTCAGTTTGCAGCACCATTTGGAGTTTGATTGCTTCTAGGTGAGAAGAAACAATTCAAGTTATAGTATTGAGTATACAAGGTCTAAATATTAATACAAGACATATAAGCAAGAGAGGACTTAATAAAGTGACTAACCAATTCCATAAAGAAGACTGGAATTCATTAAAGAGGGATTGTAGCCACCCAGGGCTGGAGCTGGCATTTTCTCTGAGCCTGTTAATAATTTTGATTTGATTTTTAAGTACTTGTAGATTTTCCTTTACTTTACTAGAGGTGTTAATCCAAAAGCAGCATGTTTCATTTAAAAGTGCATCAGTAAATTCAATAAAAAGTCCTGGCAGACTTAATGATAGTAAAACTTTTATGCTTCATTTTTGTTAGTAACTATTATCCCGGTTATAAGGTTAATAATTAAGCAAAATACGAAAGCAATGGAAACTCTCTGTCCAATATTTTAGTTAGAAGGTGCTACCGTGTATAACCCTATTGCAAATAGTAGAGTGAGTATAGCTATTCCCACAAGTGTGGTGTAGTAAATAATTTCCATTTAAAAATTTACTTGAAAAGATATAGAATTTTCCTTTGGGGGGAGGTCTATGAAGTTCCTTGGTTTTATTTTCCTAAACAAAGAAATCTTTGGGTTTTGGGCACGCTATTCACTTTCATTACCTGGCAGAGTTTGCAAGATAATTGCCAGAACTAGTATATTGATCCAGATATTTACATTACCCATCCCTTCTTGTTTCTTCCAAGGTTCAGGAGATCACCACTTGATTCACAGGAATAAGCAGGGTTAGTCTAAAATGCAGGCAAACAGCTTAAAAACAATTAATGACTAGGATTTAATGACAAACGTATGATAAGCTTTGAAGCAAATTTTTTCTCTTCAGTCCCATTTTTGGTAAAAACTAATTATGAATAAACTTCAATTTTATACTTGGCCTGATTATTTGCATAAAGTGCAGCAAGAATGGTTATTTTTACATAGGCCTTTTGGATTGGCTTTGATGAAACTCTGTTTCACAAGGAATCTCAGATAAGACCTTTAAAGCTGAGCCCAACCATGTGTTTGTATCCTCTAGTACCTGCGAGTTGAGTAATCCTCTCCTTGTGAGGTCCCAAGATAAATTCAGAGCTCCCAGACCTGTTAGAAAGTGACACTCTTTACTGACCACAGGTTAGGAATCCTGTGTGGGGACTGTGTAGACAAGGTATGAGGCCAGTTTTCCCCAAGGGGCTTTTATTGGCTTTGCATGTCAAGCTTGATTCCTTAAAGGGAAACACACCATTTCAGTTAAAGCCTTGGTAAAATAACCAGTTTTTCCAATTGTGTCCTGTTGACAAAGAAAAATGGATTCTTATTGCACCGTTGCGATCAACTATATTGCCATAGGTTAAGAGTACTTACAGGTGGTCTCCAAATTTTAGAGGAACCAGGCAGAGAAAAATTGAACATGTCCCAAATTTTATTCACAGTAGTATAGCTTACTCAATTATTAAAGGCCATAAATAGTTTAAAATAAGTTTCCTTGACTCTGAAAAACAAAATAAGGATTAGCAATATTCCAAGGAAAAGTTGAAAAGGTTGCTTAAACTTTTTGAGTGGAGTCCACTTAGTGAACTCTTGTTTTACTTGATATTTGTGAACATGTCAGTTCTTTAGGAGTCTTGTATGTTCTTTCTCTATTCCAGTGTTACAATCTTCAAAGCTATTAAAAACCTGCTTTTGAGAACACCTGTTAAAGTCCTTAATATGGCTTGATTATAAACCATCTTTTGAGAAGGTACAAAGCAAGACAACAATTATCTGTGAATGGCAACATTTCCAGGATAGTTAACAGTTAAAAGCTTGACTGACAAAGAAGTTTGTTTATCTTCGTGGTTTACAATAACTTTACCCTTAATTATGATTGATAGCATAAACTTAGACATTAGAATTTTAGAAATCTCATACAATATTTGAACATATATTAGTATTATTCACCAAAATATAACTTGAAGAAGACTGAACATCATTTTGGCAATCTCATGTGACTAAATATGTCAAATAACCCTGTTTATTTCTTTTTTTAATGTTTCAGGGGCCCTCTGAACCATCTAAAAAGCCAGGCATCAGGAAGGACAATTTCCAGATTGCCATGAATTATTTTGCCAAAATGATTACTCAAAAGGTGAAAACTTTTCATTAGCCTCTACTATGACATGAAAATCCTGTTCAAAGCCAAATTTTACCCTTGCATTAGTTTATTAATGTTAACCCCAATTTGTTTAAATGAAACCTTATAGATCATTTCTTCTTATTTTAATCAATTTGACAATGAGGTGAAATCTTTACAAACCTTTTATAACCCTTTTACTAAAGGGCAGATTAATGTCTTAAAGCCCTCCTTGCTATGCTTTTATTTCAATGCTCAATTTATGAAAATACCATATAGATACTATGGGAGAGGACAGTATAGTGCTTTTACCATGGATTTCATTGCAAGGCAACCCAAAGTTAATTGGCTTATTTTGTAATCAGCCCATCCCTGATGGGAGTCTCATCTCCCAGTCAGGGGTGGGGATGTTTCCCTATTTTCCAGATGGCTAAGAACATGCTTCTCTGATTTATAACTACTATTAGCCATCCTTTACAGTGTATTTTCTACCTAGTTATTACACACCAAAGCTCTCTCATAATGCGAAGTAATTTCTGATACCCCCAAAACTCAAAACTGTCAGATAACACAGTGCAAAACAGAACAGAGCCTTTGATTTTGAGAGAGATCTATCTCCTTTAATTCCTGGGGTTTCCTGAGGAAAACAGAGGTTTTTTCCCAAATCAGGGTCTGGAGTCTGTGGCACCTCCTCTGTTTTTCCCCAGGAGTCCCATATAACCAGAACTTACTTTAGGGCCTCTTATGCATGCATTAAGAGTGATAAGACAAAAAATGGAGAAAAATAATGCAGTCAACTGAGAAGAAAACAGCCTTTTTCCAGAAAAACAAGATCCAAGAAGAGAAAAACATAAAGGTCTTTTAAATATACGTATAACTTGAATATCCACTGTTAATTAAGCTAAGCATTCTTTAAGAAAATCCTTTTAAATTCCTTGTTACTTGACTTCAGCCATGCCAAGCAGTTAAGATTTTTGGCTTTTGAATTTTACAAAAAATAACCTCACAGGTGAAACCAACAAGTCTTAATTAAGTTACGACTTAACCACAAGTATAGAAGGTATTTTTAAAAGTGTGATCGGCAGCTTTTGAAACTGTCATTGCAAGTTTGTGACAGTGGAAGAGAATGGACCTAAACAGTTCCATTTTTTTTCCAACCCCTAAGCTGTCCTTGCCCATCCTGGGCATACACTGAACCAACTTTGGGAGGAGCCTGGTTTACAGTTTATAGTCTAAAACAAGATGATAACAGGCACTTCCCAAGATACACTTCCTTCTTTCCTGGGGACCAGACCAATGAACTAGGCACAAGATTAGAAACCATGGCCCAGAAGCCATGCAGCTAGAGGCTACAAGATTTTTGACCATCCCTAAACTACTCTCAAGATCAGTGCTTAAGATATTTTGTAAACCCTGCCCTTGATGGATCAGCTGGCACCACCCAGATTGACAAACTGGCTTATCTGATTTAGCACAAGAAGAGGATACTTCCTGTTGAAAAATGGCTGAGACTAAAACAAAGTATTGCCACATGGTTACAGATTATGTTCCCAAGGACATGAAATAAGATGGAGACCCGTAGCCAAATTTGTTACTGATTATTTTGCTTGGTTGGCTTGAACAGCAGGCCCATGGGATCCTGGGCCTGGTTTCTAATCTTATCCCTTTTACCAGTTTGCACAGGTAAAGAGAAGCCAAAAGCCCTAATGGTAAGAAATTTTTACCCTTTCACCAGCATGTCAGACTTCTGGGTTCCTTCCCCCAGCTCAACTCTAAGCCAAGCATTTTTAAGGTTTGGAAAATTAACTTCTCCCAGGTTGGAAGAACATTATAAAAGAGATAGAAACCATTTTAACCCACAAAAGAAGGAAAAACACCACAAAAAGGAGTTCCAATTAGGGTTTTTAAGAGTTATTGCCTCTCTTCCTATTGGGAATGGTGTTTCTCCTATTTCTTTGCCTTCCCTATTTTCTCTTTTCCCTTTTGGCCTACTAAAGGAGGCATATTGCTCATGTCCAAAATTTTCTCCTGCTGGCAGAGCTGCCTGTTTTAACCGTAGTTAGGGTTTGGCTTAGCAGCAGCATAACATTCCTGCATGAGAGGTCAAACACCTGAGTTAAATTTTGGAAAGCTTCTATATACCTATCAGAGTCATCAGAAAAATGACCCAAGTCTCCCTTTACTTGCCTAATGTCCTGCAATGAGAAGAGAACATGAAGGGGCCCCAAAAAAGGGGGACCCTCAGATGATTTCCCTGAAAGTTCCCTTTTTTTAATTTTGAGGAACTATTTTCCCTGGGCCTGCCCGATATGGCCACAAAAGAAAATAAGCCACTTTTTCTTCAAAGTTTCAAAGTTGAAGGAGTCCCAGTGCTTCAAAATACACTCCAGGGGAATGCATGTTGAAGACGATCTGTTATCCATCTAGAAAAAGAAGTGAGAAGAAAAGCGTCCTTTTCGTCTCTTTCCTTTCGGTATGTGATCAGGATGGAGGAGAAATTAGTAGGAGGCGTCCATCCCCCCAACTATTTTCTCTCCTTCTTTCCTGGATTCCCGGCACCCATTTAAATGTGCCGCCCATGACTGCGGGTGTGACCCTCCAAGCCATGGCACCAGAGGAACTGAGTTTGGACCTTAGTCATACTGTCCCCAAGCAATCAGTTCCCTGCCTTTTATTTCCCTTTGACTTTCTAGAGTTGTGTGACCTTCTGCCTTTCAAAACAATGAATTTCAAGAAAAAACACGTAATTGGGCAAGACCCCTTTAAGGGAGAGGGCATGCTAGATTGAATTCTATATCCTGCTATTATAGCACATGCTAAAGCATTTACCCTTTAAAAAATGGTTCCGGTTAACTTCCGGACTTAAAATCCCTTACTAATTAAGTACTCTCTTAATAGGAGACAAAATTGATTCCTTAAAGGAACTTAGGAACCAAATAGCCGTTTCCCTGCCAGTGGGACAATATTGAGACTAAAATTTGGCTACTGAAGACATTTTACTTCTAACTGCTAAAGGCAGAAACCTCCTGTTCCCAGAAGAGCCTAGACTCTGATTTACTTCCATGAGGTGATGTTGTCAGCTTAGGAATGCTATGTGTTTGCCAGAGAAGTGGTAGCAAGTAAACTTACTGTAGGGGAAAATGGGAAAACTCTATTCCCAGACTGTAAAAATCCTTGCACATTTAACACAGAGAAACAGTAAGAGGCTGTGGATAGAGAAGGAAGAAGAGTTATGCGACAGGACAGTTGAGGTTCTCTGCCAACACCCAGGATGGGCTGTCAGAGGCTGTGTCTGGTCCAGAGGCCTTTGAATCACACCATGGTGTGCCCTGGCCAGAAATTCTCAGTTGCCTCTGAACTTTTCCCAGCCTCGTGCAATGGCAAGGTTCCCCATGAAAAGAAACTAGTTCAACATTGGCCAACATTCCCAATACCCATGGGTAATGGGGATTCTCCACGTTCTCCCCAGCAAGCCTCACATCCATGACTTGAGTACAGCAGCCAACGCTAAGTGTATGTACTAGGCTGACCGATGCCGGTTGATTTATTGGATTTATTTAAATATAGAGTCAAAGAGCACTTCAGAATGATAGAACAGATTTTAAGCTTGCTCCCATACTCACCACTCCAAAGAAGGCTGTACCTCAGGTTCCGAGCCAATGCACCAAAAGATATGGCTCTGATGAGTGGAGGAATGCCAGGGTCTTCACCTTGAGTTGAATTAGAAAAAACGACACAGGCACAGAAGGAGCAGTTTTAAGGAGCAGGGAGTATAATAGGCAAGAAAGAAGGGGGAAAAAGAAAAGAAGAAGCTCCCCTGTACAGAGACAGAGGGAGAGGGGGCTCCAAAGCTGAGAGACAGAACCCCCTTAGTAGCATTTCTATATGCCCATAGTGAACAATCGGAGAAGAAAATATAAAGTAATGCCATTTACAATAGCCACAAATAAAATTAAATACCTTGGAATTAACCAAAGAAGTGAAAGATCTGTTACAAAACTGTAAAAGACTGATGAAGTAAATTGAAGAAGGCACCAAAAAATGGAAAAAATATTCCATGTTCATGGATCGGAAGAATCAACATTGTTAAAATGTTCCTACTACCCAAAGCACTCCACAGATTCAATGTAATCCTTATCAAAATACCAATGACATTCTTTACAGAAACAGAAAAAAATTCCAAAAATTTATATGGAACAACAACAGACCCAGAATAGCCAAAACTATCTTAAGCAAAAAGAACAAAACTGGAGGAATCATATTACCTGACTTGAAATTATACTACAGAGCTATAGTAACCAAAACAGCATGGTACTGGCATAAAAATAGATACATAATCCAATGAAACAGAATAGAGAACCCAGAAACATATCCACATATCTACAGTGAACTCATTTTTGACAAAAGTACCAAGAATATACACTGGGGAAAAGACAGTCTCTTTAATAAATGGTGCTGGAAGAACTGGATATTTACATGCAGAAGAATGAAACTAAACCCCTATCTTTCACCATATACAAAAATCAAATCAAATGGATTAGACTTAAATCTCAGACCTCAAACTATGAAACTATTATAAGAAAACATTGGATAAACTCTCCAGGACATTGGTCTGGGCAAAAATTTCAGCATAGGCAACTAAAGCAAAAATGGATAAATGGGATCACACCAAGTTAAAAAGCTTCTGCACAGCAAAGGAAACAATCAACAAAGTGAAGAGACAACCCACAGAATGAGGGAAAATATTTGTGAACTACCCATATGACAAGGGATTAATAAACAGAATATATAAGGAGCTCAAACAACTTACAGGCAAAAATCTAATAATCTGATTAAAAAATGAGCAAAATATCTGAATAGATATTTCTCAAAAGAAGACATACAAATGTCAAACAGGCATATAAAAAGGTGCTCAACATCACTGATCATCAGAAAAATGCAAATGAAACTACAGTGAGATATCATCTCACCCCAGTTAAAATGGCTTTTATCCAAAAGGCAGGCAATAACAAACGCTGATGAGGATATGGAGAAAAGGGAACCCTCATACACTGTTGGTGGGAATGTAAATTAGTACAAACACTGTGGAGAACAGTTTGGAGGTTCCTCAAAAAACTAAAAATAGAGTTATCATGTGATCCATCAATCCCACTGCTGGGTATGTATCCAAAAGAAAGGGGAATCCGTATATCAAAGAGATATGTGCACTCCCATGTTTGTTGCAGCAGTGTTCACACTAGCCAAGATTTGGAGGCAACCTAAGTTTCTATCAACAGATAAATGGATAAAGAAAATGTGGTACATATACACAATGGAGTACTATTTAGCCATTGAAAAAAAAGACATCCCTATCATTTGCAACAACATGGATAGAACTGCAGGTAATTATTCTAAGTGAAATAAGCCAGGCACAGAAAGACAAACATAACATGTTCTTATGCATTGTAGGATCTAAAAATCAAAACAATTGAAGTCATGGAGATAGAGTAAAAGGATGTTTACCAGAGGCTGGGAAGGGTAGTTGGGGTTGAGAGGGAAGTGGGGGTGGTTAGTGGGTACAAAAAATATCTAGAAAGGATGAATAAGACCTAGTATTTGCTAGCACAACAGGGTGACTCTAGTCAATAATAATTTAATTGCACACTTAAAACGATTAAAAGAGTATAATTGTATTATTTATAATACAAAGGATAAATGCTTGAGGAGATGGATACCCCATTTTGCATGATGTAATTGCTACATTTCATGTACCCCATATGTATATATGCCTAGTATGTACTGACAAAAATTAAAAGTTAAAAAAAAGAAAAGGGAAGTGAAGAGTTAGAACCAGCCATGGGAAAGTCTTCAGAGGGAACATCAAGTTCAAGGCAATTAGCAGGATGTGAGCTTGGCACATTCAAGGAAGAAAAAGGCTAATGTTAGTGGGGCAAGGGGTTACACAGTATGAGATAAGATTCAGAAAGCCAAATCACGTTGGGTTTTATAAGCCATGGATTCTTTTCTGCATGCAACAAGAAGTGACTGAAAAGTTCACACAACTTACTTAGCATGGGTACTCACAGATGAGGATTGTGTTGCATTACATATAAAACAAACTAATTGTGCCTATACTGATTTCAAAGATAATATGGACTCAATAGAGGAATTGTAAGTTATTATCTTCATTATCTTGGGAATTTCTTTAGGCCAATGAATCACCTTGAAGACACTGAATGCTGTCCTTCAGAAGTGTGTGTGAAAGGAGGGTGGGAGGGGGTAATGCCCAGGAGACACTGAGGGTATTGCTCCTTAGGAAAATATTTGAGAAGCCCCCTTATCAGAGGGAAAAGGATGTAATCAGAACATTTGGATCTGGGGGATTTCAAAGCAAAACACTCCCAGATCTTTAAGGAGGGAAGAAAGACAGTGATTCTGTGTCTTCAAGTACTTAATGTGGTAGAGAATGGAAACAGTCCTATGAGACCCTGGGAATCAAGTATCGGGCAATTTCAGCGGAGTTTAATCCCTGATGAATCAGCTCATCCTTCCTCATGACCTGCACAGCCTAAGCCGGGGTGTGTGTCACCGCTAGATGTTCACTATCTGCCAGGCTATAGGACCAACTGTCAACAGCAACACCATTAGCAGAAAGAAGCAATTGCGGAACCAGCTCCCTTTCTGCTTGAGTGCAAAAGGCAGAATGAACCTCTCTTCTACTGGGTAAAGCCAGGGATTTTGGAAAATTCAGGGGAGAGGTGGAGCTCAAAGAAAAATGTTGAACTTACTACTAAAATGGCAGGCACGTGCTTAAGCACTCATTTGGGAAAATAAAAAAGAAGTGACGTAAGGTGTACCCCAAGTTTGTAGAGCAATTTGTAAGTGTGACATATACAGCTCATCTCAGGAATACTGCCTTGTCTGGCAGGATGAAAACAAGATTTTTGGTACAAAAAGTTACATAAATCATTTGAGATTCAGTAGCTCTTTCAGGGTTGCAAAATCAAGCTGGCACCAGAGTCTGTGCTCTTATCCAATAGTATTTTTTTTAGTCTATCCATTAATTAAAAAAAAAAATACTGTTGTAATTTTTAAAAATACTATTGTCTTTATTTGACACACAGTTTTTATTAAATTTTGGTTTCTGGTTAGTATATTTTATATTCAGTCATTTTCACCATTGCTCAAATAGTAACTAAGGAGTTAGCCAGGTCTGCTGCCTTTGAGAACCTTCCATAAAGACTCTGTATCGTGGCTGTTTATTATTATTATTATTTTTTGCTACTCAAACCTTGTTTTTTTTTTTTCTAATGGTACCTTGCTTTTGCTCTTTTTATGTTAACTCTGCTTCATTATCTGTATTCTTGACGTGATGAAAATTCAGGTTCATATCTGAGCAGTGGTGGTCATGTGGAATTAGAAAGATCTTTGGGGGTTATCTGGTTTCACTTTTCCCACATCTTTTCTTCAGCTCTCTTTTAGGTCTTATGAGCTGCTCATATCATGTTTTCTTTTACTTAAGTTAGCCAGGTTTGGTTTCTGTTGCTTGTTACTTAAGTATCCGAACTAATACATAAGTCATGACAGGGTCTTCTCTAACTTCCCATTCCCATAAATAAGTCCTCTAGGGAAGTAAGTCCTGCCAGGAAAATACATAGCTAAGCTGATCATGAATGTTAATCATGGTTTTAATAGTGATATGTATTATTCCTGCCCTATATTGTATGCATTTTCATAAGAAATGTTTTAGTGGAAAAAATATGTTGGTCATAATATAGTAAGGTCTAAATATAGTAAGGTCTAGAATATAGTAAGGTCTACATCAAAAGATGCCCAGAGACCATTTCTCACTCTTGTAGTACACAGAGATAATATTCACAGCTCACACTTTGGACAGGAGCGAAAAGAGCAAAGAAGAAGGGTGCAGAGAGATAAAAGTGAGCAGGAATTTATTCCAGATGTTTGCTGCTTAAAAGCAACTTAAAGTTTTGGTAAACTTAATTTTAACATAGACACAGATTCCTATCTTTTTTTTATGGTATTTTATATTTGTATTTCCAGTCTGACTTTTTTTTTTTTTTTTTTTTTTTGAGGCAGAGTCACACTCTGTCCCCCAGGCTGCAGTGCAGTGGAGCAATCTCGGCTCACTGCAACCTCTGCCTTCCAGGTTCAGGTGATTCTCCTGCCTTAGCCTCCTGAGTACTGGGATTACAGGCGCCCGCCACTATGTCCGGCTGACTTTTGTGTTTTTGGTAAAGATGGGGTGTCACCATGTGGGCCAGGCTGGTCTCGAATTCCTGACCTCAGGTGATCTGCCCACCTCGGCCTCCCTAAGTGCTGGGATTACAGGGGTGGGTCACCGCACCTGGCCCAGTTTGACTTTTGACTTTTCAAAATTCCCACAAAATAAATACAGATTATACAATGCAGTTTTTATACTTTGTAAGACTATTTTGTAGTAAGGTTTAACAGTTTTTTTAATAGTATAAAAGTCTTAAGATTAAAATTTTCTTTTTATAATTTCTTTCAAGGCCAAGAAACACAAGTCTTTTTGAAACGGAATATAATTATGTTAAACTTTAAATCTGAAATAAGCATTAAAAGCAGGAAGTAATATTCTAAAATAAGATTATTTACTAATAGTATTTTTGTCTAAATATAAACTACTTTATTAAAAAAATTATAGTTTATTTATTGTGGTTTACATTTTCTTTTATTGATTTTTTGGTTTCTGGTTGGTGTATCCCAGAATCATTTATTTCAAAACATCCTTCAAATAGTAAATAATGACAATTTTAGGACCTATAGTCTAATGTTGGAATTGAATAATTATTTACTATATTCAATAGAAATAAACACTAATAATTATTATATAGCTTAATGAAAGCAGTATTTATAATTTTTATTAAAGTTTATTTTTGAGCTTTAACATAAATGGGACTAAGTAATCTTAATATCTATGCTTTTTTTTTTGCCTCATTATTTTCCTGTTCTTCTATTTTTATTCATCATTCTTATTAACCAATTCCAACCATTCTTTTTTTTTTTTTTTTTTGAGATGGAGTCTCGCTAAGTCACCCAGGCTGGAGTGCAGTGGCGCGATCTCAGCTCACTGCAAGCTCTGCCTCCTGGGTTCATGCCATTCTCCTGCCTCAGCCTCCCGAGTAGCTGGGGCTACAGGCCCCCGCCACAATGCCTGGCTAATTTTTTGTATTTTTAGTAGAGACGGGGTTTCACCGTGTTAGCCAGGATGGTCTCCATCTCCTGACCTTGTGATCCACGCATCTCGGCCTCCCAAAGTGCTGGGATTACAGGCATGAGCCACCGTGCCCGGCCAATTCCAATCATTGTTATAAATCTATTTTCTCTTCTAAGAGGTCTTCTAACACTATCCCAGGATAAAGTTCCTGTCTCTAACAGTCATCTAACATGGGATCACAGGCTCCTTTGTGATAAGTTTTTTGTTGTCTTATTATTCAGTATTCCATATATTTTACCTCAAACTAGATTGTAAATTCCCTGAAATCAGGGACTGAGGCAGTATAAACAAATCATTTAGAATCATGGCCTCTATAGCTGTATGCCTTGGGTGAATGTCAGCTCTGTCACTGTTTTCTTATGGGCATAGGACTCAATTTCTCTAAGTAGTTTCCTCTCTTGCTTAAAAATACTCTAAAAGAAATACCTGCTTTTAGTTTTCTTTTTCTTTTTTTTTTTGAGACAGAGTCTCACTCTGTCACCCAGGCTGGAGTCCATCTCTGCTCACTGCAAGCTCTGCCTCCCAGGTTTACTCCATTCTCCTGCCTCAGCCTCCCGAGTAGCTGGGACTACAGGTGCCCGCCACCACGCCCAGCTAATTTTTTTGTATTTTTAGTAGAGATGGGTTTTCACCGTGTTAGCCAGGATGGTCTTGATCTCCTGACCTCATGATCCACCTGCCTTGGCTTCCCATAGTGCTGGGATTACAGGCTTGAGCCACAGTGCCCGGCTACCTGCTTTTATTTTTCAATAACAGTAAGCATCAGTTTATCTAGAACATTAGCACGATTATTGGATTTATTTCTGATGATATTCTATTAATGTTACCCTCACCTTATAGGTGAAGATTCTTTTGCTCAAATAAGCCAAGAACTTCATGAGATGATATTGTAGGAGGTGAAACCAAGGCTTGAACCTAAGGCTATGACCCATGCCAAAGTACTTTGCATACAGAAAATGCTAAATTAGGTGATTAGCTAGCGTGGTGACTCTCGCTTGTAGTGTCACCTCCTCAGGACTGAGACAGGAGAATTACTTGAGCCCAGGAGTTTGAGGCTGTCATGAGCTATGATTACACCACTGCATTCCAGCCTGGTGACACAGTGAGACCCTATCTCTAATAATAATAGTAATAAACAATAAATTTAAAATAAATAAATTAGGTGATTGATGAGTTGTCCCTTCTTCAAATCTTTGCCTACTTAGGCTTTCTTATGTGTAGACAGTTGTTAATTTCTTTGAGTTTCTCCCTAATTTATTGCCAACCCCCCTCTTCCAACCTTAAGAATTTTAAGAATAGGGTAGGGCTAATTATCTATCAGCTACCATTTTATTTCTAATCAAATTCTGAAACTAATTTGAAATTTCCTGCTTGACTTGCAAAGTCAGTCTCTGTTCCTTCATTTTGTGCTTTCCAACCTTATCTTTTCTTAGATCACCTCTCTGTGACTGCGTAGCTGAGTCACTCTTTCCTGTTCACTGCTCCATTGCTTACTTCCTTTCTCCCCACAAGCCATTACATCTGTCCTTCCTCACAAAATGTATTTCTTGTCAGTTGAATCTGTTTTTAATTCAAGTCTTCAATCATCCTTCATTGCCTGGAACACTTCTGCTTGTCTGAAATCCCATTTGTGATTTTACCCCTTTACTTTAGATTTCTTCTTCTTTTTCTTTTTTTCTTTTAGGAATCTTTTTCTATTTATTTTCTTATAGAATTATCTCATCTATATTGCTTGTTCAAATGACTATTTTTTTATGCTGGCCATAGCAGAACAAGTTAATCTGTTAATCACATATGTATTAATTAGAGTTCACGCTATAATTTTAACTATGCATGGATGGAAAAAATCTATTTCTGCCTTTTTTTATAAATCTAAATTTAAAAACTAGCATTTTATATATTTTTTAATGATAATGAAATTTCAGGAGTAAGTAAAATTTGGGTAAGATAGAAATTTCTATGGAAACTCTGGTAGACTTCAATCCTACATTGAGGTACATAAGCAGATTTGGGTGTAAATGAGTTCAGTGTCTGTTAAAAAGCTTGAGCATCTCTGTGTGTTGATGTTGAGAACTGATTATACTGCCTATTCCTGCATACTGATTGCTTTTTTCTCATAGCAGCAATCACAGCGGCTGTTACGAACCAAGGTAGCTCAACCTCTTGGGTTGAAGGGTTTGTCCCCTCAGATCTAGAGCCTAAGAGCAAAACTCCATATTCTCACATGTGAAACCAAATGTCTTATTTCAGGTTTTCAGCAATAATTTAGATTGTGCATTATCCTTTTGAAGACACAAGACTAGTCAGCAACATTTAATTCTACCAAAGTAAAAATGTCATATAAGAGTCTCCATGAAATTGACCCAACTATTGATTTTAAGAGATCCTAATTTGACAATTTTATAATCCTATATTTGCTAAAACTCTATCATGATCATAAATTAGCTCAAGAAAGTCTAATATACCTAGAGTTTGGATCCCTATATCAAGAATTGCCTTATTCTTCATTTTCTTAATTCTTCTTCCAAGTGAAAGGTATCTGAAATTTCATGCCAGTCTCTTGCTATGAGACAAATTCCAGCCCTGGGCTAAACACACAGAAAGCCCTAGGCTCACTGAATCTTTAGCTCAATAATAAACCTCATTTATATTGTTGATTTCCCATGCCTATTACTAAAGCCAGCTACTTGGAATCTGAGCCTTGCTTTTTGGCTTGATTTTCTGATCTTGCGTTGCCCAGAAACTCTAATTTTCAGCCTCTGTCTTCCAGCATGTCTTTAAGTCCTCCCAGATAACTGACCTACCAGATTTCTAATTAGATTCCAAGGAACTTGCCAACTCCAACCTGTCTTTGTTAACGTTCTTGATTTGGATCTTTGCCTGCTTAGATATTCTTTAATCATAGCCTTAACATTTACTCTCTCATAGCCAAATTCTTAGTTCTGTCCCTGAAACTTCCAGCCTTTTTTATTTCAATCTAAATTCTGGTGAAATATCCTGGTCAATCATTCAGCAACTTGAACATTATGTATAAGGGAAGAAATATTGTCTTTCTCAACGCATAGCCTTTATAATTTATAATTTAATCACAAGGGTGTCACAAGGATTTGGTATACAGATTATTTTGTCACCCAAGTAATAAGCATAGTAACTGATAGGTAGTTTTTTGGTCCTCACCCTCCACCCTCAAGTAGGTCCCGGTGTCTGTTGTTCCCTTCTTTGTGTCCATGTGTACTCAATGTTTAGCTCCCACTTATAAGTGAAAATATGCAGTATTTGGTTTTCTGTTCCTGTATTAGTTCACTTAGGATAATGGCCTCCAGCTTCATCCATGTTGTTGAAAAGAACATCATTTAGTTCTTTTTTATGGCTGTGTAGTATTTCATGGTGTATGTGTACCATATTTTCCTTATCCAGTCCACCATTGATGGCCATCTAGGTTGATTCCATGTCTTTGCTACTGTGAATAGAGCTGTGACAAACATATGCACACATGTGTCTTTATGGTAGAACAATTTATATTCCTTTGGGTATATACCCAGTGATGGGATTGCTGGGTCAAATGGTAATTTTATGTTAAGTTATTGAAGAAATCACCAAAAGGCTTTCCACAATCACTGAACTAATTTACATTCCCATGAGCAGCATATAAGCTTTCTCCTTTCTCTGTGACCTCTTCAGCATCTGTCATTTTTTGACATTTTAATAACAGCCATTCTGACTGGTATGAGATGAAACCACATCTCACTGTGGTTTTGATTTGCATTTCTCCATAATTAGTGATGTTGAGCATATTTTCATATATTTATTGGCCTCATTTACGGCTTATTTTGAAAAGTGTCTGTTCAAGTCCTTTGTACACCTTTTCATGCACCTGTTTGTTTTTTCCTTGTTAGCTTGTTTTAAGTTCTTTATAGATTCTGGATATTAGGCCTTTACTGGATGCATAGTTTGCAAATAGAGTCTCCCTTTCTGTAGGTTGGCTGTTTACTCTGTTGATACTTTCTTTTGCTGTGCAGAAGCTCTTTAGCTTAATTAGGCCCCATTTGTCAATTTTTGTTTTTGTTGTGATTGCTTTTAGTGTCATCATCATGAAATCTTTGCCAGGGTCTATGTCCAGAATGGTATTTCCTAGTCTGTCGTCCAGGGTTCTTATGGTTTTAGGTTTTACATTTAAATCTTTAATCCATATTGAGTTGATTTTTGTATATGGCCCAGATTCAATCTTCTGCATATGGCTAGCCAGTTATCCCAGCATTATTTATTGATCAGGGATTTCAGACCCCATTGTTTGTCTTCATCGACTTTGTCAAAAACAGATGATTGTAAGTATGTAGCATTGTTGCTGGGCTCCCTATTCTGTTCTATTGGTTTATGTGTCTGTTTTTGACATCAGGTAATGTGATACCTCCAGCTTTGTTCTTTTTGCTTAGAATTGCCTTGGTTATTTGGATTTTTTTTTTTGGTTCTATATGAATGTTAGCTTCCAAGATCAGACAAGAGTAAACACATTCATGGTGGTATGGCTGTGGACAGGTTCCATATGAATTTTAAAACAGTTTTTTTCTAATTCTGTGAAGAATATCATTGGTAGTTAGATTGGAATAGCATTGAATCTGTAAATTGCTTTGAGCAGTATGGCTATTTTAACAATATTGATTCTTCTTATCCATGAGCATAGAATATTTTCCATTTTTTTATATCATCTCTGATTTCTTTGAGCAGTGTATTGAAATTCTTGTTTTAGGATGTTTCACCTCCCTTGTTAAATGGATTTCTAGGTATTTTATTCTTTTTGTGGTTGTTGTAAATGGGATCGCATTCTTGATTTGGCTCTCAGCTTGGATGTTGTTGGTGTATGGAAATGCTATTGATTTTTGTACATTAATTTTGTATCCTGAAACTTTGCAAAAGTTGTTTATCAATTTAATGTGCTTTTAGGCAGAGAGTATTGGGTTTTATAGGTATAAAATCATGTCGTCTGCAAACAGAGATATTTGACTTCCTCTCTTCCTATTTGGATACCCTTTATTTCTTTCTCTTGCCTGATTTCTCTGGCTAGGACTTGCAGAACTATGTTAAAATAGGGGTGATGAGATTGGGCATCCTTGTCTTGTTCTGGATGTCAAGGGGAATGCTTCTAGCTTTTGCCCATTCAGTATGATGTTGGCTGTGGGTTTTTTATAGCTTGCTCTTATTATTTGGGAGTATGTTCCTTTGATGCCTAGTTTGTTGAGGGTTTTTAACATGAAGGATGTTGAATTTTATCAAAAGCCTTTCTGTACCTATGAGATGATCATATGGTTTTGTTTGTAGTTCTGTTTATGTGATTAATCACATTTATTGATTTGCATATGTTGAACCAACCTTGCATCCCAGGGAAAAGCCTACTTGATCATGGTGGATTAGCTTTTTGATGTGCTGCTGGATTTGGTTTGCTAGTATTTTGTTGAGGATTTTTGCATCTATGTTCATCAAGAATATTGGCTTAAAGTTTTCGTGTGTGTGTGTGTGTGTGTGTGTGTCTTTCTGTCTGTCTGTCAGGTTTTAGTATCAGGGTGATGCTGGTCTCAAAGAATGAGTTACAGAGCAGTCCGTTTTAAATTTTTTGGAATAGTTCCGGTAGGAATAAT
Organism: Pongo pygmaeus; assembly: GCF_028885625.2. Classification (NCBI taxonomy): domain Eukaryota; kingdom Metazoa; phylum Chordata; class Mammalia; order Primates; family Hominidae; genus Pongo; species Pongo pygmaeus. Next base: position 41,177,476 of record NC_072383.2, on the reverse strand, counting down.
AACAGCTCTTCTTTATATATCTGATATAACTTGGCTATGACTCCATCTGGTCCTGGGCTTTTTCTGGTTGGTAGGGTGTTTATTACTGATTCAATTTTGGAACTCATTATTGGTCTGCTCAGGGATTCAATTTCTTCCTGGTTCAATCATGAGAGGTTGTATGTTTCTAGGAATTTATTTATTTCATCTAGGGTTCTAGTTTGTATGCATGGAGGTGTTAGTTGTCCCTGAGATTTTTTTGTATTTCTGTGGTGTCAGTGATAATGTCCCCTTTGTCATTTCTCATTGTGTTTATTTGGATCTTCTTTCTCTTTTTTTTTTCTATTAGTCTAGTATGAGCAGTCTATGTATCTTATTTATTCTTTTAAATAATGAACAAACTAAACTTGTTAATCTTTTATATGGTTTTTCGTAGCTCAATTCCATTCAGTTCAGCTCTGGTTTTGGTTATTTCTTGTTTTCTGTTAGCTTTGGAGTTAGTTTGCTCTTGTTTCTTTAGTTTCTCTAGATGTGATGTTAGGTTGCTAATTTGAGATCTTTCTAACTCTTTGATGTGGGCATTTAACACTATAAACTTCCCTCTTAACACTGCATCAGCTGTGTTCCAGAGATTCTGGTATGTTGTATCTTTGTTCTTATTAGTTTCAAACCATTTCTTAATTTCTGCCTTAATTGCATTGCTTACCCAAAAGTAATTCAGGAGCAAGTTATTTAGTTTCCATGTGATAGTATGATTTTGAGCAATTTCCTTAATATTGATTTCAATGTTTATTGTTGTGGTCCAAGGGTGTGATTGGTATGATTTCAGTTTTTTTGAATTTGATGAGGATTGCTTTATGGTTGGGCATGTGGTCAATTTTAGATCATCTGCCATGTGCAGATGAGAAGAATGTATATTCTGTTGTTTTTGAACAGAGAGTTCTGTAGTTGTCTATTAGGTCCATTTGGTCAAGTGTCAAGTTCAGGTCCTAAATATCTTTGTTAGTTTTCTGCCTTGATGATCTTTCTAATACAGTCAGTGGGCTGTTGAAGTCTCCCTCTATTATTGTGTGGTTATCTAAATCTCTTTCTAGGTCTCTAAGAACTTGCTTTATGAATCTGGGTGCTCCTGTGTTGAATGCGTATGTATTTAGGAGAGTTAGGTCTTCTTGTTGAATTGAACCCTTTAGTATTATGCAATGCCTTTCTTTGTTTATCTTTTAAAATTTTTGTGGGTTTAAAGTCTGTTTTGTTTGAAATTAGAATAGCAATGCCTGCTTTTTTTTTCTGTTTTTTTTTAATTTGCTTAATGGATTTTTCTCTATCCGTTTATTTTCATCCTGTGGGTATCATTGCATGTGAGATGGGTCTCTTAAAGACAGCATAGAGTTGGGTTTTGTTTCATTATTCAACTCACCACTCTATGCCTTTTACTTGGGGTATTTAGCCTATTTTCAGATAAGGTTAATATTGACTTATGCGAATTTGATCCTGTTATGTTGTTAGCTGGTTATTATGCACACTTGTTTGTGTGGTTACTTTATAGTGTCAGTGGTCTATGTATTTAAGTGAATTATTTTGGCAGTCAGTATTGGTCTTTCCTTTCCATATTACTCCCTTCAGAACCTCTTGTGAGGCAGGTCAGGTAGTCAAATTCTCTTAGCATTTGCTTGCCTGAAAAGTATCTTATTTATCCTTTGCTTATGAATTGTGTTTCTCTTTAAATATAAAAATGCAATACTCTAGGAGGGACGTGTTTTATTTATATGCGTATGAATAAATTGGCACAAGAAATAGTACAAAGAATTTTAACATATGCCCATTAAATAAATGAATGAATGGTTCAACTAGCCACATTATTTGCTTTTCATTATTTATTTTTGGACCTGATTATTTTATTTATTCATATCTATCTTGTTTATTTCCTCAAAGGCTATGATGGAATTAAATTATTGGCCAATTGATAACAAAGTAACTTAAAGACTCATACCTGATCGGAATTTCATGTGTGGAGTTTAACTTTTGAGTATAGTTCCAAGGTAGTTTTCTCCTTGAATATGTTTGCTGCTTTTTCTGTAGCTAGTAGTAGTAACTTCAGCATTGCCATATTTGATATCAGACATAAATATAAATTCATTGCCATTATAAAGCTTGTAAATACTGTGCAAAAATGTTTATCTATACAGAAACTTTTAATAGGACCTACATGCTAGAGAGGGATCTTTGTATTTGGCACTTATGTCCAAGGAAATTAGCTGGTACAATACCATGTATCGGATATGGCAATGTTCAGTTATCAGTACCAGAAACCCAAAATACCAGTGAGTTAAATGAGAGTAATTTATTTACATCTCAAGTAAAATTCCAAAATAGGCAGTACAATGCTGGTAAGAAATATCTGTTCCACAACGTTCTTGGGAAACAGATTCCTCCTCCCTTTTTGTTTGGCAATGTGTAGATTTCCATTCCTAGTGTCTACTCATGGTCCTAGTTCACTGCTCCATTCTCATTTTCTAAGGCAGTTGCGGGGGGCGGGTGGAAATTGACCAAAAAAGGAGCAAAATATGTGGGCTAACTACTTTTACAGAAAGGTTTTGCTTATACGTTCTTGCTAGCATCCAGTCATATGCTGCTTGAAGATTCAATGGAAGCTAGGAAATGTAGTTCTTATTCTGGGCGTCTATGGGTCTAACTAAAAAGTCAGCAGTTCTTTATTATGGAAAAGGAGAAGAACTATTGGGGGAAATGAGGTGTCTGTACCACCATGTAAGAGTTACTTTAGCTTAAAGATGCTCTGAAAATAAGAATGGAAATACTAAGTCATTGGGGAATAACTTAAGGTAGTCATTGGAATTTTTAAATATAAAAATCACAATGTGCTCACATCTTATAACCTGCCATGTGCCCTGTCAACTTATACATTAAATATACTTGTAATAAGGGACAGAAAAGTAAGTAAATAGTAAAAATAACACATTATCCATATGTCCTAATAATCTATTTATCAAAGCAGGTCAGGTATAAAGAATATGAATTGTTCAAAATTATCTGAAATTGAAATAAAACTCCTTAATAAAATAGAACTTCAGTAGTTTTATATTCCTATATCATTGCTTTGAGTGTGGAAAAAAGAACAGTACACTTCACTGAAACAAAGGAGATAAACTAGAAATCCTGACAAGCATCATTTAACAGAAGGTAGGGGCTAGTTGGGCTAGCATCAAAAAGAATTAGGAAGACATGCAAATGTTGCAGAACAAAAACTTTGTGATAAATACTGAACATAACTATGTTACCTTTTGAATGTCTTGGTTATTTTCATATTGAATATGAATAAATTTTTAAAATGAGGAAGAAATATCTAGAAACATATTTCATGCCAGTTTAAAGAAAATATTAATTCAACAATGCCTCAACTTTAGTGGTCTCTTAAATCATTATTTGTATCACTTGTTTTTCACAACTTTCCCTTTTTTGCACCTGCACTTGCAAGATATGAAAGATGTGCTACTCTTCCCCCAACAAAAAAACCCACGTTATTCAATTTATACCTTACTTTGTGAAGGAAAGCTTAGTGTTCCTAGAGCTTCTGCTCTTGAAAGGATTGAATTCTCTAATGTTACATTCAAACGAATGTCATTTATTAAATAGTTATATTTCCTCATTAATGTTAGCATTTTTCTCATCTACCTGCTATGAAATTGTAACCAAAATAAAGCTTTAGAGACAGTGTGAGGCATCTACTGCCCACTCTTTTCCTTTCTTTGCGTCTGAGAGCAGCTGTGTTTTAGAATAAGGGGGATGATAACACAAAAGAGATCTTTCTTGGTCTCTTCCTCAAATATAGCTAGGAATTTAAAATAATGTTGACATATATTTTGTAGCACACAAATATTATATTTTGGTCGTTAACATTCTGTGCAATAAAATTAGGTCCCTCCTCCTGCCCCCACCCTCACTCAAACTATCCTTTTCTCTTTCTAATTAAGTTTAAATGAGTTGGAAGTTATTCACCCTTCTTCTTTCCTTTGGGTTACCAGGGCGATGGGATGCAGATATCCAACAGTCATGGAGATTCTGACAATGCCAAGAGAATGTATTCCCTTTACATTTATTTAGTGAGAGGTGTCAAAAAATTAAGGGCAGGAGGTGATTGTCAGAAGAGTGAAGAGCAGGAGTGGATTCAGGTTTTGTGAGGCCTGCGATTTATTTAATATGGGAAAGAGGAGATTCCTGATTAAGAATAAAAATACAAAATATCTTTACAAGCTTACAAAAATGATCATGCAACCATGGTGGCCTATGCAAAGAGAGGTCCCGAAATGGTTAGCATCACAGAAAGTCCACATCTGGTCCAGTGTTCAGTTGTATTTTGTGCGGATTTTTGCCATTGATTTATGTTATGCTTCACCTGGTCCCCCTTTTGACTCAGTAGACTTTCTTGGGCAAAACACTAGGTTTGTTAAATGACAGAATAGAAGTTGGGCAGTGCAGCCCAACTTCTCATGATTCCTGTACAGCCTGTTTCAGCCTATGCGCCGAAACCCAGAGGCTGCCCTTTTGTTTTTTTTCTAGTGAGAGATAATACTAACTTAATCTGGAAGGGGAATGATTAACAAATAAATTTTCCCTTGTAAAGAAGCATGTTAGATGGTACCCATTTATCCTATGCATATTTATTATCCATTATAAACAAAGTATTTCAAGTAGAATTCCAAATGCCATGATATCTAAGACAATAATCCTATAACTTCTGTGAATTTTTCATAAGCTAAGTTAGGAAATAGAAAGTTGGGTGTTTTTGTGTATGTGAATATAAATGATAAATTCATCAGTAAAGCGCGCAAGTATTATTACTTAAAAAAATTCCTGACACTATATTTACAGGCTACTAATAAATAGTTTAACTATAAAGTAACGAGCTTCATCTTTAGCTAAACACACTCATATTTTGAAATAAATATGTTTCTTCTTTAAAATGGAGTCGTTTTTGAAAGTGATATGCTTATGCATTTATTCCAATATTGTTGAAATTTTTTTGGGGGATTTCCCACATAATTTGTTTTATACATAAATATATGTATGCATGTATGTATAAATAAAATGTAAATATGTGTTTTATCTCTTGTGTGGCCTATATGAATATACATGCACACACATACACGTACATTCATGCACAAAGTTTTATCCTCTGCATGACCTATATATGTAAAACTACAAAATACACTGCTGTGGTTGTATTTATTTTTGTGTGCAGATAAAAGAGTAAAATAAATAAAAGGAAATAACATAAACATGGATATGGGACATCCTCAATATTGTCATAGTGTTGTAATTTGTAATTGTAAGGTGTAATTTCTCCATATTAACCTATAATTAAATGTAATTCCAAGTCCTGTTTTTGGAATATTTTACTTTAGAACTTGAAAACTTAAAAAGACATTTTATAGTGCATTGAGAAAAAATGTATAAGAAATGTTAAGAAAATGTTTCAAAAAATAATAACCAAGAAATTTATCCTATCATTGACATATATTTTAATATGTAAGACTTCAGCAATGAACATGTTCTATATTAACATATATTATGCAATTGATTTAGTATTGTGCCAGTGTCAGATTGCACAATTAAAAATAAGCCAAAATATTTATAATGATTTGGTGTGTGGATACGGTGGCATGGAAAGTCATCGAGCAAGGTCGCATAATAATAACAGCATTTACTGGTTACTCACTGTGTTCCAGGTGCTGCTGTAATCACTTGACATATATTACTTAATCTCCACAGTAAACTTAGGAGGTTGCATTAGTCTTATTTTGTAGATATGGAAACTAAGGCATAGAGAGATTATGCAAATTGCCAAAGATCATATCGGTGGTAAGTGAAACAGGCAGATTTTTAAAAATGTTTAATTTTTAATTTTTCTTTCCTTGTCTTATGGTGTTAGTAACAGGCAGGTTTTGAATCTAGGAAGTCTGGCTCTCAATTCAAGCTCTTAGCCACCATGTGTTATTGTTCACAATGCCCCTTATCCATTTTGGATGCTGATTATTTTAAAACATGTTTAGTATCATAGGCAAAAATTTAAAAAATGTTTTTCATTTTTAATTGAATTTTTTTAGTAATGGGATTGAACTTTTAAAATTATTATATATTTATATTTCTTTTTTGGTGAATTGTCTGTTCCCACTGATATGTTCAAACTTTTCTTATGATTTGTAAGAATTCTTCATACAGTAGGGATATTAACTTTTTATCTGTCATACAGATGGCTTTAGCCAAACTGGGCTTTACTTATTTTCCCCAAATGGCATATTCTCTCTTATCCCTGGTTCATCTGTTACACTGTTTTATCTCTTTCTGAAACACGTTTTTCCTGTGTAACCTGTACTCTGCAGGATCTCGGTTTAAACATCTCTTAGTAAAGCATTGCCTGAACTGAACAGAGAGGCACTTCTGCTAGGCAAGTAAAATGCCCTATGTTTCCCCTCTCTGAAACACAAATCATACCTATATTTATTAATCCAAAATTTATCCATCCTAATAGAAGGCAAATTACCTGAGAATCACCATCTTATTAATCTTGTACACCTCTACAACTGGGGCAGAGCTTGGTACTCAAAATTGGGGAATAATATGAATGGCCATTTAGAAATGTGTATGAAAAGCCTAACCTTTAACTCAGCAATTTCAGTTCCACAAAGATTTTTAAAATAAATTATTGGACAAGTGTACAAAGATGTATATATGAAGTGGCTTGTTTCTTCACAGTTACAATACTAGAAGATATGAACCATGACAATTTCTAACAACAAGGAATTGATAAATAAGTTGTGGTTCTTCCTGGTTCAACCTTGGGAGATTGTACGTTTCCAGGGATTTATTCACTGTGTCTAGGATTTCTAGTTTGTGCACATAGAGATGTTCATAGTTATCTCTGATGATCTCTTTATATTTCTGTGGTATCAGTTGCAATGCACCCTTATCATTTTGGACTGTGCTTATTTGAATTTTCTCTCATTTTTGCTTAGTTAAACTAGCTATTGGTCTATTGATTTTATTTATCTTTTCAAAGAACCATCTTTTAATTTTGTTGATCCTTTGTATCTTTTTTTTGGTCTCAATTTCATTTAGTTCTGTTTTGATCTTTGTTATTTATTTTCTTCTTCTAGCTTTGGATTTGGTTTGTTCTTGCATTTCTAGTTCCTTGAGTTATAATGTTAGGTTGTTAATTTGAGATCTTTCTATATTTTTAATATGGGGTTTAATGCTATGAAAATTTCTCTTAGCACTGCTTTTGTTAAATCCAAGAGATTTTGGTATGTTGCGTCTCTGTTTTCATTCATTTTAAAAACATATTTGATTTCTGACTTAATTTTATTATTTACTCAAAAATCATTCAGGATCAAGTTGTTTAGTTTCCATGTACTTGTGTATTTTTGAGAGTTCCTCTTGGTATTGATTTCTAATTTTATTCCACTGTGGTCCAAGATGGTGCTTGATAGGATTTTGATTTTTTAATATTCATTGAGATTTGCTTTGTGGCCAAGCATATGGTCAGTTTTGGAGACTGTTCCATGCTCAGATGAGAGAAATGTATATTCTGTGGTTGTTAGGTAGAATGTTCTGCAAATGTCTATTAGTTCTATTTTGTCCAGAGTCCAACTTGAGTCCAGAGTTTCTTCATTAACTTTCTGACTTGATTACCTGTTTTGTGTTGCTAGTAGGGTGTTGAAGTCCCCACTATTTTTGTGTTTCTGTCAGCCTCTTTTCTTAGATCTAGTAGTATTTATTTTGTGAATCTGGGTGTTCCAGTGTTGGGTGCAATTTATTTATGATAGTTAAATCTTCTTGCTTTATTTAATCCTTTATCATTATATAATACCTCTTTTCTCTTATTTTCCTGTTGTTGGTTAAAAGTCTGTTTTATCCAGTATAAAAATGGCTACTCTGCTTGCTTTTTTTTTTTTTCCATTTGTATGATATATCTTTTTCCACTCCCTTGAGTCTGTCTTTAGTTATTTGGGAAGTCCCTTGTAGGCAGCAGATAGTTGGGTCTTTTTTTTTTTTTAATTAAATTTGCTACTCTCTATATTTTAAGTGGAGTATATAGGCCATTTATAATCAATGTTAATATTGATACGTGAGGTTTTTTTTCTCCCGGTCATAGTTTTGTTAGCTAGTTGCTTTGGTCTAAGCTATGTAATTACTTTATGGGATCTGTGAACTTTCTACTTATGTGTGCCTTTATTATGGCAAGTATCACCTTTTCATTTCCATGTTTAGGACTCCTTTGACCATTTCTTGTAGGACCTGTCTAGTGGTGACAAATCTCTCAGCACTTGCTCTTTTGGGAAATACTTCATTTCTTCTTCATTTATGAATCTTAGTTTGGCAGGATATAAAATTCTTGACTAGCATTTTTTTTCTTTTAAGAGCTTAAAGATAGGCCACCAATCTTTTCTGATTTGTAAGGTTTCTGCTGAAAAGCCTGCTGTTAGTCTGATGGGATTTCCTTTGTAAGTGATTTGATGCTTCTGTCTAGCTGCCTTTAAGATTTGCTTTTTCATGTTGACCTTGAATAGTCTAATGACTACATGGCTTTATGATATTCATCATGTAGAGTATCTTGCAGTTATTCTTTGCATTTCTTAAATCTGGATGTCTACATCTGTAGCCAGATCAGGGAAATTTTCCTGAATTATTCCCTCAAATATGTTTTCCAAACCTCTTTTTCTTCTTTTCCCTCAGGAATGCCTAAAAGTTGTAAGTCTGATCACTTTACATAAACCAATATTTCTCAAAGTCTTTGTTCACTTTTAAAAATTCTGTTTTCTTTATTTTTGTCTAACTGTGTTAATTTGAAAGACAGGTCTTCAAACTCTGAAATTCTTTCTTCTGCTTGGTGTAGTCTTGTTAAAACTTTCCATTGTATTGTGAAATTCCTTCAGTGTATTTTATATTTCCAGAAGTTCTGTTTTTCAATAAAACATAACTGTTTTTTTTTTAATAAAACAGAACTCCTGATCTGTTTTTCTTCCTTTTTGTGTTATTTTTCAACTTTCACTTAGATTTCACTGAACTTGCTTACAACCCTGTACCTTAAATTGTTTGTCTGTCATTTCAAAGTTCTCATTTTGGTTAGGACCCATTGCTAGAGAGCTGGTGTGGTCTTTTGGGGGTATCACAACATTTTGTTTCTTCATGGTGCTGGAGTTCTTGTGCTGGTTGCTTCTTAACTGTAGAAACTGTCACTTTTTATTTTTGAATTTACTTTCATTTGGGTGAGTTTTTTTCTTCTCTCCTTGAGCGTGTGACTGTTGCATATGCTGGCTTTTCTTCTATGTGGTTTTAGACGGCCAAATCTGTTTGAATTAGTTGGTTATAGATAGTGTAGTGGTTTTCTCTAATGCTAGTTGTTTGTAGGTTGTAGTAGCAGTGTGCTGTATGTGTGATCAGGTTCACTGTTTCCAAGAAAGATAGAGAGCCATATTTTTTTCTCCAGCATTTGGGAGCCATATTTTGCTCTCCAGCACCTCTGTCAGCAGGAATTACATTGGGTTGGGCAGTTCACTACGCATGCCAGTAGGTGGTGCTTGTGAGTGACAACTGGCTGTCGTACACTAATGTCAGAAGTTGTGATGGACAGTACGGCTTGACCTCCCAGCCAATAGATGGTGCTTGTAGGCAAGATGAAGTTACAGTGATGGTAATGGCTTTTTTTTTTTTTTGAGGCAGAGTCTTGCTCTGTCACCCAGGCTGGAGTGCAGTGGTGCGATCTCTGCTCGCTGCAACCTCAACTTCTGCCTCCTGGATTCAAGCAATTCTCCTGCCTCAGCCTCCAGAGTAGCTGGGATTACAGGCGCCTACCACCATGCCTGGCTAATTTTTGTATTTTTAGTAGAGATGCCTGGCTAATTTTCTACCACCATGCCTGGCTAATTTTTGTATTTTGGTCAGGCTGGTCTTAAACTTCTGACCTCAGGTGATCCACTCACCTTGGCCTCCCAAAGTGCTGGGATTACAGGCGTGAGCCACTGTGCCCAGCTGGTAGTGGAATTTGTACTTGGCCTTTGTTGATAGGGGAAGTACTGGGGTGTCCCTGGCGATAGGTGGGGTGTGTGGCTCTCAGGGGTCACTCCCCATACTCTGCTGCCAAGGCAGCTAGAGGCGGCAAAGCTGGACACTGCTGGGTCAGGCTGGTTCAGGCTCTCTAGGGCAGGCACAGATGCTGACCTTGGTGAAGTTCTGGGGCAGCTCTCAGGCCACTGGGACAACCCTCCAGGGAAGGGCAGAGGCATCTCTCCTGTGCCACAGAGCCAGCTCAGAGGAAGAAGGGTGGCCCGGGGTTTTCAGCACAGTAGGGAGCTGTGGGGCCTATCCAGCTCCCACACCCTTATCTGGTGGGTCTTCCTCCTCTCAGTGTCTGGCTCTGGCAACAGGCCCAACCAGTTAGGCTACTTCCAAGTCATCTATGTCCAGATCACTGAGTCATTCCAGGCATTCCAGAGTAAAAAATTCCCTGTGGCAGAAAGTAAGGCTATCAGGCCAGACACATTCCAGGTCTTGTGAAAAGAGGGGTGCCCAACTCCTGCGTCATGACATGGACCTGCACTAAACTCTTCTCTGTGTTCTGACAGTGGGGGCTCCTCTCCTGCTAAAGATCAGACCACTAGTCTCATCTTCATACCCCTAGGCGGTGTGGTCAAGTCCTGGGGAACTGGGACCAGAGCAGCAGATTGTCCTTTGGCCACTCAGGGTCATGCACTGACTGTGATGGAGGTGTTGAACTGCTCCTAGGCCACCAACAAACCACTCCAGGCAGGGCAGTAGAGACTGTGCTGTGGGTGCCCACTTGCCCCACCGTGGGAATGACAAGCAGGTAGTCTTGAGAGGGACCAGCAGGCATGAGGGGCACATGATATGATGCATCTCAGTCCTGTGACAGTAATGGTGGGTTCTGTCTTGGGCCCATGAGCATACCCAGCCTCAAATCTGTCCTGGCCTCCACAGATGGCAGGAGCTGCAGCCACTTAGGGTATGACCCAGAGCCTCAGGGGATGGGTGCCTAGAGTTATGTTTTGCTATAGCTGCCCAGCACACTGAAGTCTTGAGGGCTCCATGCAGGTTTAAGCGGTGCCTCTACTTGTTCTCCAGACAGCTCTCCTTGCCACTCCAAATATCTGCAGGAGTCATGGGAACTCCCATAGCTAGGATCTCAGAGGTCCACGGTGGGAATGTGGTGCCCTGGGTTTCCTTCATTCATCCCTTCCTGGGGTTCAGTCTGGGTCTAGGGGTTGGTTCTGGCACCTAGCAACACCCAGCAGGATACTCCACTTCCTTCCTCTTCAATCACAGTGACTTCCCTCACATCTCTGTTACATTTCAGTGTTTTCTCTCTAAAGATCCATTTGAAGTGTAAAGGTTTACTGGATATTTTGGTTCCTCTCTGTGGAGGAGCCACATCTTAGCTGCATCTAGTCAGCTGTCTTGAATCTAATCTCCTGGACTCATTTCTATTCAATTGATCTCTATGTCTCTCCTTATGCCAGTACCACACTGTCTTGATTACAGTAGATTTGCAGTAAGTTTAAAAATGAAGAAGTGAGAGTTTTCTAGCTTTGGTTTTCTTTTCCAAGATTGTTTTGGCTAACCTGGGTCCCTTGCATTTCTATATAAATTTTAGAATCAGCTTGTCCATTTCTCCAAAAGAACCAGTTGAGATTTTACTAAGGATTGCATTGCATCTGTAGATCCATTTGGGCAGTACTGCATCCGAACAACATTTAAGTTTTCTAATCCATGTACAAAGAATGTCTACCATCTATTTAGGTCTTTAATCTGTCTCAACGGTGTTTTCAGTATACACGTCTTGTACTTAAAAATAATTTTATTCCTGGCCAGGCGTGGTGGCTCAAGCCTGTAATCCCAACACTTTGGGAGGCTGAGGCGGGTTGATCATGAGATCAGGAGATCAAGACCATCCTGGCTAACATGGTGAAACCCTGTCTCTACTAAAAATACAAAAAATTAGCAGGGCGTGGTGGCACATACCTGTAGACCCAGCAACTTGGGAGGCTGAGGCAGGAAAATTGCTTAAACCTGGGAGGTGGAGGTTGCAGTGAGCCGAGATCGCACCACTGCACTCCAGCCTGGGTGGCAGAAAGAGATTCCTTCTCAAAAAAAAAAAAAAAAAAAAAAGTAAAATAATAATTTCATTCCTAAGTTTTTTTTATACCGTTGTATTTTTAGGCTACTTAATTGAAATGGTTTTTTGTTTTTTAGTGTATACAGCTGGAATTATTTAACAAGCAGTTTTGGTAGGTTTTGTTGATTTATTCAGTCGCTTACCTAATACTTCAACTGTTGTAATTCCATGCAAAAAGATGTCATTACCACGTCAAACAAGACAATTTTATGTGAAAAGCCAACTAGTTCATTTTGGCACTACTCTGTTACTACTTACACGCCCAATTCATATTCTAACCAAATGTTTTCTAAACTTTATTATTTTCCTTTTGCCTTTCTGATTTTTGTCATATCTACATGCCATTTAATACATTTTTAGAAAATCTAATCACTTTTTAAATGTAAATAAATTTATCTAAAAGGAAATGTTATATCACAGATTAAAGAAGGTAATAAATTAATGTCTTCTCCTATGCATTCCAATAAATATATTACTATTAAAGTAAAAAATGTCATGCATGTGCCACCTAAAATTATTTTTCGGTAATCATAAGTTTACTACCCTTTGGGAAACTCTATTATAACCAGTTTAATTAACCGTATAAATAAAAATTTCCCTAAAATTCATTATTTCATGATGGCCAGATGATTAGTGACAGAAAGCAAATAATTAGTGTCACCATCAGATCACCTATGCAAAAGACAGGAATAATTCTTCCAGTTCTTAATTGTGTTTTCTAGAGACTATCTAAGGAATACGTGTGAGTTTATAATACTCCTATGAGTAAAATCTGCTCTCATTCAATGCTACATTGGATAGCATGGATTACGTCATGCTGTTATCTGATAAATATGATTAATTCCCTGTTAGAAGGTAGGGACTGTGTCTATTTAACTTGCCTCATACAGCATGCAGCATAACTTTATGTTCATTTGGGAACTTAATAAATGCAAGTGGATGATATAATTTATTTGTTAATCACCAATCATTCTGAAAAATAATGATGTACCCAGAGGTGATGTTTCCACCCCACAACAGTTGTTGTTTTTTTTAATTGAAGGTTGAACATTATTGAAAGGCCTCTACTTAAAAGGAAACACAATAGAAAATTGTTCAGCTTTTCAACAAAAAGAGGAAGCTTTTGTCTTTGATAATTAAATTCCTTTCAAAGATAAGAATTAACAGAACATTTATTTTACTTGGAGAATAACAATATTTATTTAAACAACAATTTAAAGCATTTTATCTAAAAAAGAAAACACTACTTGTCTGGATTTTTAAACAATCCTTCAGTAAAAATCAGCCACAGAATTTTTCACAGAAATAATTAGCTAAGGGTTACGTAGTAGGGAAACAGAGACTCTTGGCTTATCTCCTTTTTTTCTGAGACAGTCTCATTCTTGTCGCCCAGGTTGGAGTGCAGTGGCGTGATCACGGCTCACTGCAACCTCTGCCTCCTGGGTTCAAGCTTCTCCTGCCTCAGCCTCCTGAGTAGCTGGGATTACAGGCACTCACCACCACACCCAGCTAATTTTTGTACTTTTAGTAAAGACAGGGTTTCACCATGTTAGCCAGGCTGGTCTCAAACTCCTGACCTCGTGATCTACCCGCCTCAGCCTCCCAAAGTGCTGAGATTACAGGCACGAGCCACCACGCCCGGGGGCTTATCTCTTGACACTACAGTTTTGAAATGTTTAGAGAAATACCAAAACTAGCTTCATTCTATCCCTTTCCATCCCCTGACACTCCTTCCTCAAATCTGGGTCCAGCTTCTGTGAAGCTAGAGACAACTTCCAAGTGTAGAAAGGGTCTTTCTTATAGTTACTCCCACGGTCTAGGAATGCAAAAGCTAAAAGAGTAATTGTAATCTAACCAGGAAGTAGAGACACAACTCACATAATTTGATTTTGAACATAAAATTTCCTAGATGTGGCACTTCAGAAAAAAGAATCAGTGAAGCCAAAGAGGGTGGGGAGTGTATTGTTAAATAAATACAGAGAGTATTTGAGAAGATTTATAATCTAATACAGGCTGTGACTTATAGCTTGGCACCATACTGTTATAGGCAAAATATACCTGAAACTAATTTTAGTGAGGTTTTCAAATTTTGTTAAAAATAATCAGGGAAGATCCTTTTAACTAAGAGCAAACAGCTAATTGTACTGTTTTATAATCTGCATCTTCGCCACCTATAAAGTGTATGTTCCTATATTTCTTTTGGTTGTGCTGTAACTGTGGCGGTAGAGTTGTTTATCTTGATTAAAAAGATGATAGAGCATCTATCTGACTGGCAATCTAAATAGAAATTCCTGTTCAAAGGTGACAGGAAGCTCTTTGATCAAATGTCCAAACTAAAGGTAATGTAATCATCTGTCTTCCTGTTGAAAATGCCCTTCATCATTCAAGATGTTTATACACTTGAATGGAGTGATTAGGATTAATGAAACTGTTGGTATTCCAAAATCCTTAAATTAAACATCTATAAGGCCATACATTTTATTTTTCTGCTCTTTTGAAGACAATAGAAGGATAAATGGTTTTGCAACAGTAAAACAAAATCTGGATCTGTATTTCCTCTTGTATATTTTTTTTTAGAATAGCAAACACATCAAACAAGACAGATAAAGCAGAGGGTTTGGTCTTTTAAGAAATAAAAAATTGAGGTGAATGTCTAAAATCTCAGGCCTAGTGACTCTTGGTAATGGAAAAATTCAGCTCCTTTGCCAGTACACATATATTTTTGCTTTGATATAGTCAAGATTGTTGAAATAATTTCGCTTCCCCAGTTTGTGCCTCCTTGGTATTGGACACAAATCTTGCCCTCCTTTATATTAATATTAGCTTGCCCTTCTTCCCTGCCTCTTTTTCCTTCTCCCTTTTTCCTGATGCCCTGAGTTTACATCCCTCACTAAGGTGATAGCTTTAGACTATCACTTTAGGCTAGGCTAAGATAAGCATTCTTTCATATTTATTTGTCATGAAAATATGTATACAAATTAAGATTGAACTTTTTATGACCTGTGACCATAAAGTTATAAGTACAAAAAGTGTCTGAATTAAATTATTATAATTATCAAGAAAATACAAATAACAAAAACATGAATATGTTATGCATTTGATAAATGGGTGGTAACTATAAAAATAAACTTTTATTGGTAACCTGGATCTTAATGAGCTGGATATGGAACTATTTTCTCTAATTAGTTTGTATGCACAGATGTTTATTAGTTAACACTAAGGTATGTCCTAAGGGAATATATCATGGTAAGCTTCAGGATGGGTGAGAATGACGTCTTTCCTTGTAAGGGGGAAAATGACTATCATGAAAGGGGATATAGGAAAGTAAAACCTACCTCTTTAGCAAAGATACTTTCTCAGTCAACGTCTTGGGACATTTCAGGGTTCTTACGAAAATTATTACTTGAAAAATATCCTTGTTTTGTGCCACTTAGGTGTGTATCTGGGAATAAGTATAAGCCAATTCGAAGACTGCTAATATGGACAGTTACAGGTCACTTATTTGTGGCATTACCCTAGCCCAAGCCTTGTGTTCTCCATTAGAGACTAAGGATCTTCTCTGATATAAAAGTCAAAACTGAGCTATGGTCTGTGGAATCCTAATTGCAAGGTACCTGGAAACAACCAAAGAGATGCCAAGAGTATTCCAGAGAACAGATTTTCCTCAAGGTATACCAGAGGCATTGGGATTGTATATCAATCAAATTTATTTAAACAATGGCCATTTGCTTTACAGACATTAATCCATCTTAGAGAGTACATAATATTTAAATCAATTTTCTATATTTAATACCTTATCTGAGAAACTTAGCCTTAAAGTAAAACTGTTTGTGTAAATGTTGATTTTCTGACAGTTTCTCAGAGTGAATCTCCTTAGCATCCTCTTTCTTCTGATGTTTGTTGTTGTCATTTTCCTTTTTTTTCTAATTTGAAAAATTCAGAAAGGGAAGAGATGAATAATGACCCATATCCTGTGACCCAGAACTAATAGTTGTTAACATTTTGGCTTTTGTGCTTTTGTCTTTTCTCTATGTGTATTTTTTTTAAAAAAGATTTCATAAATGACAAATTGTATTACTTTGTTATGGCTGTTGTAGCAAGTTACCACAAATTGGGTGACTTAAAACTACAGAAATGTATTTTCAGTTCTGGAGGCTCTAGGTCTGAAATGAGTTCCACTGGGCAGAAATCAAGGTGTGGTCAGGGCTATGCTGCCTCCAGAGGCTCTAGGGAAGATTCTTTTGCCTGCCTCTTCCAGCCTCTGATGGCTCTTGCCATTCCTTGGCTTGTGACTGCATCGCGCCAACCAGCAACTTCCAACTTTTTTCTCTCTTCTATCTTTGCATTGCCTTTTCCTTTGTGTGTCTGTGTCAAGTCTCCCTTTACCTCACTGTTATAAGTACAGTTGTGATTACATTTAGGACCCAGTCTGATAATTTAGAATAATCTAAATTAATCACATCTGCAAAGTTTTTGATGTATCAGTAACATTTTTAGGTTCTAGAATTAGAACCTCTATCTTTGGGGGTTGGGGCACTTTCAGCCTACCACACATATGAATATATAGTCTATTTAAATTACAATTTGGGATTTTAGAGATAAAGATAAAATCCTACTTGCTCCCAATTTTGGACCTCTCCAGATTCTGCAGAGATCACTGCCATGTTTATAGTTTGCCATCCTTCAAGTTCTTAATTGTGTTTTCTAGAGAATATCTAAGGAATATGTATGAGTTTATAATACTCCTATGAGTATTATATATATATATAAATATATATATGCACAGATATACATATACACATATACACACACAGATATCTATATCTATAGATATAGATACACACAGATATGTATATTAGAGATAGATACACACAGATGTGTATCTATCTCATCTATCTATCTATCTATCTATCTATCTATCTATCTATCTATCATCTATCTATCTATCTCTATATGCAGGAGGCTTCTTTACTGTCCAATATAATGAATATGTTTCTTTTTGGTGCAAGATTGGGCAGGTTTAGTGCCTGCTATGAACGGATTCGAGTTCCCTAAACTCTGAATTCCACTCCCATAATGCAACCTCCTACACGTGCACGATTCACTGGGTCTCTCTTTGTCACCTTACGGGAATTGGGGCTCAGGGATAGAGCGCAAATTTGCTGTATTGCTGTGACTAATAAATAGTTTGCTTCATTGCTGTGACTAATGAACTATCCTGTGTCTCTAATTCAGGAGACTCATGTCTTCCACAAGCATCCAGTAAACTATGGCTGGCTAATTTGCTGGCTTCTAAGTAGAATAAAATCTCTGACATTTCACAGTATTTTCATTTCCAAATTTAAAACTAGCATAGCTGATAACTGCAGAAAAATGCTATGTGAGCCCTCAAATTTAGATTTCAAAAAAGTTTAGAGAAAAAACTGATTTTTTAAAAAGTTAATCATATATGAACAGGCAAATCTATACTTTTAGACTTACACATACATGCATACATACATAACACACACATATATACACACAAATACACATTAGGAAAAAACATATAAAAAATTTAGAGAACACTTGTAAAAATAAGAAGAAAAACAAGTTACTTATGCTGTCATCATTGTGAAATAACAACTACTGTTAAAATGTCTTAGACTTAAAAATTGGCTTTGAAGTTCCTGCATCTGACCAATCCTGCTGCATTTTCTTTACAGTGAAACTATGGTCTTTGTTGGAGACTAGCGGTAATTGTGTTTTATATCAATATCATAAAGGTAAGACATATCTCAAATATGCTATATTTTCTTTAACAATGCATACTATACCTGTAATCTGCAATTTTTCTTTTTTTAACCTTAGATATCTATTTTAATCTTTACCTTATAAAAGAACAAACTTCTAATAATAAACTTTTTATCTGGCCACATTTGTATTGTTCTAAAATTCTGAGAATTCTTAAATAATACATATTCATTCTATTGATATAATTATTGATTGTCTTCATTCTTAATCCTGTTCTTTTTTAAAAAAAACTGTCAACTGTCATTCTCACAGATGTTCTACTTTTTCCTATCCCCTCGGTCAGCTCCATTCTTTTCCTAAAACATCTTTAAATTCATTTTCAAGGTTTGAAGAAAAGCACTTTTTACTTATTGGGAGAAAATCACTATTTTAAATAAATTATTAGCTTTTTAGTGGAATCCTGGACCATTACTCTGAAATTCTGCAGTGAAGGAACATGACTGTTTTCTGTGATAAGTATAACACTATTCACAGCTCAAAGAGAAGAAATAAATGCTGAAGAAATCCTTGGACCTTAGTTGAAAGAAAGTTCTACCTGAAGTCTAAAATAAAAGAAAATGAAACCAATAATTTTTAATATTAAAGTATTGAATAAATTATATCATAAAAATACCATTTACGTTATTTAAACAAGTTCATATTTATACAAAGTCTGTAAGAACTCCCCCACACATATACATTTTTAATTAATACAAACTCGTACTTTATATTCTTTTAAAAATAGTTTAAGTGATCCCTCATAGTCAAAGCAATGTTGACAGTGTATAACTCTATTTGCAGCATGTTTTCAGAAAGATAATATGTCAGAGACGATGACATGAGTCTTTATGAGTGATTTTATAAAAAGAGTTCATGTAAATGAGAGGATTTTAAGTGTTTTCACTTCAAAGAAATGATAAATATTTGAGGTGATGGGTATGCTGACTGGCCTGGTTTGATCATTCTACAATGTATACATGTGTTGAAATATCATATTGCATCCCATAAATATATATGATTATTGTTTGCCAATTAAAAATAATAAAATGAGAACTAATCACAGATAATGAGGCCTGCTATGATCTGAGTGTTTGTGTCTCTCAAATTCACATGTTGAAACTAACCTCCAGGGTAACCATATTGAGAGGTGGGGCCTTTAGGAGGTGATAGGGCATGAGGGCTCCACTCTCATGAATTAGTACTATTGTAACAAAGGTGTGAGGGAGCTTGTTTGCCGCTTCTGCCGTATGAGAACCCATAGACGGCATTATCTATGAGGAACAGCCCCTCACCATACACTGAATCTTCTGGAACCTTGATCTTAGACTTCCCAGCCTCCAGGAACTATAAGCAATACATTTCTATTGTTTATACATTTTTTTTTGGAAAAGAGTTCATGACCCTTCAAGGTGAGTGATTTTATCATGAAAATAAGGAAGGATGAAGGAGACTTTGCTTCAGAAATAAATTTTAATCTATATTTACATTTGAATGAAATAATATTTTTCTAACAATAGACTTTTTAAAAAGATGGAAACCAACATACAGCATGATTGCAACATTTAAATTAATGTGAAGATTGTGTTCCAAAGAAGTGAGCCATTTCAAAGAGATAAAATTCTCTTTGTCTTTTTTAGCAACAAGAACAATCGTAAGAAATCTATTTTAGGTTTTTCTAGGACCATGTGATTTTGAGGTACTCAGCCATTTTACTTTCTTATTGCCAAATAAGTTACCATCCAAATAAAAAGATTCTTGGAGGCTTTAAAATAAAATGTGTGATTATACTTTGTCATTAAATCTTGCTGTTTAGGTCAACTTGCCACCATCAGTCTTTCCATAGTAGCTCAAGTCAACATTAACCATGGACCACTATGACTACTTGGAAATTTTGTCACTCCTAGTGATTCTGTTTTTCTACTTCATGACTTTCTGACCCTTTCTTTAGTGTTAACCTCCTTTTTTTTTGTGATGGCATTTCTGGGAATTGGTGGATTTATTTCACTTCTTCCTTGTTTCCCACAGTTACGCCAAAAGGTTGCAGTTATATCACTACATGTTTATTTCTTTGCTGCCTGCTTGGCATATGAAAAATATTTCTGCTCTTGGACCATCTGAAATTCAACAGTCTTCTCTTCACACAAGCCAAACCCAGCTTTGATGATGACAGCTTGACCACATGCCAGGGTCTTGCTTTTAGTTATTCTTGCTTGGTAATTTATTATAAAGAAAGTATAATGTGGTTCATTAGGAAAAAGTTATCAACTGTATATAGTTAAAGCTGTGATAAATTTTAAAATGTGGCAGTAAAGAATCTGCTCACTGATTAAAACTAGAAAAAAGTATCATCATGACTAGTAAGTTAAGGTCAGATAATAGAAGTGGTGGGATTTGTGGTAAGACTAAATAAAAAATGGAGAATTTTAAATTTTTTGTTGCTTTTCATATTCATGAGAAGTCAGTGTGATTCATGCAATGACTCTATGAGTTAGATATTTTTATGAACTCTATTTACAATTGGTGGGCATAAAAACTTAGGAAGATTAAATGACTTGTCCTAGGAAATACACCTAGTAAGTTGCAGAGAGGGTAGCAAACTCTGATACCTGACTTTTTTTATGGCAGAATGCCTATCTGAGGAGTCAACAAAAAAGATATAAGTTATATCACAAGTGGAAAAAAGGAGGGAAGGATAGTCAGGTTTCATCTAATCTCTAAATGTCTTCTTTTTGAGGCCAGAAATATTATCTTTCGCTATTTCAGGTTATTGCTAAAATGTATTAATTTTCTTGGGCAATAGGGAGTGGTTTTAGGGTTCTCCACCCATCTCCATTAGAATGGTTTAATTCATTACAGTTGTTACTTCAATTCAGACATTTTGGAAGAAGCAGAGGTGTTGGAGGTTGAGAACTGAGAAAGTAGATTTTAATAGGAAACAGGGATTTGCCTTGAAGGCAGTTGTGGTGCTATGACCAAAGAGTTTGATCAAGAGGAGAATGTGAGAGTTGACGGGGTATAAAAGGCAACCCTAGACAAATTTAGACCACTCTCTGCTGTGGTAAGGGCCAGACAATAAATCTGGGATGGAAGTAAATCAAGGCTAGGGTTAGCAAAAATCATACTCTGATTCAATTTTTGTTCTTGCCTCATTCATCTTTTTCTGGTTCTGCTAGATTTTCAAAAAGTCATTCCCAAAAGCTAGGGTTATATGATATGGCAGAGCACTTCTGTTCATGTCAGCTAAGGGAAAAATCTGCTGCAGTTAAGATTGACAAGGGCAAACTGAGGTGTGGGATGGGGGACATAGGCAGTAGCTGCTTTGTTCTGTCATTAATGGGAAACAGACATCTAAACACCTCTTGTAAATGCTTGAATTTATATCAAATATGTTAGGCACCATTATGGTATCCTTTATTCAGTCTTTGTACCATGAGTATGAAGACCCTTCCAGCATTTTTACAATACGCTTCACTTTATGAAGACATGCTCCACCTTATGAAGACTCATCTAAAATGAAATTAATGAGTTCCTTCTTAGGATTGGGTTACATGCCGATGCACATATTTGCTTTACACACACCCTTTTCCCACAGTGACCCAAAGGGCAGCTGGGCATTTTATGTAGGAAAAGAGAATTCTTTGTGAGAATAGCCTCATGTTTGGTGAAGAAATTTTACCCCAAATTGAAATACAATGAAGGAGCTGCAGATTCTGTTTCAACTTAAAAATTTCATGTTCTTTAAAACATGAAAATGTATTAAAAAACTTAGCTATATCTTTCCAAGTAGAATAATCTACTACACAAGTTCTTTTTCATTGATTTTTTTCCTGCTTAGAAAATTTCCATTTTTTAATGATTTATATTTAGTCACTGAAAGAATGTATGAGAATTAAAGTCAAACTAAAGAATAAGGATTTTTTTTTGTTAGACAATATTTTAAAACGGTTTTAAGAAAGATTTAAAAATTGAAAATAAACATCCTAAATTTTGGTCAATGGTTTTCTCTGATTTTGTGGACTAGATCATTAATCAGAAGGCTATAATTTATTAGATGAGTGAGCAACTGCCAATGTGAGATTGTAATTTGTAGACAAATAGCTGAAATTATTTGTTTGGGTGAATTCAACATATTTTACCATTTTGTAAATTTGCCCAGCTTGAGATACTGCTTTGAGAGAATTTATCAGAATCATATATATTAAGTTCACAGATGATTATTTGCATGTGTTCCTTATTTCGAGGACACATTTAGACTTTAAACTGTTACAGCGAGGTGAATAGCACTTGCTTTTCTGATCCAAAAAAGTGTTTGATAAAACTACTTCTCGACTACTTTTTTTTTCTCTTGCAAAAGGGCAAGTTAATGTAAATACTTTCTGGTACTTAGAAAAGTCATAATTTTCTAGCATCTCAGTCAGGACTCTCTTGGCCCACATTTTGTGATCTCCCTTTAATTGTTGACTTGTATATTCATGTGTAGTTTAATTCAGTTTAAACTGACTACCAGGGAAAGGCTTCATGCTGTTAGGTAGAGATTACAATTACATTCTTATTTCACTTGTAGAAAGGCCCAATTGTGAAGTACTTCTAGGAAGACTTTGTCTCAGTCTCTGTGTTGTGTATGGAGCTGTGCTGGTGAATAACTGGTTTGCCTTTTAAAGGTTTCATAGAAAGTAATATATGTCTTGTCTTATCAACCTTATATTCTGAATGCTGAAAATTCTGATTTGTCTTGAAAGCAAGAAAGGGTCATCCCTAAAGTTTCCAAAGATGAGCAAGATAGAAGTTTAAATGTGTAGCTATTTTTTCTTCTGAATATGGTTACTTATTTTAAGGATAGTAATACGACTTATCATGATTCATTTAAAATGTTTTAATCAGTGAAAAGTAGAGTTGGTTGCAATTCTAATTAACTTAGATTCAGACAAATTAATTAAATCAGAATTTCAGATAGCATTAAATATTATTTCTAGACTATTTACATTTTTCATAATAAATTCACAGAAAATGAAAGGCAATATTTAATCAACTTAATAAAATGTTTCTTCAAAGCTTTAGCAGAGCAATTATAAATACATAAATTAACTTGCTAAATAAAAATATTGCATATGTTAAAAAGTTGAATAGAGCACCTATTTAGAAATATATTCTTGCAATTCTATTTCATGTATATAACCAGTAAATTTGCATTCCTTAAATTTTTCTAAAAGGCTGTTTACTTTTTGAAACTGTGCTCATATAGTCTTCACATCTCTTGGGCCCCTGAAGGAAAAATATAAAGTAATCAAAGGAGGAAGGACCCAAAGAGGCAGAAACATGATGATTAGAAAGCCAGAGATATTATTATTAAAGTTGTCAATGGAGAAAAGTTTCAAGAAGCAGTTCCTCATTAACAGTGTTAAGTGCAGCAGAAACGTCCAGCAAAACAAAGACTAAAAAGCTTACATTGCATTTGGCAATTTGGGGTTCATTTGTGACTTTTCTGAAAGCATTTTGAGTAGAATTACCAAAATCAGATTGCTGAAGCTAAAAGAAAAAATGGGAAGTGAAAAATTAGAGACAAAAATCTAGTTAATTTTTCAAGTCTGGATGGCTAAGGTAGGGAGTACATGGCAGAGGAAATGACAGGGCTAAGGGAGAGTTTTGAGGAAGGAAGGCAATTGTGCATGTTAATACACGAGGGACAGCCACTGTAGGGGAGAAGTTAAAAAGAAGGGAGAAGAGAGGTATTCAACAAATACTGTATACATGAATTTCTTTATTCTATTAGTAAAAATTTAGTTACACCAAGAAGCAACTTTTTTGAGCTTTAATTAGAGCTGAAAATCAGAACAGTTATAAAATTATATTTGTTTCTAAAGTTTATGTTGTGTACTCCCCCAAACTACTTTAAAAATCTACTCACATTATTCTTTCTCATCAAATTTCACCTGGGTGGGAAGAGTTTCCTATTTCCTATTCTTGGGGAGAGCTTAGGTGAGATTACTATTATTTCTTAAATATATATATATAATATATATATATATTTCTTAGTAAACTTCATTTTAATGGATCTCAAAATTCTGTGACAGATTTTTGGTCAAGTTGTTTCCATTAAAAAGTACTGATTTTAAAAACTAATGACTTAAAATGGCCACACACATTAAAAAAAAAAAGAAAGAAAAAGAAAAAAGAAAACAACAGCAAAAACCAAAGAGGTCCACAAAACATTCTCCTTTCCTTCTGAAGGTTTTATGATGCATTGTTATCATTAACCAGTCATTTACTATTAAACTTAAATGGCCAATTGAAACAAACAGTTGTGAGACTGTTCTTCCACCACTGATTAAGACTTGGGTGACAGGTATTAGAGATAATATTCATTTAGGCTTCTGAACTTTCTGGGTAGACTTAGTGACCTTGCCAGCTCCAGCAGCCTTCTTGTCCATTGCTTTGATGACACCCACAGCAACTGTCGGTCTCATATCACAAACAGCAAAGCGACCCAGAGGTGGGTAGACTGAGAAGCTCTCAACACACATGGGCTTGCCAGGAATCATATCAACGATGGCAGCATCACCAGACTTCAAGAAAGTAGGGCCATCTTCCAGCTTTTTACCATAAGTGCTGCCAGTCTTTTCCTTCAGCTCAGCAAACTTGCATGCAATGTGAGCCATGTGGCAATCCAGTACGGGAGCGTAGCCAGCACTGATTTGGCCTGGATGGTTCAGGATAATCACCTGAGCAGTGAAGCCAGCTGCTTTCATTGGTGGGTCGTTTTTGCTGTCACCAGCAACGTTGCCATGACGAACCTCCTTGACAGACACATTCTTGACATTGAAGTCCACATTGTCCCCAGGAAGAGCTTCACTCAAAACTTCATGGTGCATTTCAACAGACTTTACTTCAGTTGTGACATTGACCAGAGCAAAAGTGACTGCCATACCATTTTTGAGAACACCAGTCTCCACTCGGCCAACAGGAACTGTACCAATACCATCAACTTTGTAGACATCCTGGAGAGGCAGATGCAAGGGCTTGTCAGTTGGATGAGTTGGTGGTAGGATGCAGTCCAGAGCTTCAAGCAGCGTGGCTCCACAGGCGTTGTCATCCTCATGGGTAATTTTCCATCCCTTGAACCAAGGCATGTTAGCACTTGGCTCCATCATGTTGTCACCATTCCCACCAGAAATTGGCACAAATGCTACTGTGTCAGATTGTGGCCAATTTTCTTAATGTAAGTGCTGACTTCCTTAACGATTTCTTCATATCTCTTCTGGCTGTAGGATGGCTCAGTGGAATCCGTTTTGTTAACACCAACAATTAGTTGTTTCACACCCAGTATACAAGCCAGAAGGGCATGCTTTCAGGTTTGCCCATTCTTGGTGATACCAGCTTCAAATTCACCAACACCAGCAGCAACAATCAGGACAGCACAGTCAGCCTGAGATGTCCCTGTAATCATGTTTTTGATGAAGTCTCTGTGTCCTGGGGCATCAATGACAGTCGCGTAGTACTTGCTGGTCTCAAATTTCCACAGGGAGATATCAATGGTGATACAATATTCAAGCTCATCTTTCATTTTATCCAAGACCCAGGCATACTTGAAGGAAGGTAATTTTAACCACTTTTTCTTGTTCTTGTATTTTTAATAGGTATTGTAAAATTAAAGCAGTCCAATTTGCTCAGAATTTCTAGGAAGCCATTTTGGACAGTTTGCCACAGCATTTTCTATTATCTTCAAGCGAAATCAGTGAAGGTTGTTATTTGGATACATTTGAACAAGATAATTTCAAAATAGAGAGAAAGTCATGATGGAAATAAAATATGCAGATTTAACTTTCGATCCCTCTTGTAGGTGAGAGGTGATTATGATTAAGTTTGATTTTTGCCAATGATTTATTAAGATCCTGTTTCCTTTTACAGAAAAGGTCTGCCTCACATCAATGGGGTAAAAGGAAAGAAAAAGGAAGTTAAATAGCTACTCTGTTATTTCCAAAGTAAATAATTATGGAATAAAATGTATGTAACTACCTCAGCCTGTGAAAGGTCAATTACTCCTTTAAACACTTCAGAGGTGGGTACATAATTGTTGTATTCCTTGATTCTTATTTTCATTATTGAGTTAGTATAAGGACAATGCAGCAAATATAGAAACCTTTCTTTTGTTCCAGTACTTTTTCCTGTTAGACTCTAGGCAAATTTCTAAAAATATTTGTACCTATCTAAGTAGGATAACTAAATGTCACCACATCTTAGAAGTTTGATTTATTTTGTCAGTCTGCTTGGACTGCAAAAGACAATTATGAGGTAAACCAAAACTTTGAATTTGTTTTGTTTGGGAGCCCCTGAAATTTCCAGTTTTTTTCTGAAGTCATTCATTTTAGTTGAGGGCAAATTTGTATTGTAATTCTAGCCTTTTTCATGGAGACTTTAAGCTTGGCTTTAATTTCCTCACCTGTTGGTTAAGAGTTCATAAAATGTTTGTGTGTGTTTGTTTCTGTAATAAGAAATAATTCCAGTGTGTTTAAGTTTTCCCAGAACCAGAAACTGTGCATCCTGAGTAGATTTTCAATCTACTGATGGCAAGGAAAAGCAACGATATTAATATGGATTATTTCCCCTCCTCTATTTTTCTTTCATCTTATCCTTAAATGTGACCAAACAACATAAACCAACTAAAGTCTTCTAAATGTATAAGACATGTTAGAAATGATAAATCAGTGAGAATGAAAAAAAAAGATTTGAAGTTCTCTCTAAGCACAATACTTACTTAATATATACTTATGCAGCGTTTACCACGTGCTAGACCTTGTGCTAAACATTTGCAAACATTAGTTCATTTTGAGCTCCTAATACCCAGAGTAGATACTATTGTTATCATTCACATTTTACATATGAAGAAATGTAGGCATTGAGAGGTTGAGTAACACGGCCAGATTCAAAAAACTTCTGGCAATGAAGCTGGGATTCAAGCTCTCCAATGTGTGTTCTTAACTACCTAGTTATTCTGCCTCTCATTAAGTAGTGATGAGTTGACTGCATTGTTATAAGAAAAAAAATGATGGCTTGGTGAATTTCAGTCTTTATAGTGAGTTCTTCAAATTATAATTTGTGAGTGAACCACTGGCTTCTCTCCCTAATTAAATATTAAGAAATATAAGTGCAGAAACAGTATCTGATCTATCCTTGTATACTGAATTTCTTAGAAAACTACAAACATAAGCATTTAATCATTGTACTTCAAAGGGAATCTTTTTTGCAGGTAGATGAATAGTCCCAATTGTAAACCTTGTGTGCCCCCTGAATTAAGTTTTTTACTTCTCAGATTGCCTAATTGTTCAGCAATTAGGCTTAGTGTTAGGCCACTGCATTGAATACCTCTAGGAGGTGTCACTCATAGAGCACACACGGCAAATGGCACAACGTACCTATACGGCTAAGTGCATTGGCTCTGCTATGTAAGTCAGTATTCTTTGGTCTAAGTCATTAACGATGAATGGCTGCTTCGTTGTAGACAATGTGTGCTAGTAATCCCACGAAAGTGAACAGAAGGTTTGATAGGGTTAATAGCAGTCATTAATTCATTCATTCCTTAATTCATTGAGATACTAGAACACAGAGGTTAGGAGCTGGGGTCTAGAGTCAGAATATCTGGACTTAAATCCCAACTCCATACCTTAACTAGCTGATGACCTCTGACCAGCATCTTACTCAAGACTTCAGAGTTCTCACTTATAAATAAAGATTTTAGTTCCTACCTCTGGGATTTTTGTGATGACTAAATAATTATATTACAGAATGTTAAATATTATATTATACTGAAAATTACTTAACCTCTCTGGGCCTATGTTTCCTCATTTATAAATGGAGAAAAGGAGGCAGGAAATAGGGATGTGGGTGAGGCAGGGTAGAGTTGGGGTATGCTGGAGGTGGAAAGGAAGGAGGATGAACGAAGGTCAGTGGTTATCAAGGTTTTTAGTTTCACAACCAGTGAATCACATATACACATATTTGTTGTACTGGGGGTGCCCAAGACCATCCTTAGATTTGATTTCACAGAACTCAGAAAGCTGTTATACCCATGGTTGCAGATTATTACAGCAGAAAAGATACAGATTAAAATCAACAAAGAAAAACACACAGAAATCTAGAGGTAAGCACACGGTTTCAGGTATCTTCTTCAAATGAAGTTGTAGAAACAGCAGACAGTGCTTAATTCTCTCAGTAACAAGGTGTGACAGCATGTGTGGCCAACCAGAAAAACCCACTCCAGCGTTTTTGGGATCAGTCTTGGGGGTCAGTCATATAGGCATGAGGTGCTGTCATGACTGACCTTAGCTACTCTGTCTCCAGTCCCTCCCAAAGGTCAAACTGATAGAGAATGGTCCTAGGTCCCAGGTGAACAAAAACAGGCATTCACCATACATCACACATTGTTAGCAGAAACACTTCTGGCATGGCCCAAAGCTCAGGTATAAAATGACATGTTTATTAGGTAGGATATTCCAAGATCTTATGGGTTATCTCTTAGAAGCCAGTCAAGGCCAGCCTTGAAGACGGTTGGAATGCACAGGATTTCAATAGCCTAAGTCCAAGTTAACCCTTTACTGCATATACATATATACCTATACATATTGCTTTGGTCTAATTCTTCTTGAAACCTAATTCCCATTGTGGTGGTACTAAGAGGTTGGGGCTTGTTTGGAAGTAATTAAGTAATGAGGTCTCCACATTCATGAATGGGATTAGTGCCCTTATAAAAGAAATTTAAAAGCAGTTTCCTGGCCCCTCCTGCCGTGTGAGATCATAGCATTCTGTGCTGCTGCCATGTGAGGATGCAATAATAGGTGCCATCTTTGAAGTACAGAGCAAGCCCTCACCAAACACTGAGTCTGCTAGTGCCTTGATATTGGACTTCCCAGCCTCTAGAACTGTAAGCAATGAATTTCTATTTTCATAAATTACTCATTCTATGGTAATTTTGTTATAGCAGCCAAATGAACTAAGGCAAATATACATATATGTATGCATACACATAAAAGGATACATAAATATGTATACATATATATACATATTTAAGGTTTTGATGAGGCTGGAGTAGAATAAAAATCATCGAATTGCCACCTTTTTAGTTTTGCAAATAAAGCTATTAAATGAACTGTATTCAACTATCACCATTACTTAATAAAACGAAAGTCATTTTTACCAGCAAAAAAGGTAGAGGGACTCAATTGCAGAATACAGATGTCCTTATCGAGATAAGACCTTCATGCATACATATGCACATATGTATTCACAGAGCAAAGATATTATTAAAATGCATACATTTATAATATAAAAGCTTATTTTATACCATTTCCATAAATAATTATTTCCTTGAACAATTTTCAATTTGGAAACCTATATTTGATTATATATCACAAAGTAGAGCTTATTCTTCCAACTGTTTCCTATACTATATTATTTTTTCACAGTTTAACATAGAAAATATTATTTGCAATACATAGAAGTGTTGGCAAAAAATAGAAAATAAAACCTATTTTATTTCATTTGGAATATTCTGGGAAAACTAAACTGAAAGTCCAAGCAATGATTGTGCCATACCTTTGGCTGCAGTTTGGATGACTCGCTAGAGCAACTTGTGGTTAGGAAGCTCAAGGGTTCCCCTGATACTGAGCACTGTGAGCTTGAGGGTTGGAGGTGTGTGGGCATTAAGTGCCTCAAAAAGAACAGTCCAGAATTTATCTGAGAAGAATGTTTTGGATCAGACCATGAAAAAGTGTTTGGGAACAACTGGGCCAGATGGACTTCCTCAGTCTTAATGTATATTACCTGACTTGTGGAAATACAAATAAGAAAAAAAAAAGTGGACGATGCTTTTAAGGAGTTTGTGATATAGCTACAGAAATAAGACTAATGGGAATGAAACAATACAAAGTAATGAAATGCTAAATAAATGGACTATCTACATAGAGATGAGAAGGTCTTAGAATGATAGAATTTTCAGGGAAGATGTGAAATCTGATCTGGAGTGTAAATAACTAGCAGGATTTGCACAAGTAGAAGGAGAGAGCTTTCCAGGTGGGAGAAAGAGAAGGACCTGAGGCCTAGAGGAGGGATTAGTCATAGACCATGCCAGCACCAGTGGTGGCCCCAGCAGCTTAAGTGGAATTCAGCCTTATTTTTAATTTTTTTAATGAGAGTCTTGCTTTGTCGCCCAGGCTGGAGTGCAGTGGTGCCATCAATATGGTTTAATGCTAATTGTGCACTTTTTAATGAAAATAGTTTTATTGAAATATGTTATGAACAGATATGATCTTATACTTTGGTTTTAGAGCAGTAAAGCCATAGTTTTATTAAAATATTATGAGTATATTGAACTCACTTGCACTATTTGCATACTTGTAATATTTGTGGATTATTAATTTTAAAAGAAATCAAATAGTTGGTTATGCAACTTATAGATAATAACAAAGCAATAACAAAATGGAATCCACAATGGAGTTAAGTTTATCAAGTAATTTTACTTATATTGGATACACCATCCCTTAAAAGAGAAAATAACTAATGTGTTAAGTAGAAAGCATGCATTTCACTACATAGTAGCTCTCTAAACATGGGCAACTTACCTAAATTCTAAACTTCAGCTTCTTTAAATAGGGGTTCATTGCAACCTCTGCCTCCTGGGTTCAAGCGATTCTTGTGCCTCAGACTCCCAAGTAGCTGGATTACAGGCATGTGCTACCGCACCTGAGATACAGGGTCTCGTCATGTTGGCCAGGGTGGTCTTGAACTCCTGGCCTCAAGTGATCCGCCTGCCTCGGCCTCCCAAAATGCTGGAATTACAGGTGGGAACCATCATGCCCAGCCCAGAACTCAGTCTTATAAAAGAGTAAAAACATTGACTTCCTAGTGGAGGACCAAATGAGGCAGGTCTAGAAAGCTAGGCAGTAGAGTTGGACTATGAATTGTGCAGACAAGACATACAGATTTATGAGGGGGCGAACATCTGTAATTTACTGAGCAAATGTATATTGAGTACTACTGTGTGTCAGACGCTGTGTATAGTACCTGTAAGTAGTGACTGTGTCAGATGTAATCGGTGCTGCTAAATGTTTAACAATAAGCCCCTGGGGGAAAATATGCCCTGATTCATAGTGTTTGCTGATGTCTATGGTATAAATGCACCCACAATGGACAATTTAAAGTTATCAACATGACTTCCCTGAAGACAGTGTTCGGGAAGACATGCGCACAATCCACTTTCTCCAGCTGGTGAGAGCCAGGTCCAGCACACCAATGGATAATCCCAGGCATCGTAAATCTGAAAAGTGATGTCTCTGGGAGAGCCATCTGGCAGTATTGTTGAGGGTAATTGGTAGAGGGACGAGATAAGAGCCTAAGGTTATTTGCTGTACCAGGCATAGAGCAATAAAGGCTGCGCTGGAGTGTTAGCAGTGAAAATGGGGAGAAAAGTGTGGATAATGGAAATATTTTAAGAGAAGAAAGAGTGAGACTTGGAAAAGTAGCTGTGGGTGATGAAGGAAAAGTCAAAGATTGACTTCAGCAATACTACTGAATTCAGTAGTCAGGGAGGCCTATTATTAGAAATAGTATGGTTGGTGTTATAGTTCTCCACTCTCATGACCTTTCACCCTAGCAGCTGAGGTTCTTTTGCTTCTTTTAAAAACTTAATCCTATCCCATGCCCTGTGACTAATCCTGGACTATGCAAAGGAAGTTCTTAAAAACTTTACTAGAGGCAGCTGTGTGATAAGATGAAATGAGTCGTGGGTTCAGGAATTGGGAAGGTTTGGTTTTTAAACCCTGGCTCAGCTACTTGCTAGTAACCTGACCTTGAATAGTTTGCTTTCAGCTATTAGCTTTTAGTTTCCTCATCTGAAAAGTTAGGACTATAATGACAGACATTTCACCTTCACATATACTATCTCATTTAATCCTCAAAACAACTTGTACAGAAGACCATTCAAGTCCTATTAATGCCCTATATTACTCACAAGGAAAATGTAAGTCAGAGGATCTTGATGACTTGCCCAGGACTCATAGCTAGTGATAGAAACAGAAATGCAGATGCGTTGATGGCAAATATTAATGATCGTTATGATTTTTTGAATCCTACCTATATGTGAGGAACTTTATATGTGCTATAAGCACTTTACTTATGTTACCTCAATTATTCTTACAATCACATTGTGAATTATCACCTCTATTTAAGGAAGCTGAAGTTTAGAATTTAGGTAAGTTGCCCATGTTCAGAGAGCTACTATGTAGTGAAATGCATGTTTTCTACTTGGCACATTAGTTCTTTTCTCTTTTAAGGGATGGTGTATCCAATATAAGTAAAATCACTTGGTAAATTTAACTCCATTGTGGATTCCATTTTGTTATTGCTTTGTTATTATCTATCTTTTAAGTTGCATAACCAACTATTTGATGTATTTTGAAATTAATAATCCACAAATATTACAAGAATGCAAATAGTGCAAGTGAGTTCAATACACTCACCATATTTTAATAAAACCATGGCTTTACTGCTCTAAAACCAAAGTATAAGATCATATCTGTTCATAACATATTTTAATAAAACTATTTTCATTAAAAAGTGCACAATTAGCATTAAAATTAAAATTAATATTAAATTGATAAAATCAAAATCCTAAGGATAAGACTATTTTGCATTTTAACATGTGTATTACAACCAAAATTTCACATTACATGAAGTTATTTATGTGTTTGTGGGAGCTATGAATTTTTTAAAATGTGGAAAACTGATTCCAAAGATAAATAAATTAATTTAAACACAATTAGTAGACAGTTGGGTTCAATTCCCTTCAGAGAAAGTATTTCTAGGCAGTGCCTGAAGAAAATGCCATGATCAAGGCCGTGCAAACCTCCAGGATCCAAGAACATACTTCAGCTATTTCAGAAAATTATATTTCAGTCGCTTAATTAAAAGTTTTTCCTATAACTCTGATTAAAAGTAAATTCAAAAATATGGACAATTATAAGTCTATTTTAAACATTACCAATGATTGCAAATAAATAGGTAAACTCTGCAAATTCCTTCCTTTTCTTGGGATATTGGGCAAAATTGCTCTATGGTATAAAGCCAGATTTATAATGTAGTCTCTGAAGGTTCAACCTATATATTGTTACTCCAATGCCTTTCATTAGAATTACTCTTTCATCATGCCACTGAAATAGCTTTATTTGATCTATTTGGTCAGAATTAATGAAAACTTCTGATGGATAGAAAAGTGTTAATACAGCATGTTTTACTCCCTAGATAACTTCTGCAAAATGCTGCTAGAAAAAGAAGTTATTTCGATATATCTGTAAGGTTTTCCAACTGTGTGTTTGATCAAATTAGAGAAAAATATTTAAAAGGAACTAAGTAGAGTTCATCTACTTGAAAATCACTTATATTCAAAATGCTCATTATGGCATGGTGCATTGAGTTGTCCACACTGCAGCAAAATAGAGGTTGAATTTCATGACTCTGCACTGGAACAGAAGGAAAGTAGAACCCATCACTGGAGAAGAAAGGTTGTAAAGTAGAGAACTTTTGAAGGAACATAGAATTTGTTTAGTGCCAGACTCCTCTTCTGTATAAAGCCTGCCATCTACCAAAGAGCTGGACTGGAAAAACATTCATAAAAGAGACATTGAGTGGATAGATAGTGATCTTCCTAGGGTTTTGTGTATGGATCTTGGCCTTAGTATAACGCTGCAACTCTCTTTACCATATCAGTTCTCTCTTCTGAGCCAGCATTTGATGCTCTTCTTGTTTTCACGCCAGTAAATAATCCCCTAATTTATTTGATTGAATACATCTATGTAATATCTTCTTTTTAAAAATTGCACAAATATTTTCATAAAAACAATAAATTATAGAAATCATACAGAATACTATCATTATTCCACTTTCCATAATTCTCTTCGAGACTATTTAAATCTAAACCAAATATTCTTCAGACTCTAAAATTAACTTCTAAAATTGTAATCTTATCTTACATAATGAAATATTTCCTTAAATAATATTTTCTCCATAATTTAAATTAAAAAAAAACAATGAAACTGGTGAAATGCTGTGATTCTGACCTCTGCCTATATCTCAGGTACCCCAGGAACCCATGTGGAATGTTTATTAGGAAGTATTCTTGGGACAAACACAGAGGAAGGGATGTGATGAAAGCAAGATTGGGCATAGGGAGAAGTGGAGCTGTGATGTGATCCCAGTGAAGGTCTCAGCCAACACATGGGGAGCTCTGGATCTAAGAGGGTCATTCCAATTATTCTGAGTTGTGGCTGGGGCTGGACGTTACACCCCATGTAAATTAATTATTGGATATCATCTGACCTTGGAAGGAGATGAAAATTTGGGGGAGGCAATTTTCTAGAGCCATGACATTCCAGCTAAAGAAGGCTGATAATTGAGGG
The DNA here is from genome assembly GCF_028885625.2 of Pongo pygmaeus. Taxonomy (NCBI): domain Eukaryota; kingdom Metazoa; phylum Chordata; class Mammalia; order Primates; family Hominidae; genus Pongo; species Pongo pygmaeus. The sequence goes on along the minus strand of NC_072383.2, from coordinate 41,143,078 downwards.
CTGTTTTCAGGCCATATTTCTAGCAGATGGGAAATAAGCCCTTCCTCCTTGAAGAGGGACCTAAATGTCCATAACAATCCATCTTTGGTTTCATTTATTCTCACCTGATTTTATTTGAGCTTTCTTTCTCCCTGATGTTCAATGAGAGTGAAGATAATCCAAGCAAGTGGCCAATTATTTAAACTCACAGAAACTTTGAATTAGAGATATTCCATGGCAGTAATAGATTTGGTTCAACTTTTCTCCATTAACACATGTCTATCATCATAGTTGGATTGATACTTGGGAAATAAAGCAAAAATACAGATGGGAATAAAATACTGACTGTACAGTTTACTTTATCACCATAAAATTCCAGACTCCTATGGACTGATGAAGAATGGGATAAGATGAAGAGGTATTTTTTTTTTTACAAGATAAACTCTTGTAACAGAAAGCCAAGTGATATTTTTCCTGTTTTCCTCAAATTTCTGCTAAGGTGAAAAACTGAAACAAAAATTTCTAAGATATGAAACAAAAGTTTCTAAGCTCTGTATATTCTACATTGAAGGAGCTTCCAGAAATTAATTTAGCCGTCTTCCTGCAGATCTTAATTAATTACATAGCTAACCCTGTCACCAACAACCACTTTCACCCCCTCTTCCTCAAACCCAAGTGAAAGAAGGGTCATCATCAGTCTTTTGGAGATAGTAGTGTCCATGCAGAGAGGCGAGAGGGAGGGAGCTGTTTACAATCCTCAGTATCAAGGAGGGTTGTTTTAAGATAATCACTTACACAAGGTTAAGGATGCAGCAAAGGGAGGTGGGAATCTTGTTCCCCAGTAGGAAATCAGCTTATCAGCAGTTTTGCTGATTTGAGTCTGCACTACCTGAACAGGGGAGGGAAGAATTGGAGAGAGATGTGAGGCTCACAGCAGCATGATGCCCTCACTCTCACTTTTTGGCTTGGCAAGAATATGTGAGTTTCTCACAGAGGAGAGCTGGTCTTAGCCTGTGTTGCTGATACCTAAGCTGGATGAAGAACCTCAGCAGCAAAAGGCTGCAAACAACCTTCGTTTGGTGGGGAGCTGATTTTCTACTTCAGAGAACTGTTTAGTGGTAAGGACCTTGGAGGAGCCAGCTTTTGGATACCTGCCACACTGGTCATTGAGAACCAATGTTGGGCAGTGAAAGGGTGACATCTCCAAAGAGGGCCCACTATGGGAAGCTATGTGAGGTTTCCATAAGGCAGACACTTTTCAAGCTCATCCACCCTTCTCAGTTCTGAAAGTTGAGCTTCAATGGGTCACTGTCCAGTAATGGAATCATGGCCAGGAGATTCTACTGTTCCAGGATAGTCTCCTACTTTGTCGGTTTTTACTTTACCGGGCAGAGCTTACTGTACAAGTGGAAAGTTCTCCCTGATTGCAGCTGGAGGCAGATTGCCTGGATTTATATAAACTCTACATTGCTAATCGTACAGTCCTTTGGTAGTTTAGTGAATGATTCTGTGCCTCAGTTTTCTTATCTGTTATTTGGGGATAATAAAAGTGTAATGTTATGGGGTTGTTGTGAAGTTTAAGTGCACATAGTTTATATAAATCATTCAGTCTAGAGCCTGGACTATTGTATAACCTCAGTAGATGTTCACTGTTAATGAGTGCAGTCACAGCTTGTCATTTTTTTTTTAAGTGAAAGCAAGTTTATTAAGAAAGTAAAGGAATAAAAGAATGGCTACTCCATAGACAAAGCAGCCCCAAGGGCTGCTGGTTGCCCATTTTTATGGTTATTTCTTGATGATAAGGTAAAAAAAAAAGGGTGGATTATTCATGCCTCCCTTTTTAGACCATATAGGGTAACTTCATGACGTTGCCATGGCATTTGTAAACTGTCATGCGCTGGTGGGAATGTGGCAGTGAGGACAACCAGGGGTCACTCTCATGGCCATCTTGGTTTTGGTGGGTTTCAGCTGGCTTCTTTACTGTAGCCTGTTTTATCAGCAAGATTTTTTATGACCTGTATATTGTGCTGACCTCCTGTCTTATCCTGTGACTTAGAATGCCTTAGCCATGTGGGAACATGGCCCAGTAGGTCTCAGCCTCATTTTATCCAGCCCCTATTCAACATGGAGTTGCTCTGGTTCAAATGCCTCAGACACTACTGGCCATTTGATCTCATTTTAACCCACTCTTCTACCTTCTCTAGCCTTTAAAGAGTGACTAACGTCATAGGACTCTAGAATATCTCGTCTCGGAGAATAGGTATCAAGTTATCTTTCTGAGGGCCACAGGGTCATTTAGGACATCACTAACCATTACCATGTTTCTGGAAGTAATTTGTAATTGTGTAATAATATTTATCAAATGGTTAGCATTCTAGGAAGCAAAACTTTTAGATTTCCATAAGGAAAACAGCTCTACTGAATAAGCATTGCAGAGTGGTAGAGAGCACAGCCTCATAAATGAAGTTACTCTGCTACAAACTTTGTCTGTGAAGTTAGGGACCATTTCTATAGTTCATCACAGCTTGTCATTTCACTGTTTTGTACTGGACTCTGCCAAGAATCTGCAGCACACGTAGTTGGGACTCTGGTGATATCCTTCTCAACCTTTGTGAGGTAAATGAACCTGTTTTCTATCTGGATTTCCTGCTGTTGGCTAAGTTCATGATTCAAATCAAATGCCTGACATTGCCATTGTCTTGGCTTAGACAAATGACTCTCAAATATCAGGGTAATTAAACACCATTTGAAGGAGCTTCTAAAAATACATGTCTTCATATTTCACTGACAGAAATTCTAATTCAGTAGATCTGGGGTTGAGCTCAGAAGGTGGTCTATGGATTACACTTTTTTTTTTTTTTTTTTGAGTCTTGCTCTGTCACCCAGGCTAGAGTGCAATGGTGCGATCTCCGCTCACTGCAATCTCTGCCTCCTGGGTTCAGGAGATTCTCCTGCCTGAGCCTCCCAGGTAGCTAGGATTACAGGCATGTGCCACCCCAGCCAGCTAATTTTTGTATTTTTTAGTAGAGACAGGGTATCTCCATGTTGGCCAGGCTGGTCTTGAACTCCTGGCCTCAAGTGATCCACCTGCCTCAGCCTCCAAAAGTGCTGGGATTACAGGCATGAGCCACTGCACCTGGCCAGATCACACTTCTTTGAACAGTGTTCTAGAGCAGAATTGTAGAATTCTGTTGGGACTCACTCATTATCAAGCACCCATTTGGATATTGATGTTAGCCTGGAGTTAACATATTTATTGAGCATCTACTACATGCTCAGAATTTGCCTGTATTTACTTATTTTTATATCCCAAGCACCTAGCACTCAATTATTGACTGATTAAATAAACACATGATGGGACAAATTCTCTGATAGGAGCAAATAAAGGGCAAAATGCAACTGGTCTTAGAAGGTCAGAGAAGTTTCCTTCAGAGAAAGTGCTAATAAACCGTATTCTGAAGAATGAACAAAAGTGAGCCATGTGAACAGGTGATGGGTGATGAGTGATCTGGTAAGTGTTTGGTCTATGGCATGGAGGCTGAAATATTTCGTTGTCATGAGTGTACAGATAATGATTGAAGCCAAAATAGTGAAGAACATGACTTAGGGGGAGTGCATAGAGTAATAGGTTAAAAAAAAAAAGGCCGGGCTGGGCGCGGTGGCTCACGCCTGTAATCCCAGCACTTTGGGAGGCTGAGGCAGGTGGATCATGAGGTCAAGAGATCAAGACCATCTGGCTAACATGGTGAAACCCCGTCTCTACTAAAAATACAAAAATTAGCTGGGCATGGTGGCGTGCGCCTGTAGCCCCAAGCTGCTCAGGAGGCTGAGGCAGAAGAATTGCTTGAACCTGGGAGTCGGAGGTTGCAGTGAGCTGAGATCGCGCCACTGCATTCCAGCCTGATGACAGAGCAAGACTCCATCGCAAAAAAAAAAAAAAAAAAAGGCCAAGAACAGACTTCTGAGATGGTAAGAGACATAACCATACCTTGAGTTAATGGATTTCTCCTTTTCATTTTATTATATCCTGTTCTAACAGGAAATTCTCAATGCAGCTAAATTTTTAAATGAGCAGTGATCGTTACAGTCATTCTTACTTCTTATTTAATGGGAAATGTATTTGAGAATTTTATCAATAGTCGTATATTAAAGGTGAAGTCCACTTCCAGCAAGCCAGAAAACAAAATTCTTAATTATGGTTCGTGCAAGTTTAGCTTCCTTTGGACAGGATATAACAGTATATCAGTGGAATGTTCACAGATCCCATGTAAGATGTTGGCTAGGTATTTCCCTGCTCACTTTTTTCTGCTGCTCACTTTTTCTAGATGGTCAAGTAACCCTTGATGTTCAGACTTATAAGCATGGACTACGCATGGACTACTTAGCTGGAATAGCATTTGAGAAATATTTTTTAACTGTAATTTAGAATCCAGTGAAAGCTAAGGAAGGGGTTCACCCAATGCATGTGACTTCCTTCTCTCCAGGCTCCCTAATTTGTCATCCAAAAACCCTATAATTCATCACCTCCCACAACTGTGGGGAGAGTATGAATGAAGTTGATAAGGTAAGAACAGAGATGGGGTGAGAAGGAAACTCTGGCTGAGGGAGGGAACTTGAACCTGAATCCAAGATCCCAAGTAAGTAAACCAAATGTAGGCTCCTGTGGGCTCTGAAAATTGAAACCAGAGGATTTCTTCTGCCAAGCACTCTTCTGCAAGTCTCCTACCAGTGAACAGCTTAGAGGTGTCAATATGTCATACATAAAAATACTTACATGTGAATTGAAACTCCATATTAAACACCTGCTATGGTATCAGATATTAGCAGGGGTATTGAAGACAAGGTCCTTCCCTCCAGGAGCTTACATTCTAGTTGTGTGTCCTTTATACTGGGGATTGCATGAAAATCACTCTGAGCTGAATCCACCCTACTAGATTTGTTTTGTATAATCCTTACAGTGTTTTAATAAAATCTTAAATTCGTTGCCTACACTTAAAAAGTTTTTGCATGAAAATTTGGATTTCTTGGTTGTCTTGAAAAATCAGAAAGTCTAGCAATTCTAGACAAAACATTTATTCATGGCAAAAATCCATGTCATGAATGAGAGCCATGAAGCAACTGTCCCTTTAAGGTGAGGCAAGCCCTCCAGTGCCCATTCCTCAGGTAATATATCTGTCTAGCATCTGTAGATGCTTATGAGTTTGTAACTCTTACTCTGCCTCTCAGGCACTGTAAAAACCCTTCTTCAGCAGTCTCCAGGTTGCAGTGTTCAAACCTTTTCATGCAGGAAGTCCAAAGGTACAGCCTATCCCACTCCAAGACTCCAGTTCCTCCAAAATATTGTCCAGGAATGCTCTAGTTGTAAAGGTGTCCTCAGGACCTCCTTGCAGGCCAGATCTTCTCAGGTGACCAAATTTTTCTACACTTGAGTGAGACAGTTTTTCAAAAAATTTGTCAAAACAAAAATGGTATTGCTAGCTGAACATCTATATACCTAAGAGAGGTAATGTGAGTCTTTACAAAACAAGAAAGATCTATCTCTTTAAAGTAACTTATCTTCTACTTGGAATAATGGAAACCATAGACCCGACACTTTAATCACTATAGAAGATCACTTAAATGAGTCTTCACCAAACAAAGTTATAAATCTATTCTCTCCTGTGTCACCCTATTAATTACTTGCTACACATATGGGAAGACAATTAGAACACAATGAGGAAAGTATTATGAATATATGAGCCTGATATTTGAAATTTAGTCAATAACCTTTAATAAACTCATTGACCCAATTAATAAAATAGTGTATATTTTCTCCCAAAATTATCAACTTTAAACATTAAAACTCATGGAATCTTGCCTGAAAATGATATAGCATTGAAAATTCTCGTTCAACTTAAAATACTTATACCTTAGCCATTTGCCGTAGCCCGGTTTTTCGTTGCTAGGTGAGGTACTTTTTTTCCACATTAGAAAGTACCAACTCGAAGTTATACAGGTCCTTTTAGTCCATATTTTATAGTATAATATTATACAACAATAGAACTGTGAAAGTCTTTAAAGATCATCCAGTACAGCCAAAGTATTTCATTTGTGCACATTAAACCCTTGACAGCTGTTTTTAGACCTAGTTGCATTTTGCTAGTATCCATTGTGTTGCCAGGCTTTGATCTAGAGGATTCCTTATCTGTGGTCTACAGAAAATGATTAAAAATCATGGCCTTTCATCTACTGTGAGCTTAGGCTTGTGAATCATTTGCTTAGCCCTGCTCCTTTTTAGAAGATGTGTTGTTTCTCTCAGTGGTTCCTGGTAAGAATCCTTTTTTTTCTTGATGAACCAATTCCTTTATCCCTTTCTACAAAAGGGCCCAGCAGATGTCACTTCACATTTGTCAAGCCTAAACCACATAATCTTTTTAGCATGGGATATTTTATAATATCTTCCTGTAGCTTTCTCTTTACTATCTCTAATTAATCCCCCAAATTGCTAAGTAGTTGAACTACATGATCAAAAAAACACTGGGGAAACCTTGGGAAGAGGGCCCAAACTCCATTTATATCTAATTTCCATATATGGAAATGAGGATTTGGGGCAGCTCACTCAATTGTCTGAATTAACTCTATAATTTGAGAACTTATAGTGGCCTTACTTTAAACGTAACTGCAAAATTACACTACATATCATACTTGGATGTCAAAAAAAATTAATCATGAAATCTGTAATATTTGGATATTTAAGTTGCTCTCTTAATAATACTGTAAGACAGTGAAATATTACCATAGGACAGTTAATATTTTTGTAAGGCAGTACTTGATAATACTATAAGATTCTCTATCATGGTGCCATTAAAGAAGAGAAGTTGAAAAATAATTTTCCTTGCCTTGGGCGTAGTTGTATTCTGCTGTTATTCAATATTTGATCTAAATTCTTATTAAAACAAGTTTAAAACCTGTAGTTAATACTCTAAGTGTTCCCTAGGAGAATATTTAATTTGTTCATATATTCACAAGAATTAAAAATGTATATTTCCTAGAAAGCCACAAGTTTAAAATAATTCTGTAATTTAAAGTTTAAAATTGGTCCGCTTTAAAAATAATAGTAATCTGTTCCAAATATCAATTGACTTCTTAAAATGTTAGTGTTATTTTTTTAAACAAAATCTTCAGAGCCAATTTGTTCATCAAATATACAGTTCATCAGTGTGACTTTGAAATAACAAATTAATATGTCTCTTTCTAAATCACCGTATAGGTAATACATTTTTCCTCTGTAATTCATGAGTTCTATGCACAAACTACTAAAGGAAATATAAAAATTTTATTTCTGAAATTGTATTGAACTTGATTTTATAGGAATGACACATGAAAACAGCCTATATCAGGTAACTAACAACCTAAATTTAACCAATCAAATCTGAAATAGACACCTTTGAAAAAGCTATAAAAACTTAATTCCTACATAATTGTATTTGGCTCTCCGTGTCTTAGTTGAGGTTGTTATTGCTAGTTTCATAATTAAATTATATCCATTCCATATTTTAGCCTTAGCTGAAAGTAAAATTTTCTCATCAAATTATTAATTACTAAATGTAAGGAGTTAAGAGGAAATGTTGACAACTTATAATTTAATCATCCCAGAACTAATAGTTCTGATATAATTAAAGGCTAGTTTAATCCAACCATTCTATAAAATTTCTTAGTTTAATTTAAAAAGTATGCTTATTTTGTGGTTCATTTCATTAGAAAGGCTCTCTTTGTTTTGCTCTAGTGCAATTAAATATTTCTCCAGGAATATATATTATTACCAATGTGCTGGGTGTCAGAACACAAGGCAAAGTTTCTTAAAACCCTCAGAAAATCAGAACATTTACGATGTCTACAAGTATTTTGACTACTGACATTTACTGAGTTGAAGAATTCCGTATGATTTCTTCTTTTCTGAAGTGTAGATGTTAGAATAAGGCTTTTCTGAAGTTTATGAAATTTTCTATAAACAGATTGACCTGTGTCTTTTTGTAAGGATTCATTGTATAATATTCAACTGCTATTAATTTAGAAAAATTATTTATTATTTTTATTATCCAAATAGTTTTAATGAATTAACGTTTGAGAGAAGATAAATATCCTTATGTGCAATACAAAATTATTTGAGATTCTCTTTGCATGGATTAAGCTGATTATTCCCTGTGCTTTGCCAGTCTTTCAGGATTTTCTATAGTCTGATTCATGGGCTAGATCAGCATTTCCACATACTTCTGCATAGTTTAACTCTTACCTTCCTTTTAAGCATTCAGCATTAAGGTTCAATATGTAACAGAAATTTCTGCTGAGTCCAGGGAGTCTAGTCTACTAGGAGAGTATTAGGACTGATGGAGTTCTAAGTGGAAGTTGTTTTCTAGGGTCTATCTGAAGCCTGGGTTAATACTAGTCCTAAAAGTCCTCAGCTTCTAATGGCATCATGCAACCTGACTTCAAACTACACTACAAGGCTACAGTAAACAAAACAGTATGGTACTGGTACCAAAACAGATATACAGACCAATGGAACAGAACAGAGGCCTCAGAAATAACACCACACATCTACAACCATCTGATCTTTGACAAACCTGGCAAAAACAAGCAATGGGGAAAGGATTCCCTACTTAACGAATGGTGTTGGGGAAACTGGCTAGCCATAGGCAGAAAACTGAAACTGGACCCCTTCCTTACACCTTATACAAAAATTAACTCAAGATGGACTAAAGACTTAATTGTAGGACTTAAAACCATAAAAACCCTAGAAGAAAACCTAGGCAGTACCATTCAGGATATAGGCATGGGCAAACACTTCATGACTAAAACACCAAAAGCAATGGCAACAAAAGCTGAAATTGACAAATGGGATCTAATTAAACTAAAGAGCTTCTGCACAGCAAAAGAATCTATCATCAGAGTGAATGGGAAACCTACAGAATGGGAGAAAATTTTTGCAATCTACCCATCTGACAAAGGGCTAATATCCAGAATCTACAAGGAACTTAAACAAATTTACAAGAAAAAAAACAACCCCATCAAAAAGTGGGCCAAGGATATGAACAGACACTTCTTAAAAGAAGACATTTATGTGGCCAACAAACATACAAAAAAAAGCTTATCATCACTGGTCATTAGAGAAATGCAAATCAAAGCCACAATGAGATACCATCTCATGCCAGTTAGAATGATGATCATTAAAAAGTCAGGAAACAACAGATTCTGGAGAGGATGTGGAGAAATAGGAATGCTTTTACACTGTTGGTGGGAGTGTAAATTAGCTCAACCATTGTGGAAGACAGCGTGGCGATTCCTCAAGGATCTAGAATCAGAAATACCATTTGACCCAGCAATCTCATTACTGGGTATATACCCAAAGGATTATAAATCATGCTGTTATAAAGACACATGCACACGTATGTTTATTGCAGCACTATTCACAACAGCAAAGACTTGGAACCAACCCAAAAGTCCATCAATGATAGACTGGATAAAGAAAATGTGGCATATGTACACCATAAAAAAAATGAGTTCATGTCCTTTGCAGGGACATGGATAAAGCTGGAAACCATCATTCTCAGAAAACTAACGCAGGAACAGAAAACAAAAAACTGCATGTTCTCACTCATAAATGGGAGTTCCACAATGAGAACATATGGACACAGGGACGGGAACATCACACACAGGGGCCTGTCAGTGGCTGGGGGGCTAGGGGAGGGATAGCATTAGGAGAAATACCTAATGTAGATGATGGGTTTATGGATGCAGCAAACCACCATGGCACATGTATACCTATGTAACAAACCTGCACATTCTGCACGTGTATCCCAGAACTTAAAGTATAATTAAAAAAAAAAGAAAAAGGAAAAAAAAAGTCCTCAGCTTCCCTGAAATCAGTCTTGAAAGTCCCACAGAGCCTTCAAGGACTCTGGGTTCAGGATCACCACAGATGAACTTCTTCTAGGGAGGTAAGAATTGATCTCATTCTTCTGTGAGGACTGAGGAAGTGTTAAGGAGTGATCAGTGTCCATTAGCATGAAGTCCCTAGACTTGACCTAACTGCTGCTTTGACCTTAGAGCCTAGAGGCAAGGAGAGTTCTGATGAGCCTTAGGAATGCTACCAAAATAAGTAACATATTGGAACTCTCTCTCTCTGAGCACTCTCTGATACTTTCCAAGTTGAAGAGTGGTACCGACCCACATTTGGCATTAACCATTTTATATTATCAACTCTTTAAAACCTCAGCATATATGTACAATGATAACACACACATGTTCATGCCATATATTTTTATATTTGTTAGATTATATATGCAAATATACTCTAAGAATACTCACTTAGAGACAAAATGCCTGTGTATAAAAATGTCAGTCTAATGTGAGCATTAAGTAATTTTTTGTTGTTAAAAGTGTATATATTTTTATTATATATGTATGAGAGAGAAAGAGAGAGAGAGAGAGAACAAGGAGGAGGGAAGAAAGGAGAGGAAAAGAGAGAGAGAGCTTATGTGCTGACTACATTTATGCAAATACAATCAAAACATGTTAAAACTTGAGAGGATATTCATGGCCTTCTTATCCAACTCCTTTATTTTCTAGTATAGGCAAAAAGCTCCAGAATGATTTGTGATCTGGTAATATCTTTTATTCTCTTTGATCTATTAATTTGGGAAAATTTCAGTGACTATAACAATAGGAACACTAAAAAAAAAAAAGAAATGATCAAAGCAAATTAGGGATATAACTTTACTGCTGAATGATTTACAATTCAGTAAGAAAGTCTTGTGCATTTATATTAACATTGCCTACATATAATATACTTGTCTCATCTTCCTGTTTGGCCAGCAAGCTTATTTAGAGCAGAGATAATGCCTTGTCTACAGCCCGTGAACCTACTCTGTGACTCTGTGCAGTGCTACATCATTCATAGCCAATCACTCTAGAGTGAAGGATAAATAATGACTTTTTAGGAAACAAAGACCAAGGGTCTACTTTTTCTGACTTGTTCTGAAAATACACTTCTACTTTCAAGCTTCTGTGAATTTTGTTGCAGCTTTTTCTTCACTTACACTCTTCCCCTTTTCCTTCTATATTTTTTTGTCAAAACACTGCTGATTTTTCAATGTACAATGCAAATGCCAATTCTTCTGTGATGTCTGTCTAAATAGCCTAATAGAACTTAATATTTCCTTTGTCTATATTCTGATTTCTGCTTTGTATTGTATTACTTACATGTCTTTCTCATCTATTAGTCACAGAGTTGCCTCTGGAACTAATGGGTGATTTAAAGGCAGGTCTCTGGGGAGGTGAAGTGGGTAGGATTCAGGCTTTTTAGGGCTATTTTAAACAGAGATGCTCAGCTTTTGTGTTATAAACTTGGGAAAGCCAATACAATTTCTTTGATAAAATCTTTTAACTGCTAAAAGCCAAAATTTAAAAATGACTACCAAAATTTTTAATTACTTGAAGGATTATTTTATTAATTTCTATATTTTGGCAAACGTGGATCAGAGAGGTTTCCAATAAATGGCTATACCTGCCCAATGAGATAATTTAAAAGAGCTGTATTGCATTTTAGCTTAAATTACAGTGAATAAAGTCAGTATTACTGCTTTAACATCAGTCTTTTTCAAATGTTAAACTAGGAGAGTGACAGAACCTCAAGTACCGGTGGAGTGGCAGGGAAGGAAGAAAAGAATCAGGGCCCCTGGAAATGATTTATGAAGAGTGGTGAGACTTTATGGAGCGGACACTAACAGATGGTTCATACCTTTTTTCATTCCCACAATTACCCCTCCTCGACCCTGCTCCTGGAATACACATTCTGCACTAACACAAAGGCAAAAAGCTCTTTGGAAGATCTATTGGAGCCATGTGTAAATAGCACTTGGACTCCTAACACAATGATGACTCTCAGCATCCCCAGGCTCCAGATTCATACTTGTGGGTATTGTGGGTGATGAGTTTTTTATTCTTTATACTCTTGTTTTAACAGACATGATTTATCAGAGGCTTGGAGAGTCACAGGTATGCTTTTTAAGCTTCTAGTCTAGACAGAAGGTATGAAAACATTAGTCAACCTCCTCCAAATTGATTTAAATGAATCATGAGTGGATTTCCTCCAAATCCGTTGAACAAACCTCAGTCATTAATATTTTTCATTCTTTAAGGAATCAGAAATGATTTTTTTAAAAATATGAAACATTCTTTTTAGAAACCAGAAAACTTTAAAAAAACTAATTTATACTTCATTCTGCTTAAACATATCACTAAAATTAAATGGAACTTATAAAATATGTATTTTACTCCCTGAAGTCTTTGACTTAATTTGTTAATTTTGGCTTAAATGTAAAACATATTTCCAAAAATATAATACTATTAAACCTGAACCTAGAACTTGAGATTGGAAAGAGTTTAGCAGTTTCTAATCTAACCATCTTTCAATGCAAGATCATATCTCATAATATAACCTTTACATTTTGGCATGTTTTGTTAGAAAACTCTCTTTTCAGAAAGCCAGACACCTCATCAGACAGCCAATTTCTTATCCAGTGCTACTTGTCGTATCTTGACATTGCATTATGTTAAGCCACAGTCTGCCTACAGAAATGATGTTCCCACAGATCAATTGTTGTTAAGCCTTCTGGGAACCTGTAGAAGTCTAATCTCTCTCCCAGAAAAGTTATTTAAGTATGTAAAGATACATACAGGCATACTTCAGGGATATTGTAAGTTTGGTTCCAGACCACTGCAATAAAGTGAATATCACAATAAAGCCAGTCATACAAATTTTTTGGTTTCCCAGTACATATAATAGTTATGTTTACACTATACTGTATTCTATGAAGTGTGCAATAACATTATGTCAAAACATTTATATACCTTAGTTAAAAATATTTTATTGCTAAAAAATGCTAACAATCTTCGGAGTCTTCAGCAGGTTGTAATCTTTTGGTGGGTGAAGGGTCTTGCCTTGATGTTGATGGCTGCTGGCTGATCAGGTGGTGGTTGCTGAAGGCTGGCATGACTGGGGCAATTTCTTAAAATAAGACAATGATGAAGTTTGATACAGAAGATTTCTCTGTAGCATGTGATGCTGTTTGATAGCATTTTACCCACAGTAGAACGTTCAGAATTTGAGTCAAACCTCCCAGACCTTGACACTGCTTTATCAGTTTTATGTAATATTCTAAATTCTTTGTTGTCATTTAAATAGTATTCGCAGTATCTTCACCAGGAGTAGATTCCATCTCCAGAAACCACTTTCTTTGCTCATGTATAAGAAGCAACTCTTCATCTGTTAAAGTTTTATCATGAGATTGCAGCAATTTGGTTACATCCTCAGGCTCCACTTCTAATTCTAGTTCTCTTACTATTTCTACCACATATGCAGTTAGTTTTTCCACTGATGTCTTGAATCCCTCAAAGTCATTCATGAAGGTTGGAATAAACTTCTTTCAAATTCCTGTTATTTATATTGATATTTTGACCTTCCCCTATGAATCACAAATGTTTTAAATGACATCTAGAATGGTGAATCCTTTCCAGCAGGTTCAATCGACTTTGCTAGATCCTTCAGAGGAATCACTATCTATGGCACATATAGCCTTTTAAAATGTATTTCTCAAATAGTAAGACGTGAAAGTCGAAATGACTCACTGATCCATGGGCTGCAGAATGGGTGTTGTGTTAGCAGGCATGAAAACAACATTCATCTTCTTGTATGTCTGCATCAGAGCTCTTAAGTAACTGGGTGCATTTGTCAATGAGCAGTACTATTTTGAAAGGAATTTTTTCTGAGCACTTCTCAACAGTGGGCTTAAAATATTCAGTAAATCATGCTATAAACAGATATGCTGTCATTTAGGCTTTGTTGTTCTATTTAGAGAGCACAGATTATTAATTTTTTTTTTACCCAGTGTGTTCTAATTCAAGCAGATATGATTTGCCCTTTCTCTGAAACCTGCTTAAATGGTATCCATCTGTACAGGATAAGCCCTATCATCTGAGGATTTTGAAGCAGACTTAAAAGCCCATGGCACGTAATATTTTGCTGAGGTATTGTTTTGAATTATGAGTATTGCAAGGCTGGTGTGTGAACATGAATCACAGAGCAGAGAAGAAAGCTAAACAAACACACAGAGCCTACACCCCCCAGGCCTCAGTGCTACTCTCTGTGATACATTATTTCATTTAGTTGTCAAAATATCCCATGATGCTTGTATTATTCCACCCATTTTAGCTGTGAGGTCACTGATAAATTACACGCAGGTATTTGGTGACAAACATCTTTGGATATGTGTGTCGTAATTTCAAGACCTATACTCATTTTATCCTTTATTCTAGATTACATGCCTCTTGTGATCAGAGACTATTTGATGGCCCCATCCTTTACCACCCTCAGTACTTAGGACAATTTGTCAAACTCTATAGGTTCTCAATCAATGTCTGAGAAATGAATGAATGATAAGGTTTAATAATTCAGACAGAAAAAGTTTATAGGGGTCATTAATTGGCTAACTTAAGTAGAGAGGAAATATTTAAGAGGAAAGTAATATGTGGTAAAAAAAATACAAATTAGTAGAGCCAGAAAAAATGCAAAATAAACCCCAAGTAGCATAATTGTAATTTTTAATTTAATGAGATATTTTCAAGGTCCACCGAAAGTATTAATGGAATATGACAAGAGTACATTGGCAGTTGTATTTTGACTCACTAAACTGGAAAGATATTAGGAGAAAGAAATTTAATGGTAAAATATTGCCAACACTAGGCCTATTGCAAGTTGCCCAGAGTCCAGGTGAGTGATTTAACTGAAGATTTAATAAAAATGACAAATTTATTTTAATGTAAAAAATTATTGCTAAATTGCAATGTGTATTTTTTTGCTAGGGCTGCCATACAAAGTATCACAAAGTATTTCTGTGTGGCTTAAACAACAGAAATGTGTTGTCTTACAGTTATAGAGACTAGAAGTCTAAAATCAAGATGTTGGCCAGTTTGGTTCCTTATGAGGTCTGTGAGGGAAGGATTTATTCCAAACCTCTCTCTTTGGCTCGTAGATGACTGTCTTATTTCTGTATTTCTTCACATCATCTTCCCTCTATGCATGCTTCTCTGTGCCCAAATTTCCTCTTTTTATGAGGACACCAGTCATATTGGATTAGGTCATACCCCAATGACCCCATTTTAACTTGATTATTTTTGTAAAGACTCAATTTCCAAATAATTCACATTTGAGGTGCTGGAGAATCAAACTTCAGTCTATAAATTTGGGGTAGGTGTACACAATTTAACTCATAACACAATGTCTATGGTAATCCTGAATAACAATAACAAGAATTAAAAGATAAACTCATCTAATAATTATTTATTGAATTCCACTATACACCAGACATGGTGCTAGGCATTAAAGGTACCAAACTAAGTAAACACAAGATATATATATCCTTAAGGGTTTTACAGTCTCTTGAATGAGGCAGATAAGTAGGTAACTAATTACAATGCAATTCATTTAGAAGTATAATTTAAATATTTACAAAGTACCACCTAAGAATAGAATGGCGGGAAAGTTAAAAAATAAGAAAAGGCATCAGTGAGGAGATCACTTTTAGGTTAAGTCTTGGATGATGTAAAGAAGCTTGAAAAGTTAAGTTGGAAAGCAAATTCTAACAGAGAAAATAGTAAGGTTTATTCTCAGTAATGTCAGATTTTTAGTATGAAGTACATGTTGCAAGTAAAAGATGAACAGCTTGAAAGTTAGGTAGGGAGCCTATCAAGAACGTCATGCAAATGAGATCCACTAAATTATTTTAAGTAGAGAAGTGATTTATAAAGATCACCCTGAAGACTATTTTAAGAGTACCTTAGGAAGGAATAAAGCAAGAGCCACAGAGCCCAGGTAAGAAGACATTGCACTAGTCAGATGAGAGACCAAGAGGGCCTTAATGACAAGAGTAGCAAATGGAGAGCAAGGTATGGACAACAGAGAAATGCACATGATAGACTTGACAAGATTTAGTGAGCAATGTGTGGAATTAGGTGGTTGTTTAGTATGAATCCTAGATTTCTGAAGTGTTTACTGGGTGGATAGAGTTGGTATTAAATAATATAGGAATACAAGAATCATTGGAGATAAAGATAATTCATTCAGTTTTGAACACATTGTGTTTGAGATGCTTGTGAGGCATCCAAGTAGAGCTGTTTAGTGGAAAGTAAGAAATACATATAGGCAGATAAGGGAAGACTTGTGGTAGAGATTAAGCTTTGGTAGTCGTCAGCATACATATTCACTCACTTGTATAGCAAACATTTGTTGAGTACCTACTAGATCCCAAAAATTATGCTTTTGGTGAACATTAAAGCTAGGGGACTAGATTGAGATACCCTAATGAAAACACGAAGAAAATATGACCCAGGCTCTGGGAAACACCAGTGTAAAAGAAAGTGACAGAGAAAGAACTGATAAAGTAGATGAGAATGGTCAGTCAAAAAGTGAAGAATCCGAGAAACTGAAGAATAGCAAGAAGGAGATGTTTAACAGTATCAAATGTTATTGAAAGACAAGATAAGGACTGGAATCAGGCAGGGTTCTGCCAGGAAATAGCTGGCTCCCTCAAGTGGGGTAATTAAGGAGAGAATGAGAGAGAGAGAGAGAGAAAGAGAGAGAGAGAGCTGTAGAACAGCCAAGAACCTCCTGACATAGGTGGTTGTGGTCATGAATAGAAAAATATAGTTGCAGCCAAACCACGGGATGGCAGGAAGGGAGCTGGGTGAATACCTTCCATACTCTGGCCTCTTATGGTGCCTCCCATTGACAAAACCCAACTGGATGTCAGAGGAAAAAGTTATTGATGTAGTTCATATAGGTCAACTTTGCTGATCAAGAAGCAGAGTGGAGGGCTGGGCCCGGTGGCTCCCGCCTGTAATCCCAGCACTTTGGGAGGCCAAGGCGGGTGGATCACGAGGTCAAGAGATTGAGACCATCCTGGCTAACACGGTGAAACCCCGTCTCTACTAAAAATACAAAAAAAAAAAAAAAAAAAAAAAAAATTTGCCGGCCTTGGTGGTGGGCGACTATAGTCCCAGCTACTCAGGAGGCTGAGGCAGGAGAATGGCGTGAACCCTGGAGGCGGAGCTTGCAGTGAACCGAGATCGCGCCACTGCTTTCCAGCCTGGGTGACAGAGCGAGACTCCGTCTCAAAAAAAGAAAAAAAAAGCAGAGTGGAAAAGAGTAGAGAGTAGACTTGGTAGGGTAAGTGGAGAATATTCCATTTAGATTTTAAAAGATACTGTACTTGGCAATTTGATGGTCAAGGGTAGGGTGGAAAGGAACATGATGGAATGAGGGCTTCTAGAAGCCACATTGCAGTAGGCAGAGGGACAGTTGAGGTGTGAAAATATAGATACACCTGTAGGCTTTCAAAATGCTATTAAGTGTGAATAGCATTATTCACAAAAGTATGTCTAAAAAATGTATGTACCTTAATTTTAAAAATGCTTTATTACTAAAAAAAATGCTAACAATAAAAAAAAAAACAAAATGCTTAACTGAGAAGGGAAAGAAAAAAAAATAAGGTCTTGTTTTTTTAGTTGCAAGAAGATGAAGTGTTGAGGGAGTTAAGATGGGAGATATTTAGGCTGAATGAAAATATTGAGTGGGGAGATGCATATCTGCATATCTGATGAAGCAATGTGTTAGGGGACACAGGTGATTAGAATCAAGAACAGGAGAAAAGAGTAACTTTTGACATATATCCCTCATTCTGACCAGCTACCTTGTCTATCTTCTTGTAGCACTTGACACCTAGTCTGATGTGCCCATTCTAGTCCCCAATGACAACAAATGCCTTGAACCTGGTCCACGGGCAAGCAGAGGTCTGTTTCTGTACTGGCATAATTTTTGAAACTTTATCCTTGAGGAATGTCCCCAGGAAAAATTCAATGACCTCAGATTCCCTGATGTACAGAGAGATACGACTACTCTTTCTATTTTAGATACTCCTCAGTCATCTCTGCTTTTCTCTATGCTTCTGTTCTTTCTCTCATTCTCTCTCTCTTAAAAATTTCCCATGAATTCTGATCTTACTCATTGTTCAAAATGAACCCCTTTAGCCATCTATAGCCTAGAGAGGTAGAAACATAGGGTCCATTATTCACTCAGCGGAAGTTGTGACCAGCAGAAGATCCCTTCAAGAAGTGTGAGTAGTGTAGACATTCCAGAATACCACCATTTCTCTTTTAATCAGAATTTTAATTTCTGCTTCAATCCATCCATTTTACCCCATAAGTGATATTATTTTATTTAAGAGCTTTCACTAACACTCATATTTGAACAAACTTTGATTGAATATGAAACTGCATTTATCAGGCTTGGTGCTTGTGGTGTAAAATTCTAATTTACTTTAATTTTTATATAATGGGCAGATTATATTTAAATGATCATACTCACAAAAATCTCTGTGCAGTCAAAACCATAAATAAATGTGTAAGATTCTGTTATTGCAAAATAGCAATGTTGTACTGTGGTCAGCAATTTAAACAGCCTCACACATATTTTTAGTAGGCATCACATACAAGGTCTGTTTCTGCCTCACTTAACTTTGGGATTAAGATTTGAACCCAACTTCCTTGCCCTTGAGTTTATCTACCTCTTTCAAAGAAAACAAATCATTTCTATCCAAAGTTAATTATAATTTACATGCAGTAGATTTCCTAAATTGCTTCCAGATCTGCATTTTAAAAATAAGCAAACTAGAAAGAAATATTTGCTCTTTAAAAATAATATTTGTTTTTGTCCAAATGTACCTTTTCTTTAGTTACATATGTTCAGTTAATTTTCTCTGTAGTTTAAAATGGTGCCTAGAACACCTTTAAAGAGTTAGAATGGACGTTGCTGTAGAAGAGTGCCTTGATGTTCTGTTGCTTTATTACTCAGCTATTATCATCTGGGAATGCAAATTTATTTGTAAAAATTGGCAAAAACACAGCTTTCTGGGAAAGTTTTATCTATTAACAAAAAGTAGAGAGGACACACAGAATTCCTTTCCTGTATCAATACTGATTGTGGCTATCTTAGGCCTGGGTTGGGAAAGATTTTGAAGTTGGGGGTAGAGTGTCGCAGAGAGCTGTTTAGTTGTTGATCTCAGCCAGATGCATGGAATGGGAAGCTGTGCTGTAGCTCCCATCTCAATATTAATGTCATATCAGAACTAAGTGAGTGGCATTTCTCTTAAAAACAAGCATGTCAGTAACAAAATATAGCATAGGGAAAAAGCATGTGTCACTATATATATTTTCGTATATGTCTGTGTATAATTCTTTGATCTACTTAGATATTAGCTGTCCAATAATTAGTCAGAGGCATTTGAAGAGAGAAAAACATGCCCTCATAACTGCTACCTTCACTACTGGGGGCTACCAGGATATGAGCACATAGGACCTAGCTCTACTCCTTTCCCAAATGCAGGAGTTATAGGAGGGCTCCCAATAGCAGACCAAGACCACAAATTTTACCTGTCCCCAAATATAAAGGAACAAATAGGCTTTGTTGCTTAGGGAGAATAGAATGATAGGTGGCTATAGAAAGGGTTCTCCTGTTGATGTACCATTAACTCTGGGGCAACAAGTTGAAGAAAGGAAAACTGACTCTGTCTTGTATAAATAAACAGGAATGTGAGGATAGGGAGTAGCAGAAAAGAGAAGGGAGAACGGGAAAAGATAGGCCAGACACTATTTCAGGAGCCTGCATCCTAAAAATAAATGTGCCCAGTAGAGAATTCCTGACTGTGGAGTAGTAGAATTTTTCACAATAGTGATTCCAACTTTCCATTCTATGCTGTGACAAAAACCTTCTCCATCTTCATTTTCACAAACAGTGTAAAACCATCCACCTTCAGCACATTTTGGGGGAAAAGAGGCTTGTTTAAAAAAAAAAGAGGTTTGTTTATGGAAGCTCTGGAGACAACTCTCACTGTAGCTATTTTTCTGTTTGCTCTTGTTCTAATTTGGCCCACCATTTACATTGCTGCCAATCACTAGAAAACTTAGATTTCTGTTGATTTTTGTATAGTACAACTATCACCATGTGGATGTCAGTAGAGTGAATAATTTTGGGAGGTAACACTTTTCTTTACTATTGCATCCCAATATTCCCCATAGAATCCCTCCTCGTGAGATTAGACAGGTTTGGAGTACTTTTTTTCTCTTATTTTTCCAACACACTACATGTTGTACATTTTTTATCTTCCAACTCATTTTTTAAAAAGTGTGCATGTTTGTATATTATTTTCACTGCTATATTTCCCACAACCTAACAGTCTTTAACAGAGTAGGTATTCAACAAATAGTTGTTAAACAAGTAAACAAGTATTTTATATTTTATAAAATAATCTACATTTCTTACACATGATGCAATAAGATATAATCCAGACTAGTCTTGAATGTACTGAATTCTAAAAATGTGAATCAACAATTCACAGAACCAATTTTATGACCCACAAATGAACATGATCCATAGTTTGAGAAACAGTGACTTAAACATTAAGGAAGAATTTTCTGTGTCTAGCATGATGGCAAGATCCCACTAGAACCCAGATTTCCAACTAATTACAACAAAAGGATCTTGACAAAAACAAAAAGAAACTACCTGAGGACTTCAAAGAAATAAACAAAAGTAGGAGACAAAGAGTCAAAAGTAAATATACAAGGTACATTTTCCATTTTTTTCTCTTATGCTTTGCTCCAAGGGTGAGCCCCAGTCACAGAGCAGCACATCAGCAGTGGATGCATAATAGGTTAAAACTTCAGTAGGAAGCTTGTCTTACAACCAGAGAAACCAACAAAGAAGATTCTGGGGGCTGGAGAGAGGAGAGGATCTCAGAGAAGAGAGAACCAGAAAAGACAATCCCCTGATTCCGTGTAAAACCTGCAGATGTTTCAGGCTCACTTATTATTTATGAATGCAAGAGACAAGCTCAAACAAGTGGACTAAGTGTTTTTGGAACTGAACTGAGATTTTAACCACCACACAAAGAAAGTGAGACAGAATTGGTGATCTGAACCTAGCCATGTTGATTTCCTGCTAAATAAAAATCAATATTCTCCAGAGTATTAGAACAGAACCTAGAGTCTACACAACATGACATTCGCAATGTCCAGGATACAATTCAAAATTATTCAGCATAAAACCAGGAAAATGTGGACAGTTATCGAGAGAAAAAAATAAACAGATTTCCTAGATAACCCAGATGTTGGAATAATCAAAGATTTTACTGCAGTTATTACAAGTAGGTTTTATGAAGAAAGAAGAGCATACTTGAGATGAATTAAGATAATTTGCCATCACAGAAAAGAAACTTTAAAATTAACTAAATGGAAAGGTTAGAATTTAAAAAGTAGTTTCCCTAAAAATAAAAAATTCACTGAATGTGCTCAATGGCAGAACGTAGATGACAAAGTAACTTGAAGACAGGTAATTTGATCAAATCTGAAGAACGGAGAGAGAAAAAAATGTGTGACAGTATAAAAAGGTCTAATGTACAGGTAATAGGAGTTCTAGAAGGAGAGGAGAAAGAGAATGGGATAGTAAAAAAATATAGTTGAAAAATAATGGCTTGGAGTTTTCCAAATTTGTGAAAGATAAAAATGTACATATTTAAGAAGCTCAGCAGATCCACAAACTGGATAAATTTTTAAAAATCAAATTTAAACAAATAAGGCTAAAAATGCAGGAAACCAAAGATTTTCTTTTAATCTTATAAGTACCTTTTTTATCTTTAAAGGTTACATTTCATACATACAAAGGAGCAATGATTTGAACAATGGCATGTTGCTCATTTAAAACCTAGGAGATCAGAAGACAGTGCGATAACATCTTTAAAGTGCTGAAAGAAAAGAACAGCCAATCTAGACTTTTACAGCCAGTGAAAATATCCTTTAAAGATACTGGTAAAATAGGAAACTTCTGGTCTCTATTCCGCTTCATTCTGACAAGTAAAAGCTAAACAAACAGAAAAATCAACAACCATTTCTTAGATCTACCAGGGAAGTGAGGCCACAGAAAAATGCCGCTTCCCAAATTGGAGAGACAGACAGGTAAAAACCTATCATCTCAATTTACTGGAGTAGAAACCCATGAGCAGAAATCTCTGAAGGAACCAGTGCCAGGGTATGAAAACTTGAATTGTATTTCATGAATTACTGGAGGCTCAGTGTGAACAAGTCTGAGTTAAGAACTCCAGAGGACCCAGTCATAAGGAGGCCTCCATGATTTTGTGAATTTTACCTGCAGGAACTCTGCCTCGTCCTTACAGTCAATATTGGAGAAAAATCCTCTCATACCTCTAATAGGAGGAGGGGGGAAACAACCATTTTGAAATACACTTGAGCATTCTGTTTTTAGCAAAGCTTGTCCTCAGGAGAAACTATTTTACCACAGCCTACTCTTCTGGGGGTTTTTTCAGAGCCTAAACCTCCCTTTGGGAAGGGAAATACCCAGCTCCAGCCAGCTGTAGCCTTCCACATAGGGAAAGGAAATACTCAACTTCAACTCCCTTTAGCTTTACACCTGGAAGAAGGGAAATACCGAAGTTGGGCTTCCTGTAGCCATCATATCCCATCTAGCAGAGTAAAAACTGTGAAGTACTGATGAAGTTCACAATCCAGGGGCACAGCCTTACCAAAAGACTGACACCTTAACATAGGACTATAGAATGCTTCCTGATATGGTTTGGCTGTGTCCCCACCCAAATCTCACCTTGAATTATAATAACCCCCACATGTCAAGGGCTGGGCCAGGTGGAGATAATTGAATTATGAGGACAGTTTCCCCCATACTGTTCTCATGGTAGTGAATGATCTCTCAAGATATGATGGTTCTATAAATGGGAGTTCCCCTGCGCAAGCTCCCTTGTCTGCCGCCATGTAAGACATGACTTTGTCTTTCCTTTGCTTTCTGCCATGATTGTGAGGCTTCCTCAGCCATGTGGAACTGGAACTGTGAGCCCATTAAACCTCTTTCCTTTAAAAATTACCCAGTCTTGGGTATGTCTTTATTAGCAGTGTGAGAACAGATGAATATACTTCCCCTCCCAACACGTTACCAACATATTACTAAAGGTCTATTTACCAGAGTTCCTTTCGCCTAGTATGTCATGTCCACCTTTCAACAAAAGGTTACAATGCACACTAAAAGCCAACCCCCACCCATCGCAGTTTAAAGAGATGGAAGAAGCATCAGAATCAGAGTTAGATATAGCAGGAATGTTGAAATTGTCTAACCAAAAAGTTTTAAAATCTGT
The DNA here is from genome assembly GCF_028885625.2 of Pongo pygmaeus. Lineage (NCBI taxonomy): Eukaryota > Metazoa > Chordata > Mammalia > Primates > Hominidae > Pongo > Pongo pygmaeus. The sequence continues at coordinate 41,119,790 of NC_072383.2, read as the reverse complement.
AATCAATATGCTGAGAACTTTAATGACAATATGCAGTAATAGATAAATAACATAAGCAGAGAGAGTGCGCATGGTGGCTCACACCTGTAATCTCAGCACTTTGAGAGGCTGAGGTGGGTGGATCATTTGAGGCCCGTTCAAAACCAGCCTGGCTAACATGGCAAAACTCCATCTCTGCTAAAATACAAAAATTAGCCAGGTGTCGTGGCATGTGCCTGTAATCCCAGCTATTCAGGAAGCGGAGGCACAAGAATCGCTTGAAACTGGGAGGCAGAGGTTGCAGTGAGCTGAGATATCGCATCACTGCACTTTAGCCTGGGCAACAGAGAGATGGAAATTCTAGGAAAGAATCAAAAAGAAATGCTAGAGATAAAACACAGTAGCAGAAATAAAAACATCCCTTTGATCAAGTGATTAGTAGGTTGAACATGGCTGAGGAAAGAATTGCTGAACTTGAGAATATGATAATAGAAACTTCCCAAACTGAAAAGCAAAGAGAAAAGAACCAGAAAAAACCCTAAAATATCCAGAAACTGTGGGGCAACAAAAAAGTTTTAATATATGCATAATGAATATACTAGAAAGACAAGAAAGAGAAAAAAGAACAGAGGCAATATTTAAAATAATAATGACTGAGAATTTTCCCCAATTAATGCCAGACACAAAACCATAGGTCTAGGAAGCTCAGAAAATATCAAGGAGTATAAGCACCCACACCCCACCCTCCAGCAATAACTACACCTGGGCATGTAATATTGGAATTACAGAAAAATCAAAGGTAAGTAAAAAATACTGCAAAAATCCAGAGGAGAAACACTTTATCTTTAGCAGAGCAAAGCTAAGAATTACACCTAACTTCCCCTCAGAAATTATGCAAGCAAGAAGACATTAGAGTAGAATATTTAAAATGTTTAGAGAAAAAACCCACCAATCTAAAATTATGTACCCTGTGAAACTATCCTTTAAGCTGAAGGACAAATAAGGGCTTTCTCAGAAAAACAAAAATTCAAGGACTTTGTTGCAAATTACACAGGTGCGTGCACACACACACACACATACATACATATATATGTGAACACATGAATGTTTATGCATAAGTAAAATGAATGACAACAATTATACAAGGAATGGGAGAGAGAAATTAGGAATATTTTGCTATATAAGATACTTGTACTACCTGTGAAGTGGTATAATGTTATTTGAAAGTGGACTTCAATTAGTTGTAAATATTTATCGCAAACTCCAAGGAAACCACAAAAGAAAGTTTAAAAATAAGTATAATTGATATATTAAGAAAGGAGAGAAAATTGAATCATATAAAATGCTCAATTAAGACTATAAAAGAAAGGAAAAGAAAGAAAAAATAGGAACAAAGATGCCAATAAAAGACATGGATTGCCAGAGTAGATAAAAAAAGCAGGGTCCAACTATATGTTGTTTATGAGAAACTCCCTTCAAATATGAAGACATATGCACATTAAAAATAAAATGATGGAGAAATATTTACCATAGTATTACTAATAAAAATAAAGTGGGAGTAGCTATGTTAATTTAGAGCAGAAAAATTATCAAAAAAAAAAGAGAGGCATTAGATAATGACAAAGGGGTTAATACTCTGAAAAGACATAACAATCCTTAATGGGTATGTGCCCAACAACAGAGCATCAAAATAAATGAGGCAAAACTGATAAAACTGTAAGGAGAAATTGATAAAGCTACCATTATATTTGCAGACTTTTACACTCCTCTAATAGAAATGGACAGATCTAGCAGGAAGAAAACCAGTAAAAACATGATTGAACTCAATAGCACCATCAATCAACTGGATAAGAATGGAACACGTGGGCCAAAGAATAAATCTGTAGAGAAATTTCAAAATGTTTTGAATTAAATGAAAATGAAAATACAAATTATCAAAATTTGTGGGATGCAGTGCTGAGAGAGAAATTTATAGCATTAAATACAGAAGAAGAAACTTCTTTTCTAATATATGCATTCAATGCTATATGTTGGTAGTGGAGGGGGAGTTGTGCATGTGTGGGGACAGGAAGTACATAAGAACTCTATGTTGTCTCCACTCGATTTTAATATGAACCTAAAACTGCTCTAAAAACTAAATTTTATTAATGAAAACAAACCAGATAGCACTTCATAACCAATGGAATAAGCTGAATCTAGGGTGACAATATCAAGTGTTATTGAGATTATGTTACAGAGAATTTGAGTTGCTACATATTCTTAACGATCCAAGTGTTGTTGAGAATATGAAGTAATCCAAATTCTTCTACATTGCTGGCGGAAATGTAAATTAGTACAAACACTTTAGATAATAATTAGATATTATATACTAGTGTTCAAAATATGCATACCTTATGATCCAGAAATTCCACTCATAAGCATATACCCAACAGAAATACATATATATGAGCACCAATAAATATGTACAAAAATGTTCAAAGCAGAATTATTCATAATAGCCTCAAACTGGAAAGAACTCTAATATCGTCAATAGTAGAATGAATTAATAAATGCTATACATTCATTGATGGAATGCTAGATGATAAAATTAACAACTGGAAAAATATAAGCAACCTAATATTGAGTGAAAGATGTCCAAAATTTAAAATGTATGATCTTATTTATTTAAGTTAGTTTAAAATAAATTGAATCTACAATATTTAGAGATAGTGTTTGTGTTACAAAATTACAGATTAAGGAAATGGTTATAAATTTTAAAACTGATAAAATAAAAATATACTCAAATAAAGGTAAAATAAGATAATTTGTTGTTAGCATAGTCTACAAGAAATTTTAAAATAATTTATTCAGGGAGAAGAGGCATAATATAGGGAAATGTATATCATCAGGCATGAAGAAAGAACAACAGAAGCGGTAAATGTATCTGACTAAATAGAAAAGATTATTTTTTACTCTCAAATTCTTTAAGGTATGTATAACTCTTTAAAGCAAAAACGACAACACTGTCTGCTGTGTTTTTGAGCAACTGTTGATTATATTATACCAAACAAAATATATAGACAGAATGTCAATAAATAAGTTAAAATGGAACATTAAAAATATTTAAAAATCCCAAAGAATGCAGGAAAAGGAAAACAAAGGAATGAAGTCAGTGGGAACATATAAAAAAGAAATAATAAAATGGTAGACCTACATCAAACCATATCAATAATTATATTAAATGGTCATGTTCTAAATACACCAATTAAAGATAGAGATTGATAGAGCATATAAGAAAGCAAAACTCAACTATACTTTGAAATAAACCTCAAATATACAGGCACATATAGACAGAAAAAGATATACACATGGATGGAAGAGATCTACCATACAAACAGTATACATACAAAAGCTGAAGTGAAAACTTTAGTATCAGATAAAATAGACTTTAAGACAAATGGTACTGCCAGAGATAAATATTTTATAGTGATTGAAATGCCAATTCGCAATTCTCTCCTCCTTTCTCTGGCTGATCCTTCCACCTGCCTTCTAGATTCCTTCTCCTCCTTGCTTCTCCAATGATCCTCTCTCTCAATCACTATCTCAAAACTTCACTTCTTCCCCTTTTAAATTCCTTTACGTTACTCTGCAAGCATATTCAAGCATTTCCTATCTTAAAAAAAACAAAATCTGGATGCTGTTTCAAAATTTCTGACTAGATGCGGCTAGTATGAACCTCCTCCACAGAAAGGAACCAAAATGGCAAGTGGATATTCACATTTCAAATAGATCATCTAGAAGATAACACTGGAATTCAGCAGAGAAGTGATGAGAAGCACCAAAAGCAGGTAAGGGGAGAGTGAGTCCTTGCTTCGTTGGAATTGGCTGGGATCCAGAAGAAGCTTCTGGGTGCAGGGAAAGCGTAAGAGAGAGACCCCCAGGTCTCCATACTGCCACCATGGTCCTTTAAAATGTTAGCTATGGGAGAAAGTCTCAACCCATACAAGTGTTGAAACTAACGTAGGGAATGGCCTAGAGATTGCACAGACACATTGCTAGAAAGAGGGCACTCATATAAAGTCTCACAGGTATCCAAACCCTGAGCAGCTGCAGCTTGGCACCATCCTCAGAGCCAAATCCCCAGAGAATTGTGTCTTGCCTTGGGAACAATGCCACAGCTTTTGCCACCAGGCTAAAGAGGCAGCAAGGAGGTTGGGTGCTCCCGTGCACTCCAAGGACAAATCCCACTGTGCTGTTACGGGCTGCTGTGGGACCAAGGTGCAAGCAAATTCCACTCCCCATAGCTACCTGCCTTTTGCTCCAGCCAAGGAGGGTCCTCCCTTCCCTGGTGGTAAGCTCACAGCCAGAACTATTCTGACACCCTAGCCTTCAAACGTTTATATTCTGCAATGGTGTCTGGACTGCCACTGCCATTGCCACTGCTGGGCCAAGGAGGAAGAAGGAAGGCTGGGCACTCTTACATACACCTAGTGCAAACCCCACTGCTGCTGCTCTAGGCTGCTATGTGACAAATGCATGAGTAAATTGCTCTCCCCACAGCTACCTGCTTATACTGCTCCAGCTGAGAGGGGAACCACCTTCCCCGGTGGCAGGTATGCAGCATAGACGCTGCTGCCCACACCAGAGCATTCTGCCATGGCCTGGGGACCACCATTCCTTGCTTATCACAGCCAACACCTGAATGCACCACCACGGGGCCTGAGGACAAGTCTTCGAGACTGGGCCCCTCTACCCAGTACTTGAGCATGCCATCCAAAACTATGGAAAATTTCCAGCCAAGCCTACTACTGCTAACACCTGAGCACTCCTCCCAGACTCTGAGGTTGGGCTGATTCAACTTTCCAATACCACCGCAGCCAGCACACACCCACACATGATCCCAATACTGGAATAATCAGCCCTCCTGGAACCAATAATACTGTAAGCTGCCCTGGGTTGCCCAAAAGGCATTCTCAGTCCATTGCTGCCACCACTAGGGCCCAAAGACTGGCCCTGATAGGATACCAAAGCTGGTATCCTAATCACCAGCAAAACACAGCACAACCTCCACTATTAACTGCACCCTATTAACTGCCACCATTTATTGAACACTGTCTTCAATAAATGATGCTGGGAGACATGGATAGCCACATACGTAAGAATGAGATTGGACTCTATCACTCACCATATACAAAATCAACTTAAAATGGATTAAAGACTTAAATGTAAGACCTGAAGCTGAGAAAATACTAGAGGAAAACCTAGGAAAAAATTTTGTGGACATTGGCCTAGACAGTGAATTCATGACTAAGACTCCAAAAGCAAATGCAACAAAACCAAAAATGGACAAATGAGACTTAATTAAACTAAAAAGCTTCTGCACAGAAAAAAAAATCAAGACAGTCAAGAGTCAATTTGCAGATTGAGAGAAAATATCTGCAAATTATTCATTAGACATGGGATTAATATTCAGAATATACAAGGAACTCAAACAACTTACCAAGAAAAAACAAATAATTCCTTTAAAAAGTGGGCAAAGGAAATGACTAGACATTTCTCAAAAGAAGACACATAAATTGCCAACAAGTATATGAAAAATTGCTCAACATCACTAATCATCAGAGAAATGCAAATCAAAATCACAATGAGATGTCATCTTATCCCAGGAAGAATGGTTATTACAGATACTGGTGAGGATGTGGTAAAAAGAAAACCCTTATCCACTGCTGGTGGGAATGTAAACCAACATAGTCACTATGTAAAACATTATGAAGGTTTCTCAAAAAATTTCTCATGCAATTCAGCAATCCCTTTGCTGGGTATCTACCTAAAGGAAAAGACATCAATATATGAAAGAGGTATCTGCACTCACATGTTTATTGCAGCACTATTCTCAATAGCAAAGATATAGAATCAAGGTAGGTGCCCATCAACAGATGAATGGATAAAGAAAATGTGGTGTATATACACAATGGAATACTATCAGGCCATGAAAAGGAAATAAATCATGTCATTTGCAGCAACCTAGATGGAACTGGAGGTCATTATCTTAAGTGAAAAATAAGCCAGGCACAAAAAGACAAATATTACATGTTCTCACATACATGTGGAAGCTAAAAAACTTGATCACATTGAGGTAGAGAGTCAAAATATAGATAACAGAGACTGGAAAAAGTGAGTTTGGGGGAAATGAGGAGGATAAAGAGAAATAGGTTAAAGGATACAAACATACAGTTAAAATGAATAAATCCAATGTTTGATAGCAGAACAGGGTGATTGAGTTTACAAAAATGTATTGTACTCAAGTGATGGATACCGTAAATACCCTGTGATCACAGTGACTCGATTTCTGTGCATTATGTATATGTCACAAAATTTCACGTGTACCCCAAAAATTTGTACATCATCATCATCATGATAAAATGATCTTGCTTGAAAACAGATAATTCATCAGGAAGATACATAATTATAAGTATGTATTCCCCTAATAACAAATCCATAAATATATGAAGCAAAATGGACAGAATTAAAAGGCAAGTAGTAGTACACTCCTACACAAATATAGTAGGGGATTTAAAAACAAGTATTTCAGCAATTGACAGAGCAAGGAGACAAAATAAAAAATAGTAAAGACATAGAAAATCTCAATAATATTACCAATTGCCTTGATCTAATTGACATTTATCAAATACCACATCTAATAATTGCAGACTTCACATTATTTTCAAGTGTGTATAGTGGATTTACCAAAATAGAGTATAAATTAGAGAATAAAACAAGCCTCAATAATTTAAAGGGATCAATAATTATACAAAGTATATTCTTTTGCCAAAACATAATTAACTTAGAAATTAATAAAAAGTATTTAGGGCCGGGTGCGGTGGCTCACACCTGTAATCCCAGCACTTTGGGAGGCTGAGGTGGGTGGATTACCCAAGATCGGGAGTTCGAGACCAGCATGACCAACATGGAGAGACCCTGTCTCTACTAAAAATACAAAATTAACTGGGTGTGGTGGCGCATGCCTATAATCTCAGCTATTCGGGAGGCTGAGACAGGAGAATCCCTTGAACCTGGGAGGCAGAGGTTGCGGTGAGCCAAGATTGCGCCATTGCACTCCAACCTGGGCAACAAGAGCAAAACTCCATCTCAAAAAAAAGTATTTAGAAAATCTTCAAATATCTAACAATTAATCAATTTACGAATTATTTACAAGTCAAAGACAAAATCACAACGCAAATGTAAAAAGTATTCTGAACAAAATGACAATGAAAATATTATGTCAAAGTAAAACATAGCTAAAGAAGTACTTTGGGAGAAAATTTTAGCTTCTAATACTTGTATTAGACAAGAAGAAAGATCTAGAATTAATGACCTAAATTTCCACCTTAAAAATCTAGAATACGAAGAGCAAAGTAAGCCCAAATTAAACAGCAAAAAGGAAATAATGAAGAGCAGAAATCAAAGAAATAGAAAACAGGCCAATAATAGAGACAAGAAGGAAGGCAAATGCAGATTATATGAAAAGATCAATAAAATTGACAAATGTCTAGTTAGACTAATCAAGGGGAAAATAATCACAAATGAAAAAGGGATTGTTATCACAGATCACATAGACAGCCAAAGGATAATAAGAGAATACTATAATCAAATGTATGCCTAACAAATTTGAAAACTCAGTTAAAATAGACATTTATTCAAAAATACCAAAATTTGCTGTAAAAGAAACAAGAATTTTAACTACCATGTCAATGAAAGAAATTTATTTATTTTATCTAAAATCTTCCTAAAAAGAAAATTTGAAACCCATAGATTATCACCAGAAAATTTTATTAAAAATAAAGGAGGAGGCCGGGCGCGGTGGCTCATGCCTGTAATCCCAGCACTTTGGGAGGCCGAGGCGGGCGGCGGATCACGAGGCCAGGAGATCAAGACCACGGTGAAACCCCGTCTCTACTAAAAATACAAAAAATTAGCCGGGCGCGGTGGCGGGCGCATGTAGTCCCAGCTACTGGGAAGGCTGAGGCAGGAGAATGGCGTGAACCCGAGAGGCGGAGCTTGCAGTGAGCCGAGATGGCGCCACTGCACTCCAGCCTGGGCGACAGAGCGAGACTCCGTCTCAATAAAAAAAAAAAAAAAAAAATTAAAAAAGAAAATAAAGGAGAAAACAAGGCCAATATTACACACACATTTTAAGAAAATAAAGGAGGAGGGATCACTGACTAATGGCCGGCATTACCTTAATATGACAAACTGACACAAATGTTATACACACACAGGAGAAATTTATAAGCCATTATCCTAGAGAAATGTATAGGCCAATATCCTTCATGAATCAGAATGCAAAAATCCTTAACAAAATGTTTGTAAATTAATTTTAAAAACATTTAAAAAGATGAGACATTATAGTAAAATGGAACTTATCCCCTGAATGCAAAGTTGATTAACATTCAAAAAACAATCAGTAATATTCATACAAGCAACAGCCATATTCATATAATAATAAAAACCCCACATATTTTCAATAAATGCAGAAGAAACTTTTGACAAAACTCAGTTTATATTTGTGAGAGTATCAGCAAACTAGAAATGGTAGGGAATTTTCTGAAAGAAATAAAAGGTACCAGCAAGCACCTATCATTATTTAATGATGAAAAACTGAATTGTTTCCCCATTTGCCTGGGAGCAAACCATTACTGCCTGATTTAGTACTTCTACTCGATAGTGGTCTAAGGTCTTAGACATTGAAAAAAGGCAATTAAACTGTTTCTATCTGCAGGTTCTGTAATTGTTTATATAGAAAAACCTCTGGTAATTGACAAAATAATTACTAAATTAACTAATGGATTTAGCATTGTAGCAGGATACAAGGTTCATATACAAAAGTTACAGTCTTATATACTTACAAGAAACAACTGAAAAAAATTTAAAAATTCTTTCTGAATAACACAAAAAAAACAAGTCAAAACATAAAATACTGACGAATGACACTAGCAAAGGGTGTCCAAGACATCTGCACTGAAAACTGCAAACATAGCTGATAGAAATTAAAGAAATGCTACATATATGAAAAGAAATTAAGACTCAATATTCTTAAGCCAACTAATATTCTTAAAGTCCCCAAATTTATCTATAGAATCAATGCAATCCCAAATAAAATTCCAGCATGTTTTTTAATAGAAATTGACAAACTTTTCCTAAAACTTTCATGAAAATGCAAAGGATCTAGAGCAAACAAAACTTTTTCTTAAAAAAGAAGAAAGTTGGAGGCTTACCCTATAGTTTGGTATTCATGATAATAGAGACATCTAGATTACTAGAACTAAACAGAGTCCAGAAATAGAACTATACATATATAACAAGTTCATTTATAACAAAAGTGCCAAGGCAATTCAATGGGACACATCTTTTCAACAAAAGGCACTAGATTGACTGAATGGAAATAAATAATTAATCCTTGCTGAACATCATGGATAAAAATTAGCTCAAAAACAATCATAAATGTAGGCAGGATGGTGGAATAGAAAGCCCCACCGATTGTCCCCCCTGCAAGGAGACCAAATTAACAGCTATTTACACAGAAAAAATGCCTTCGTAAGACCCAGGAATCAGGCGAGTGTTCACGGCACCGGTTGGATTTAACTTTTTATCTCTGAAAGAGGCACCGAAGAGATAAAAAAAAAAAAAAACCCTGAACAGTCAACACCACCTTGCCGGCACCCTGGGCAGCAGCTGCCTTATGTGGAGAGCTTCCTTGTACACTGGGGGAGAGAGAACACAGCAATTGTGAGGCATCAGCAATTGTGAGGCATTGAACTCAGTGTTGTCCTGTTAGGGCAGAAAGAAATACTGGACCCAACTCAGTTGGCACCCACACACAGACAGAGCATTTAAACCAGCCCTAGTCAGAGGACAATTGCAGATCCCAACAGTCAGAACTTGAGTGCCCACAGACCTCACCACTGAGGGCCAATATCTCTGATGAATATTGATTCAAAAATCCTCAACAAAATACTACCAAACCAAATCAACAATACATTAGAAAGATCATTCATCATGACCAAGTGGGATTAATCCCTGGGATGCAAAGATGGTTCCACATATGCAAATCAATCAATATGATACATCATATCAACAGACTGAAGGACAAAAACCATATGATCCTTTCAATTGATGCTGAAAAAACATTTGATAAAATTCAACATCTCTTCATGATAAAAACTCTCAAAAAACTGGATATTGAAGGAATATATATCAACATAATAAAAACCATCTACGACAGACCCACAGCTAGTATCATACTAAATGAGAAAAGACAGAAAGGTTTTCCTCTAAGATTTAGAACACGACAAGGATGTACACTGTCACAACTGTTATTCAACATAGTACTAGAAATCCTAGCTAGAGCAATCAGACAAGAGAAGGATATAAAGGGCATCCACACTGCAAAGGAAAAAGTCAAATTATCATTGTTTGCTGATGATACAGTCTTGTATTTAGAAAAACTAAAAGACTCTAAAGGCAAACTATTAGAACTGATAAACAAAGTCAGTAAAGTTACAGGATACAAAATCAACATACAAAAACCAGTAGCATATCTGTATGCTAACAGTGAACAATCTGAAAAAAAAATAATTCCATGTACAGTAGCCACACATACAATTAAACACCTAGAAATTAACCAAAAAAGTGAAGGATCTCTCTAATGAAGACTGTAAAATATTGGTGAAGAAAATGGAAGAGAACACTCCCAAAAATGAAAAGAACAAAAACATACCATGTTCAGAGACTGGAAGGATTAATATTGTTAAAATATCCAAACTACCCAAAGAAATTTACACATTCAATGCAATCCCTATCAAAATACTAATGACATTTTTCACAGAAATACAAAAAAAAAAAAAAAACCTTATATGGAACCACAACAAACCCAGAATAGCCAAAGCTATCCTAAGCAAAAAGAACAAAATTGGAGGAATTACATAACCTGACTTCAAATTATACTACAGAGCTATAATAACCAAAATAGCATGGTACTGTCATAAAAACAGACACAAGACCAATGCAAAGAATAGAGAACCCAGAGACAAATCCATATACCTACAGTGAACTCATTTTCAACAAAGGTGCCAAGAACATACTGGGGAAAAGACAGTCTCTTTAATAAATGGTGCTGGGAAAAACTGGATATCCATATGCAGAAGACTGAAACTAGACCGCTATCTTTCACCATATACAAAAATCATATAAAAATGAATTAAAGACTTAAATCTCAGACCTCAAGCTAGGAAAGTACTATTAGAAAATATCTAAGAAACTCTGCAGGACATTGGTATGGGCAATGTCCTTTGGCCCCAGCATATGGGTTGTTTCTTGAGTAATACCCCACAAGCACAGGCAACCAAAGAAAAATGGACAACTGGGATCACATTAAGTTAAAACTTCTGCACAGCAAAGGATACAATCAACAAAGTGAAGAGACAACCCACAGAATGGGAGAAAATATATGCAAACTACCGATCTGACAAAGGATTAATAACCAGAATATATAAGGAGTTCAAACAACTCTGTAGGAAAAAATCTAATAATCCAATGAAAATGAGCAAAATATTTGAAAAGACATTTCTCAAAAGAAGGCATACAAATGGCAAATGGGCATATGAAAAGATGCTCAACATCACTGATCATCAGAGAAATGCAAATCAAAACTACAAGGAGACATCATCTCACCCCAGTTAAAATGGCTTGTATCCAAAAGACAGGCAATAACAAATGTTTGCAAGAATGTGTAAAAAAGGTGTACCCTGTTGATGAGAATGTAAATTAGTACAACCACTATGGAGAACAGTTTGGAAATTCCTCAAAAAACTGAAAGTAGAGCTACCATATGATCCAGCAATCCCACTGCTGGGTATATACACAATGGAAATCAGTATATGGAAGAGATCTGCATTCCTATGTTTGTTGCAGCACTGTTCACAATAGCTAAGATTTGAAAGCAACCTAAGTGTCCATCAACAGATGAATGGATAAAGAAAATGTGGTACATATACACAATGGAGTACTATTCAGCCATAAAAAAGAATGAAATTCAGTCATTTGCAACAACATGGATGGAACTGGAGATCATTATGTTAGGCGAAATAAGCCAGGCACAGAAAGTCAAACATCACACATTCTTACTTATTTGTGGGATCTAAAAATCAAAACCACTGAACTCATGGACATAGTAGAAAGATGGTTACCAGAGTCTGAGTAGAGTAATGGGGGGCTGGAGGGGAGAAGGGGATGGTTAATGGGTATAAAAAATAGAAAGGATAAATAAGAACTACTATTTGCTAGTAAAACAGGGTGACTATAGTTAATAATAAATGTACATTTTAAAATAAAGAGTAACTGGATTGTTTGCAACTCAAGGGATAAATGCTTGAGGTGATGGATATCTCATTCTTCACAATGTGCTTATTTCCAAGGTGGGTGGATCATTTGAGGCCAAGAGTTTGAGACCAGCCTGGCCAACATGGCAAAACCCTGTCTCTACCAAAAATAAAAAAAAATTAGCTGGTCGTGGTGGTGCATGCCTGTAATCTCAGCTACTTGGGAGGCTAAGACACAAGAATCACTTGAACCCGGAGGTGGAGGTTGCAATGAGCTGATATGGCACCACTACACTCCAGCCTGGGTGACAGAGTGAGACTTTATCTCAAAAATCAAAATAAAAAAAAAATAGCCAGGCATTGTGGTACGCACCTGTAGGCTCAGCTACTCAAGGAGGCTCAGGTGGGAGGATTGTTTGAGCCCAGGAGGTCGAGGTTGCAGTGAACCAAGACTGCGCCACTTTACTCCAGTATGGGCTATAGAGTGAGACCCTGTCTCAAAATAAAATTTGTTTTAATCAAAATTAAAAAGTTTGCTCTTCAAAACACACAATTAAGCAAATCAAAAGGCAAGCTGCAAACTGGTAAAAATTATTTGCAACACACATATCAAACAAAAGACTTATATACTAAGTATATAAATAACTCTTACAAGTAAATGATCGACAAGCAACCTAATGGAAGATGGGAAAATGTTCAAAGTTACTAGTTATCAAGGAAATGCAAGTTAAAATCACAAGGAGATACCACAACTCAGATACTAAAATGTCTAAGATTTTTTTTTAAATTATACTTTAAGTTCTACAGTACTGCACACAACATGCAGGTTTGTTACATAGGTATACATGTGCCATGTTGGTTTGCTGCACCCATCAACTAGTTATTTACATTAGGTATTTCTCCTAATACTATCCATCCCCCAGCCCCTACCCCCTGACAGGCCCTGGTGTGTGAAGTTCCCCGCCCTGTGTCCATACGTTCTCATTGTTCAACTCCCACTTATGAGTGAGAACGTGTGGTGTTTGGTTTTCTGTCCTTGTGATAGTTTGCTGAGAATGATGATTTCCAGCTTCATCCATGTCCCTGCAAAGGACACGAACTTATCCTTTTTTATGGCTGCATAGTATTCCATGGTGTCTATTTGCCACATTTTTCTTAATCCAGTCTATCACTGATGGATATTTGGGCTGGTTCCAAGTCTTTGCTGTTGTGAATAGTGCTGCAATAAACGTAAGTGTGCATGTGTCTTTATAGTAGCACGATTTATAATCCTTTGGGTATATACCCAGTAATGGGGTCGCTGGGTCAAATGGTATTTCTGATTCTAGATCCTTGAGGAATCGCCACACTGTCTTACACAATGGTTGAACTAATTTACACTCCCATCAACAGTGTAAAAGCATCCCTGTTTCTCCACATCCTCTCCAGCACCTGTTGTTTCCTGACTTTTTAGTGATCGCCATTCTAACTGGCATGAGATGGTATCTCATTGTGGTTTTGATTTGCATTTCTCTGATGACCAGTGATGATGAACATTTTTTCACATGTCTATTGGCTGCATACATGTCTTCTTTTGAGAAGTGTCTGTTTATATACTTTGCCCACTTTTTGATGGGGTTGTTTGTTTTATTCTTGTAAATTTGTTTAAGTTCTTTGTAGATTCTGGATATTAGCCCTTTGTCAGATGGGTAGATTGCAGAAATTTTCTTCCATTCCGTAGGTTTCCCATTTGCTCTGATGATAGTTGCTTTTGCTGTGCAGAAGCTCTTTAGTTTAATTAGATCCCATTTGTCAATTTTGACTTTTGTTGCCATTGCTTTTGGTGTTTTAGTCATGAAGTCTTTGCCCATGCCTATTTCCTGAATGGTATTGCCTAGGTTTTCTTCTAGGGTTTTTGTGGTTTTAGGTCTTATGTTTAAATATTTAATCCATCTTGAGTTAATTTTTGTATAAGGTATAAGGAAGGGATCCAGTTTCAGCTTTCTACATATGGCTAGCCAGTTTTCCCAGCACCATTTATTAAATAGGGAATCCTTTCCCCGTTGCTTGTTTTTGTCAGGTTTGTCAAAGATCAGATATGTGGTGTTATTTCTGAGTGCTCTGTTCTGTTCCATTTGTCTATATATCTGTTTTGGTACCAGTACCATTCTGTTTTGGTTACTGTAGCCTTGTAGTATAGTTTAAAGTCAGGTATTGTGATGCCTCCTGCTTTGTTCTTTTTGCTTAGGATTATCTTGGCTATGTGGGCTCTTTTTTGGTTCCACGTGAACTTTAAAGTAGTTTTTTATAATTCTGTGATGAAAGTAATTGGTAGCTTGATGGGGATGGCGTTGAATCTATAAATTATCTCGGGCAGTATGGCCATTTTCAAGATACTGATTCTTCCTATCCATGAGCATGGAATGTTCTTCCATTTGTTTGTGTCTTATTTCAAGAGCAGTGGTTTGTTGTTCTCCTTGAAGAAGTCCTTCACATCCCTTGTAAATTGGATTCGTAGGTATTTTATTCTCTTTGTAGTAATTGTGAATGGGAGTTCATTCATGATTTGGCCCTCTGTTTGTCTGTTATTAGTGTATAGGAATGCTTGTGATTTTTGCACATGGATTTTGTATCCTGAGACTTTGCTGAAGTTGCTTATCAACTTAAGGAGATTTTGGGCTGAGACGATGAGGTTTTCTAAATATACCATCATGTCATCTGCAAACAGGGACAATTTGACTTCCTCTTTTCCTAATTGAATACCCTTTATTTCCTTCTCCTGCCTGATTGCCCTGGCCAGAACTTCCAACACTATGTTGAACAGGAGTGGTGAGACAGGGTATCCTTGTCTTGTGCCAGTTTTCAAAGGGAATGCTTCCAGTTTTTGCCCATTCAGTATGATATTGGCTGTGGGTTTGTCATGAATAGCTCTTATTATTTTGAGATGCATTCCATCAACATCTAGTTTATTGAGAGTTTTTAGCATGAAGCACTGTTGAATTTTGTCAAAAACCTTTTCTGGATCTATTTAGATAATCATGTGGTTTTTTTCGTTGGTTCTGTTTATGTGATGGATTACATTTATTGATTTGTGTATGTTGAGCCAGTCTTGCATCCCAGGGATGAAGTCGACTTGATCATGGTGGATAAGCTTCTTGATGTGCTGCTGGATTTGGTTTGCCAGTATTTTATTAAGGATTTTTCACATTGATGTTCATCAGGGATATTGGCCTAAAATTTTCTTTTTTTGTTGTGTCTCTGTCAGGCTTTGGTATCAAGATGATGCTGGTTTCATAAAATGAGTTAGGGAGGATTCCCTCTTTTTCTATTGGTTGGAATAGTTTCAGAAGAAATAGTACCAGCTCCTCTTTGTACCTCTGGTAGAATTCGGCTGTGAATTCGTCTGGTCCTGGACTTTTTTTGGTTGGTAGGCTATTAATTATTGCCTCAATTTCAGAACCTATTATTGGCCTATTCAGAGATTCAACTTCTTCCTGGTTTAGTCTTGAGGGGGTGTATGTGTCCAGGAATTTTCCATTTCTTCTAGATTTTCTAGTTTATTTGCATAGAGCTGTTTATAGTATTCTCTGGTGGTAGTTTGTATTTCTGTGGGACCAGTGGTGATATCCCATTTATCATTTTTTATTGTGTCTATTTGATTCTTCTCTCGGTTTCTTCTCTATGAGTCTTGCTAGCAGTCTATCAATTTTGTTGATTTTTTTCAATAAACCAGCTCCTGAATTCATTGATTTTTTGAAGGATTTTTTTGTGTCTCTATCTCCTTCAGTTCTGCTCTGATCTTAGTTATTTCTTGCCTTCCGCTAGCTCTTGAATTTGTTTGCTCTTGCTTCTCTAGTTCTTTTAATTGTCATGTTAGAGTGTCAATTTTAGACCTTTCCTGCTTCCTCTTGTGGGCATTTAATGCTATAAATCTCCCTCTACACACTGCTTTAAATGTGTCCCAGAGATTCTGGTACAATGTGTCTCTTTTCTCATTGGTTTGAAAGAATATCTTTGTTTCTGCCTTCATTTCGTTATTTACCCAGTAGTCATTAAGGAGCAGGTTGTTCAGTTTCTACGTAGTTGTGCAGGTTTGAGTGAGTTTCTAAATCCTGAGTTCTAATTTGATTGCACTGTGGTCCGACAGACAGTTTGTAGTGATTTCTGTTCTTTTGCATTTGCTGAGGAGTCTTTTACTTCCAATTATGTGGTCAATTTTAGAATAAGTGTAATGTGGTGCTCAGAAGAATGTATATTCTGTTGATTTGGGGTGGAGATTTTTTAAGGTAACCATATTAAGTGTTGGTAAGGATGTGTATCAACTGAAATTCTCATTACTGCTGAAGGGGATATAAAATGATAGAACTACTTTGGAAGAGTCTGGTACTTTCTTAAATGAACATACATATACTATATAACTTGACCTTTTAATTCTCAGGAAGATAGTCAATAAAAAGTCTAATATTTGTACATGATACTTTATAGCAGCTTTATTTGTAGAAGCCTCAAACTGGTAAATACCCAAAACCAATCAAAAGAAGAATGGGTCAACAAATTGTTGTATAGACATAAAATGGATATTAGTCTTCATTTAAGAAAAGGCAAATGAATACAAACAATCACATGGATGAATCACAAAATCATTATGCTGAATGAAAAAACCTGGATAAAATAGGGTATGTATTCTATGATTCCATTTATATAAAATTCTAGAAAATGTAAACTAATCTATAGGAACAAAAAACAGATCATTGATTGGGCAGGGGGGTGGAGAAAGGGTTGGATTACGAAGGGGCATATGAGTTGATGGAAATGTTTTTCTTGATTGTGGTGAGGATCTCACATGTGTATACTTATGTCAAAGATGATTAAATTATAAAATTTAAATATGGGTATTTTATCGACCTCACTTATACCTTAATATAGTTACAAAATATAGCAACATAGATGGACGTTTCTGATGGTTCTACACTGAGTAATAGCAAAACATATTTTTGCCCTTGAAACATAACATATAATTTGATCATAAAATATTAATTTGTAAATCACGAAGAAATAAAAAATCTGAACAGACCAATAATGAGTGATGAGACTGAATCAATAGTAGAATGATTCCCATCAAAGAAAAGCCCAGGATCTGAGGACTTCAATGCTGAATTCTACTAAACATCTAAAGAAGAACAAATACAAATCCTTCTCAAACTTCTCCCCAAAAATTGAAGAGTAAGGAATACTTTCAAACTCATTTCAATAGATGCAGAAAAAGCCTTTGATAAACATCCATTCACGATGAAAACCCACAAATTAGGTACAGAAGGAATGTACTGCAACCCAATATAGGCCATATATGACAAACCCACAGCTAATATCATATTCAATGGTGAAAAGTTGAAGGCTTTTCCTGTAAGATCAGGAACAAGAAAAGAATACTTTCTCATCACTTATATTCAACATAGTAGTGGAATTACTACACACAGCAATTAGGTAAGGGAAAAAAATAAAGGCATCCAGCTAGAAGGGGAGGAAGTTAAATTGTCCCTGTTTGCAGATGATATGAATTCATATGTAGAAAACCCTAAAAATTCCACCCAAACCAGTTAGAACTAATAAACAAAATCAGTAAGGTTGCAGGATATAAAATCAACACACAAATATCAGTAGCATGTCTATACATTAGCAATGAACTATCAGAAAAGGAAATCAAGAAAACAATCCAATTTAAAACAGCTACAAAAAATACTTAGGAATAAATTTAATTGAGGAGATGAAAGACCTGTATACTGAAAACTATAAAATATTGATAAAACTAAAGGCACAAAAAATGAAAAGATATCCCATGTTGATACGATGAAAGAGTTAATGGTGTTAAAGGGTACATACTATCTACAGTAATTTACAGATTTAATGCAATCCTTATCAAAATTGCAAGGACATTTTTCACAGAAATACATAAAAACAATTTTCAAATTTGTATGGAGTGCACAAGAGACCTCAAATAGCAAAGCAATCTTGTGCAAAAGGAACAAAGCTGGAGATATCATACTCCTGATGTCAAAATATACTGTAAAGCTACAGTAATCAAAACACTGTGATATTTCCATGAAAAAAAACACATAGACCAATAGAACAGAAAAGAGACACAGAAATAAATTCATGCACTTATGGTCAATTGATCTTTGGCAAAGATGTCAAGAACACAGAATGAGGAAAGGACAGCCTCTTCAATAAATGGTGCTGGGAAAACTAGATATCCATATGTAGAAGAATGAAATTCGACTGTCATCACATACCACACATGGAAATCAATTAAAAACGGACTAAAGACTTAAATTAAGACCTGAAATTGTAAAACTACTAGAAGAAAACAAGCTCCATTACATTGGGCTGGGCAATGACTTTTTTGAATATGACTTTAATAGCACAGGCAACAAAAGCAAACATAGAAAAATTAAATTACATCAAACTAAAAAGTTTCTGCACAGCCAAGGAAACAATCAACAGAGTGAAGAGACAACCTACAGAATGGGAGACAATATTTGCAGATTGTATATCTGTTAAGGGATTATTTTCCAAAACATAAGGGACTCAACTCAGTTGTGACAAAACAAGTCAATTAAAATTATCGCAAGAACAAAAAACCAAACACCGCATATTCTCACTCATAGGTGGGAATTGAACAATGAGAACACATGGACACAGGAAGGGGAACATCACACTCTGGGGACTGTTGTGGGGTGGGGGGAGGGGAGGAGGGATAGCACTGGGAGATATACCTAATGCTAGATGACGAGTTAGTGGGTGCAGCACACCAGCGTGGCACATGTATACATATGTAACTAACCTGCACATTGCGCACATGTACCCTAAAACCTAAAGTATAATAATAAATAAATAAATAAATAAATAAATAAATAAATAAAAAGAAAGCAAAAAAAAAAAAGAGCAAAGGGTCTGAATAGACATTTCTCAAAAGAAAACATACAAATGGCCAACAGGTATAAGAAAAAATGCTCAGTGTTACTAATTATGATGGAAATTTGTAAACTCACACCACAAGGATATATCACCTCACACCTATTAGGAAGGCTATTATCAAAAAGACAAAAGACACATGTTGGAGAGGATGTGAATAAAAGGTAATCCACCTGTTGGTGGGAATGTAAATTAATACAGTCATTATGAAAAACAGAATGGATGTTCCTCAATTAAATAAAGAACTACCATATGATCTAGGAATTCCATTACTGGGTATATATCTAAAGGAAATGCAATTAGTATTTTGAAGTGATATTTGTATTCTCATGTTCAATGCAGCATTGTTCACAATAGCCAAGACATGGAACCAATCTAAGTGTCCATCAATGGATGAATGGATTTAAAAATTGTGGTATGTATCCCATACCACATATATATAAATGTGTATACACATACCACATACCACATTTATATATATGTGGTATATGTATACACACACACACACACAATAGGATTCTATTCAGCCTGAAGAAAGAAGGAAATCTTGACTTTTTTTTACAATATGGATGAACCTAGGGGACATTATGTTAGGTGAAATAAACCAGGCATGGGAAGATCAGTACCTCATGATCTCACTTATGTGTGGAATCTAAAAAAGTTGAACTCATAGAGGTAGGAAATAGAATAGTGGTTGTGGGAAAATGTTGGTTAAAGGATACAGAATTTCCGGTACATTGGAGTAATAAGTTCAAGTGATGTACCATAATCTACTGTACAATGTGGTGACCGTAGTTAATAAGAACGTGTTGCATTCTTGAAAACGGTTAACAGAGTAGATTTTAAGCATTCTCGCCATAGGAAAATGATAAGTATGTGAGGTAATGCATATGTTAATTAGCTCTATTTAGTCATTCCACAACGTATACATACTGTATTTCAAAACAACATATTATACATGATAAATATATACAATTTTTATTGACAACTTGAAAACATAAAAATTTAAAAAGTATTGAAGAATAAACTATAAATTTAACTTCCCTCATTATATGTCATTATATAATGTGGAAGTCAAATATAATGTGTGTTTGTATATTTATACATAAAATATATACATAAAATTTATATTGTACATTAATTTATAAGCCTCCTGAAAGTTAAGGACCAGAGCTTTTGCATCTATATCTCCCACTGGCTGTGTACAGTGACATTAATAAACTTTTAATGCTTATTTTATGAAAAATATCTTTTATTAGACAGTAAAATAGTGGAAACACCTTTTCTGATCAAAGGTATCACATTTTCTGATCAAACTCTATTGAGAATTGTTTAGAAGAGTGAAAAGCATAAAACATATATTAAAATGAAGAAAGAATAAAGGGTTACCCAGTAACATATCAATAGAACAAAAATATATCCCTGCTAAGAAGACCATTCGTATACTCTAGGAAATAAACGTATTAAAGTCTTCCAACTGAAACACACTCACATACATGTACATGCACACACAGTACTTTTATCTTTGCCATAAAGAAAAGGAGAATCATAAATTGGAGACCCTCACACTGTATTTAAGAGCAACCTACAATTAACTTTAAAATGAGTTACTTTATCCAGACTAAATGAAGGGTAAAAGCTTTGAAAAAAACCCATCTGTTCCAGTGAGTACTTTCATGCATTTAAGTAATGGGATGTGCTTAGAAATGCTCCATTTCCTGCTTTATACCAAGAAAGCATGCGTTATACAGCTACCTGACACCCCATCCCTAGCACACTTGCTAAGTATAATTGCAGCTGAGGATTATTTTCTTTGTCACTTAAAAATTTTCTCTATTTTTTTTTGTTTTGCTTTGGCTGATGGTTCCCATACACAAATTTCTGAAGAAACCCTTTAGCAGAATAATTTCCTCCTAATGTTGATTTATAGTAGCTGACTGTAGAGAATCTTTTTCCTTTGATTTGTTGATTTTTACCCCCTCTGGGTGGCAGTGGAAAGACTAAAACTACTAGATTTGTCTCAAAATAGAGGGTATTTGTATATAGTTTCATAGTACACAGCACATCAGACACTTGACATCCCAAACTGTTGTTATAATTTAAAAATAATACAGTGAAATTTAGTCTTAGTGTAGAACATTCCAGTCCTCCACAAACATTTATGAATTCAGTTTTTTTCTGCTTATTAAACGGCAGTCTTCCTGGCATGTATATACTACTGTGCATCCTAACCAAATAAACCACTGTCAGATGAAGTTAGCTACATTTAATGTAAATTTCATGTGATGTAACAAACAAATTTAATATGTACCTTCTATAAATAAGATCATTTGATATCAGCATGTGAAACTTTGGTTATCTTAATTTTTTGAGTCTTAATAATTTAATTAAATGTAGATTTGTTAAGTTATTGTGCATTTTTATTGTCATTAGATCTAATGATATGATACCCAGAGGTTATTTTGTAGCTGGGGAAAGGATTACCAACAGTTTTGCCCTGCCAACAGTTAACACTCTGAACGAGCATGAAATACTACAGTTCATTTCTCTGTCTGAACATAAGCATGTTATACTGAGTGGACATGTAAAGAACTGTGATCTTTGAACTTTGAGAATTACTCAGGCTCTGCAGAAATCATAGAGTAGTTAAGTGGGAAAGTTTTAAAGTCAGCATTTCAATATAATTTTCCCAAAATAAATACATTGAAAGAAAAAGAGGGGCCAGGCACGGTGGCTCATGCCTGTCATTCCAGTATTTTGGGAGATGGGTGGATCACCTGAGGCTAGGAGTTCGAGACCAGCCTGCCCAACAAGGTGAAACCCTGTCTCTACTAAAAATACAAAAAAAAAAAAAAAAAATTAGTTGGGCATGGTGGTGCATGCCTGTAATGCCAGCTACTCGGGAGGCTGAGGCAGAGAAGAGCTAGAACCTGGGAGGCAGAGTCTGCAGTGAGCTAATATTGTGCCACTGCTCTCCAGTCTGGGTGACAGAGTGAGACTCCATCTCAGGACAAAAAAAAAAAAAAAAAAAAAAAGACAGAAAGAAAGAAAGAGGGAGGAGAGTTTTAGTCTTCTGAGACTCAAAGAATGAAATTATGAAATTAAAAACTTAATTTTCTATCATACTGTCAGAATCTATTTTGGAGTTATTAAGAGAACTCTTACTGATACTTTCTGCTTTCTTGACCCCTTTCATTCACATAGAAAGCATAGGAAAAAACAAGTAATATACTCAGTGCTTGTGTGTTTACTGTCAAACAGCATCTGTGAAACAGAACAGAGAACCCTTCCCTCTGTAGTAATGGTCCCTAGGAGTCTGTATCATCTCCTGAAAACACACCCTTCATGTTCTGTGGGATCTCAAGCTCACTGCTGAAATTTAGCCTAGTGACCAGACAAGGTTCTAACCTGCCAGTGAGCAGACTGCATCACATTTAGAACACCCATAGACCACAAGCATAGCAAGAATTTGTCTGTTAAATTGATCTCATTTGTTCATAAATAAATAGCTGTATATTTATTCATTCATACAGCTATATATATTTGTATATTTATCCATAGCAGTATGGAACTATTTCATTCCATACTTCAACCCACTCTCTTTCATATTCCTTATTTTTCTCTTCACTTATTTCATTTAAACCTCACTACTATTTTTTGAGTTCATTTTTATGACAAATCATTGAAAAAAGGATATTGAAATTGGAAGGGACTGGAAGGATCTGATTTCTCTTTTTACAGTTGAATACATGAGGGTCCAAGACTTGAAGTAACTCATCAGCGATTGCCAGAGAATTGCAGAACCTAGGACTAGCTCTCTGAGTCGTCAGCTTACAGTTTAATGCTGTTTTTGTCATACCCACTTGCTCTCAAGATACATGACTTTCCTTTTAAAAAATTTGAACTAGTTCTTTACCTAGGCAGCCTTACCTGGTATGATTTAAAGGCATCTATAATCCTGCTTGAAGCAACATTTCTTCACTGCTTGCCAGGATGCAGGGAGTTACCACCATTAGATTATCAAAAGAGAAGGTCTACTGTTTCTTATGAATGGACATTGGGCCTGACACAAAGATTTGCCCTATTTAAAACAATGATTTTGGCAAATAGATATTTTATTCCTTGATCCTAATCCTTTGGCATTCCTTATTCATTAATCTCATCTGATACAGAAAATTGCAGTCATATTTTCTGAAGATATTGGTTACCAATCTGGAAGAAGGTACAAGGGAAATTCTTATATTATATTTCCTAAGTATGTAGATTGCACAATGGTTTAAACAAAGAGATATTTACTGTATTAATGGTTTAGAATTAATAGGAAAGAAGTAGGGAAGAAAGCAAAGAATAAAGGGAGGAAGGGAAGTAGAAGGATGGGGAAGAAAGGAAAGAGAGAAGAAAGGAAAGGAAGAAGGATGAAAAGAATGAAAGAAAAGAATAAAGACTATATAAAAAGGAAAGAGTGAGAAACTAAGGCACTGAACATCTAATTGTCATAAATTGTTATAGGCTTGAGTTTTTCTAAACTTAGATATAAACACAGTGACAAATTTTGTGGGCAAAAAGAGCCACGCAAGATTTGTTCAAACTGATGAAGAGTTCAGAATTGGAACAGTTTCATTAGATATCAAATAAGGCTCTTTGCTGAATCCACAAGGAGAATAAAAAATTATGATAAGGATTTTTGTTATAATAAGAATAACAATATAGAGTGAATAGGGAGCACATGAGCTTTAACTATTGCTTTAAGGTGTCTGTATCTAATCCAGGAGTGTCTTTGGTCATAAATGGGTTTATGATTCCTCATTCCTCCACCTCTTAAGGACAGATATAAATGCTAGGCATATATTACTTGTGGATAAATGCTTATAGAGGATGAGCTCACAGTAGGAATGACTCTGCCAATGCAAATACTTTAAGACTGACTTTTTTTCCCCCTAAACTCTACTGGAATAGACTCTGATCATTTTCTTCTGGGACAATCATTTTAAAAATAATATTCATAATTGATCAATATTCCTTCAGTTTGATACATTATTGTTTGAGATAATTTAATAAAGTTCTTCTCAAACTTTAATATGCATTAGAATCACCTAGGGATCTTCTAAAAAAGATTATAATACAGTATATCTGAAATGGAACCCTAGATACTGTATTCCTAATGAGCTAGCAGTTATGTCAGTATAGCTGGTTCGTAAACCACACTTTGAGTATCAATAAGTTAATACATTTAATGAAATTATCTTCACCTCTTGTAGGCCTAGGAGCTGGTCTGTCTCTTTAGGGAATATATAAATCTGACTTTCTTTTGAGATTAAATATAAAGAATGTGAAGCTAATTTACCTTTCCCCAAGTAATTCTCCCCAGTCACTCATCATTACCAAAGGTGAGGGTCAAAGATAGTCCAAAGAAAAAGGTCATCAGTTGTGATTGGGGGTAGGCTCAATATCTCAGGTGGATTTGGACATGTTTATCATGGAAAACAAAAGTTTGGACAAAATGTAAAATTAACAATTCCGGGATCATATCAATGCTAACACAAGGAGCATATCTCTTACATTTAGAGTGTTGAAGAAATATATGGCACAAAAAAGGACCATTCCAACAAGGTAAAGTTCAGCCAAGACAGAACCAAATTTGCTGACACATTCTTTCTTCTTTTCTGGTTTGTCAAGATTATATACCAATTGGTAGATCTAAAACTATACTGAATGTAGATAAATCTGACTTTAGACGGCAGGAAAAATAAGGTTAAATAACCCCAAATCCTCTCCTCTGTCCAACTTCTTTTATTCCCTTTCACTCTCTAGTAATTTTTGCTCAGCCTGAGTACCCAAAAGAAGATGAAATCATGGGCCAATGGAACTCTGATATAATACATCTCTGGCTTATAGTAAATAGAGTAGAAATATTTTCTATGGATTTGATCAGCATCGTTTTATGATGCAGTGTCTTATCAAAAATCTGGACTCATGGGTATGCAAGAAATTTGCTAAGCAAAGGATATATAAAATGGTTAAAATCTATATTAGATCTATTAAGTGTATTGTATTTGGTGAATTCGGTGATCAAACAGTTAACAAATATTTATTGAAAGCATAACTGAGAGTCTATATCTAGTAGTCTTCTGGGATCTTGGGCTATCCTATTATATATATAAAGGAATTGTCTAAGGGAATGGGCAGCTTTGAGATCTAGATAAGAAAAGAATTTAGAAGACCAGAATTGTTGGCGTTGAGGTGACGAAGAAGAAAGAAGCCAAGCCCTCCAGTGTTGCTTTTGATAATTAGGTGAATGGTGATGGCATTCACTGACAGCATACAAAGATAAAGAATACTAGGGGTAGTGGAGGTGGAATTCATTCAGATTTGGAAATGTAAAGTAGAAAAGATGCAGGATATTTAGCAGGCAGTCACATGTATGGGCCTGGAGCTCAAATGAGTAGACCAGTTGAAGATACAGATTTGGGGATTAGAAATCTATTGATGTAACTGGAGTCATGAGAACAGAAGCTGCCCCCATGGAGATTGTGAGGTTGAGGATTAATGAGGATTGAAGGCTGAAATCTGGTGAATACCTAGATTAATGGGATACTTAGAGAAAAATGTACATTTGCGGTGTATGGAGACAATATTTTTACCTTTAATTTATAAAATGTTAACATCTGTACATTCATACAGCCTGTTCCCTGTTACTTTGATTCTTTTAAAATTAATATACTATTAAATTATCATGAAATGACTCAATTCCTATAAGTATGTGCAACAATATAACTAGAAACAACAAAATCAAAGCTGTAAGGTCTAGACAGTGTGGGCCTGGTTTATCTCTGGCTCCAGTTTGGTGCCTTGTATGGGCTGCTATCTCATCAGTCTTTACAACACCTCCTCAGCAGGAGTCAAAGTAGCAATTGGACAAGCCAAGTATAAACCTGCACATGCCTGACATTCTCCACCAAGCACATGGGTTTATTCTCTGTTCTTACGTTCCCCATTGGTGCTTCTGTGTCTTCCACAAAATGAAACAAAAATGTTTCAAAAACACATAGCATTTATAATGTTACCAGCCCATATTTTTGAAAAATGATAGCAATCGAAGTTATGAAGGTACCTATGAGTTAAAAACAATTAGACTGTTTTTAGGGACTGTTAATGACTGACACAAACTGAGCCAGTATTAGATCCATGTAAGCAGTTTGTTCAGAATAATTCAAAAGAAGAAAATAATGGAGAATGGGAGAGGAGTAGCAGCAAATTAAAAGAAAAAGGACTAAATAAAGGTGAATTATGTTAATCATCAACTATTATTTGGCTAACCTAAGGGTTAAGAAAATTTTCACATATCTTTGAAATATTTTATGTGTAATGTTTGCTCTGCAGATTTAATGCGATATTAGAGGGCAGGTCTCTGCTATTGTCATGCAAGCATGCCAGAAAAACAAGGTATTATTCTAAGATTAGAAGACATATTATTAACTTGTTTTTTTTTTTTTTTTTTTTTTTTTACTGTGCAAGAATTAGTTTATTTTTTAAACCATGTGTTGCAAACATACAATGGTCAATTTTGATATTTGCTCAGTATAAGATCATCAGATCACAACACAGCCTTGAGGTAATTCCATCTAAAAGCAAAGAGACCTGATCCTACATTAACCGAGAAGGCTTTATTTATTTATTCCCTACAGACAAGCCAATATGAAGAGAAGGCCTTAGTTTTACTTCCACAATTTGGGAAAGAAAACACTGTAGCCTTTTACTTACCTCCACATATTGAAAATCATTGTCATGTACAAAATTATAGCCATATCAATTAGTGGGAGATCTGAGGACAACGAGAGCAAGATGCACTCTCTTAAATTGGAAGAAAAAGTGAAAAGTATCCACTGAATAACTCCAAGCTCTATATTTATAGACAAAATGAGATACAAATTAATTTTGAGTTCAAGGTGGAAAGGCATAGTCAATTCAAAAATTCTGTGAGTGGATAGCTCTTTACAATCTTTGGTAGTAGCATAGCTGGTTTGAAAGTTATTTAGGCCATTTGACCCTGTCTTCAGTTTTGTCCATGCTATGACAGTTCACTGTGCCTGTGTATCTTTAGCAAAGAGCAAAGAACTGAAAGAAAAGATAAATGCTTGCTCCTAAATGTCCCGTTTAGGCCTCCATTATTCATGATAGCAAAGTCATGGAATCAGCCTCAATGTCCATCAACAGTGGATTGGATAAAGAAAATGTGGTACACATACACCATGGAATACTACCAGCCATAAAAAAGAATGAAATCATGTCCTTTGGAGCAACATGGATGCTGCTGAAGGCCACTGTCCTAAGTGAAATAACACAGAAACAGAAAATCAAATGCCCCATACTCTCACTTATGAGTAAGGAACTAAACAATGGGTACACATGCACATGAAGATGGAAGTAATAGTCACTGGGGGCTCCAAAAGAGGGGAGGGGGGCAAGAATTGAAAAACTACCTGTGGCTATTATGTTCACTATTTTGGTGATGGGCTCACTGGAAACCCAAACCACAGTATGACCCAATATACGCATGTGACAAACCTGCACGTGTGCTCCCTGAAGCTGAAACTTAAAAACAATAAAAAATGAAGGGCAACAACATACACAATTGTACCAAAACCTGTCGTGGGCCCCATGTGGACAATGGCATGCAGGATGATACTCTGTGTTCTTTATAACACAGCCAGAATGACACTTCCGACTATCATATTTTTTAAGGAGCTGGGATACTTTTTCATTTTATATCTGTGTACCTAGTTGAATAGAGGCTTTTATCTTAAAACAAATCATCTTTTACTTTCAGAATATCTATAACTACCAAAAAGTTGTTTTAAAAATTATTTCATAGTTTCCTCAATGCAAAATGTGTCATTATTTATGGTTGCAAATAGATTGATAAATGAATACAATAGTGTCTTGAACTCATAATTTTCCAGACAATGTTATCTAAAATGATTTGAATATGTATATTTTGTTTCCATACTGTGGAAGAGAAATTTTAGATCTAAAAATCTAGTGGTATTATCTTTAGCTCTGACTTTGAGGTACTTTCTCAGAGTAATTTTGTCACTTTTGAAAATTGCATGGATTATATTATCTACAGTTACATTGACACAGGCACTTCGGCTGAGGTAAATTTATTCCTCTCTGTCCTGTTGTCTTGACCAAAACTCTTTGATTAGGCAGCAGCTGTTCTGCTATAAGCTGGTGTGATTAGCATTCTAGGGGCCAAGCCATCCATGTTTTATTTTATTTATTTTTGAGGCAGGGTCTTGCTCTTTCACCCAGGTAGGAGTGCAGTGGCATGATCATGGCTCATTGCAGCCTTGGCCTCTTGGGCCCAAGTGATCCTCCTGCCTCGTTTTTTAATTTTTTGCAGAGACAAGGTCTCACTGTGTTGCCCAGGCTGGTCTCGAACTCCTGGGCTCAAATGATCCTCCTGCCTTGGCTTCCAAAAGTGCTGTAACTACGGACATGAGCCACCACATTGGCCCCATGTTTTAAAGGAAGTGTAATTTGGCCTGTTAAAGAAAGTTTATTTTTTATTTTTATTTTTTACATTTGATGTGATATCCACATAAAGGGAAGATGCTCTCCTTGCTAAAATTCTAGGAGAATGGGGCATATTTAATATTATTTTCCAAAACTCTTATGTGAATAAATGTGTCTACAAAGTAGACATCCTCCATCACCTAGAAGTTGAACTGCTTTTTCATTTTTTAATAATTCTAGTTCATTTTGCATAGTAATATTTGAAACATACATGTTGAGAAGATGCAGAACTTGTTTACCAAATCAGCTATGGCAAAAACGGCCTTAGGCGGAGGTTGCAGTGAGCCAAGCTCACGCCACTGCCCTCCAGCCTGGACGACAGAGTGAGACTCTATTTCAGAAAAAAAAAAAAAAAATGGACATAGGGATTTCTTGAGTTTGTGATCTAAAACATACACCTGCTTTTTATTTTTTAAAATTATAATCACTCTTTAGTGACATTATGCAGTGGCGTTTTTCCATTATAGAGATGAATATAGATTCTGTAAATACAATGTGCACATAGTAGCAAAAAATCATCTCGTATTTAGGGAGATTATACATTTGTCTTTAAATAAAAAGGGACAAATAGTTTTGTCATTTCATAAAAGAAAAACATTGAAACATAGATATTTATAGTCTAAGGGAAATTATAAAAGAAAACCTGGGATTCATAGTCTTCTTGACTCTGCCTTGCCTTTCTGAACATGGCAAATATTACCCCTCTTCTGATCCATCATGGTGCCCCAAGAAGGAGCAAGTGAATGGCCCTTTTCTCATCTTTCTCACTTAAATATATTTCATTTATGTGTTAATATTCTGTCTATATGATCTGGGTTATAATGATATTTTTAAAGGGAATTTGCCAGTGTTGGGCAGTTGGTCTACAAAGAACAACATCAAATGCCTGTAAGCATCTTGTTTTTACTAACTGTACCATGGGTAATTTAAGTGCAAGACAAACTTCCCAAAGATGAAGCACTATAAGACAAAGTATATCCTGCATTGTACTTCAGTTTGTACACAGGTACCCAAACCAAATCCTTGCTTCTTATTAGACTTTCTTTATTACATTCCCGGCATTTATAACTATCTGAAATTACCTAATTTGCTTATTGGCTTATTGTTTACTTCCCATCATGAATGTATAAATTTCAGAGAGCAGGGATTTCTGATGGTCTTTTCCACTGCTGTATCCCCAGGAACTGTATCCCAGAACGTGCGCAGTTGTGATACCCGGTAAATGTTAGTCGAATAGATAAATAAATGAGTACATGAATTAATGAATGAATGGACTTCTCAGGATCTCAGCATCTGGGACCCAGAAGACTTAAATCTTCCTTTCAGACATTCTACTGTAAATTGGGAAAAGGAAGTCTGAAGAAGGTAATATAGTTTGCAGTAAAGTGACTTGGGATATTAACAATACATACAGCTGGGACTAAAAGATGACCTCTTAATTCCTGGCCTACTTTGCTTTCACATGCAAGTCGATTATGAATGGTAGTGATTTTTTTTTTTTTTTGAGATGGAGTCTTGCTCTGTTGCCCAGGCTGGAGTGCAGTGGATTGATCTCGGCTCACTGCAACCTCCACCTCCCGGGTTCACACCATTCTCCTGCCTCAGCCTCCCGAGTACCTGGGACTACAGGCGCCTGCCACCACACCCAGCTAATTTTTTGTACTTTTAGTAGAGACGAGGTTTCACCATGTTAGCCAGGATGGTCTCGATCTCCTGACCTCATGATCCACTCGCCTCGGCCTCCCAAAGTGCTGGGATTACAGGTGTGAGCCACCGCGCCCAGCTGAATGGTAGTGATTGTTTATTTGGAGATGGTAGAAATTCCTTCTTACCTACATTGTTGAGCCAACTAGAAATCCTAATTAGAATATATTGCAGTAATTAGAAATTACTGTGCATAAATATATGTATTTGGAGAAATAGTGAATAAAAAATACGTACAGTCTAATAACAACTGTGTAAAACATACCTATATCAATTGATATGAGTCAATGGATGTAAATGGCTGCAATTTGAAATGTGTTTAACTTTTTTCTATAGAATTAAAGTTAATGAAAGATGATTCTTATTTTAACTCTTGGAAATTCTGAAATTGAAGTTTTAAAAATTTATTATATCTTTGGCCTGCTCTTCTTCCCTGGTTTGGTGACACTCTGAAAATCAGTCTATGTCAGTTTTGCATTCCTTCTATCAATGTTTTAGCTTCTTTTCAGAGGGAGAGTGTTAGCTTCTGGGATTGTTTTAAATATTGCTTGGAATTACTTGTTATTTTTTCAAAGACATTGAATCACAGCTGATAAATCAGTCTCAGGCATCTTTAAAATCCCTAGTTTGTTATTCCACCCTTCTTATGCATATTCCTTCCTCCCCACCAAGGAATATATTGTTCTTATACGTTAATGGATTACTAAAAACATTGTCTTACAAATAATTTGCAGTCACTACTGACAAGTAAGTTAGAAGAGAAAGACTCCTCAATATTTTAGGTCCTCCACCAAATCTTCTCACAATGTAATGATAGAGAGCCTTAAAACAAAAACTGAAAGCTACATTCTATTCTGAATTTATTCCCAGATTTGCATTATTTAAAATTTCTTCACTTTGTGGCTTTGTTTTACAGTCCATCAGCAGGCCTTTTAAATATATGGAAACCTAGTAAAATATTACAGTGCCCAGGTTAAAATTGAGGAAGAAATACACAGAAAAATAACAATTCCATACCATTTTATTTGATTTTCACTTTTTGAATATTTGAGCTAAGTCAATATTTTGAAAATAAATCTGTGAAGGGTTCTGTGCTGATAGGACAAAGTCCAAATTCTTCCACTTGCATCCTAGATTGCCTTTCTAAATTTCTCTGCTGTGTTTGTTTCCCTCTGATTTGAAAAACTCCCTTCTTGGAGCATCACTTCCTTTAACCCAGGAAGCCTCATGGTCTTTCACTTCTCCCCACCACGGCTTAGGCTATTTCCTCTACTTAAAACCCTTTTCTATCATTTCTGTCTAAGCCGCTCCTGTTTATCTACCAATAAGCAGTTAAAATATTACCTCAGTGGTAACGTATTTTTTAACTTTCACTTTATCCCCTGCAGAATATTTATTCCTTTCTTTCTCATCACATAGTATTTTGTATTTACCTTTGGTCACACTGTAAATATATCCTGGTAGTAAACTTAATAATCTATTGGAGTCAGAAACTGATACCTCTTCCTGCTTCTCCAGGGTCTAGAAAAATGCCTGGTACACAGAAGAATCTCAATAACTATTCAGAGAGTACTGGGCACATGGGAGAATTCGTTAGCAATATGAGTCAAATTATTTATTATTTGCTAAGTGATAAAAGCATGTTGAATGGAGAGATTCCTCCCCCCCATATAATTTAAATAGCTTTATTTTGGAAGACAATGAAAAATATTTGAGGAAGAAGAAATGACAGAAAAAAGTAACATTGTTCCAACTTTGCACATTTAAGTATAAAAAACATGCTATGATTTAGCATAAGTGAAAAATGAGGTGAGAAATTAGACAGTACACCACCTGTTCTTATGAGAAATGCTAGAAATTTGTCATAACTCACTGTCCTCAGAAGTTTTAGTATTATTTCTATGGCGAGTAAGAATAAAAATCAAGGGCAGTTGATTTCAGTAGACTTGACATCAAATAAACTCTTCAAGCATATCTGGTGGTGTGTCTAAGCTGGAACATAAGTGAGATTTCACTACAGTTAATTGATAGAGAGTTTCTGTTTTATTTCACTAAACTTTTCCTCACCCAGTACTGCTCTCTTTCACTCCATGTCCTTCTCCTTATACAGATGGCTTTCTTTCTCATTCACACATGTGCGCAATATGGAAATAAGAATTATTTTTCTCTGGTATATGTAGTAGATAATATATAAGGAAATGTATTCATACTCACATACATCCATATGTTTGTACACATACATGTCTGAAATGAATATTATATGTAATATAGAATAATAATAGCTTCTATCTATTGATTCAAACCACTGTTGTGGTTTGAATGTTTGTGTCTTGCCCAAATTCCTACAGGGAAATCCTAACCTCATGGTTATGGTATTATGACCTGTGATCTTTTAGGAAGTGATTAGACCATGAGAGCAGAGCCCTCATGAATGGGATTAGTGCTTTTGTAAAAGAAGCCAGAGACCTGTCTTCTCCCTTCCACCATGTGAGGACACAAGTAGAAGGAGCCATCTCTGAACCAGAAAGTGGACCCTCACCAGACATCGAACTGCCAGTACTTTGATCGAGGACTTCCCAGCCTCTAGAACTGTGAGAAATAAATTTCTATTGTTTATAAACTACTCACTTTATGGCATTTTCTGATAGCTGCCTAAATAGACTAAGATGAGGACTTAATATGTTGTTTGTGCCTTAAAAATATTATACCAAATCTCATTTATTTCTTATAATACCTCTTCAAGGAAGGAATTGTTCCCATTTCACAAACTGAGGCTCAGAGATGTGAAAGAATCTCTGTGGGGAGGTGCATTAGATAGGCAATAGCATGGCTCATTGAGTCTTTAAATTTTTTTAATTAGAGAAGAATCTTTAAGAGTTGCCAACAGTTTTCTGTTTCTAGAGGTAGAGATGTCAGTTTACCTTGGAACGGACTTTGATTTGGTGATGGAGGTTGTGGGAATCACTAGATGCAGTCCTTTAGTTATACAAATATAAGACAAATGTCAACCCATTATTCTTGGAGAAAACAATAACGCAATCATGAACTCTATAGGCAGTGTTTCATATGAGATGTTAAATCTTCTATTTAATAAAAATATTTTGTACATTTTTAGGAGGACCATTCCACGTTGGAAACAGAGAATTCTCTCCTCTCTTTTATCGAGTCTGGTCTTAAGCTGCCAAATGCCCAAGAGCATTAGTATTCTTGAAAGGTATGCGTTTGCGTACATGAGGAAGAGTTTTCTTTGCTCAAACTTTGTTATTAGCTAGTCACAAGACTAGATCACAGCAGAAAAGAAATGCAGACATGATTTCTTCATCTTAAATTAGGAAAAGCTAAAAAAGGAGCCAGGTCACATTTCACATACTAACTTAACATCACTTTAGCATCCCACAAAGGGTGTCATTTAAGATTAATTTAGGAAACTTACTGGATTAGCATTGTTTTTCCTTTTCTGGGCCATGCGGGCCAAACCACACTTGATAGATGCAGGAGAGTATTTTCTCCCTGAAGGAAAGAAAGTACGTTCTTTAAGTTGTCATGCCCCATGGAGGAAAGGCTTGGAAGGAAACGAGGCAGAGGCAGATATGGAAACTGGGGTGTGGTGCTCGGAATTTGAAATCTGCCTCTTTTCTCTAGTCCTATGGGTGGTTGATATGGGAGCTCAAGGGACACTGATGTCTAGAGTCTCCTTTTGGTGGGTGGAAGTAAAAGGAGGTCCATTGGCCTTAGCCAGTTCTAGAGCTACGTCATACTTCCATTCCGCCAGGCTATCAAACATTTCAGCAGAGACTTAGCTGTGCCCACACTCGAGCAGAAATAGGATGATGTTTGTTAACAACCTGACAAAATACTTGGGAAACAAAGGGAAGTGGTCTGTAAAGCACCTGGAGTGGGATTGGTCCTGATTGAGGGGCCAACACAAATTTGCAGAGCACATAGACATGACTTAGTATGGTGGTTTTATATTGTGTCTACTCGGCCAAATTGAAACAACGTTTCCCAGAATCCCTTTACTGTATGGTTCCAGATTAGAATTGACCTCAGCAGAAATTTGTGTGATATTTGGGAGGCAGAAGGAAAGCAGTAGCAACTATGCTTTGAAAGTCCATGAAAGGTGCTAGGCATGGTTGAAGGTTGTGCACTTCATTGCTGATCTACTGGCCCAATTTCTTGGTGCTGGGCTGTAGTTGGCCTGCAGTTTCTCCTGTTCCCCTCATGTCTTCCTTCAGCTTCTTGGGGTCCTGAGACATGCACATGTGCAGCTCCATGAAGAAGTGAAAGAATCCCTTCTGCGTGTCACCTGCATCTCAAGATTAGAAACAGTGAGAGACTGTTTCTTATTGTTGTGGATTCTAGTTTGTCCTTAGACAACGTCAGTTCACATCCAGACTGTCAGTCCTGTTGTCTTGCAGTGACTTCAGGCCCATCACCAGAGGCAGAGACAATGTGTTTCCTTAGACTTCTTTATCAATTCCCACAATTTCCTAAGGCCTAATCTCCATAATAAATCCCTCATCCCATAGCAATTACAGTGTTTCTACTTCACTGATCAAATCCTAACTGGTACACTTGGCAAAGCCTGAAGACCAGATAGATGCACCTGGGTTGGTTATATATTTGGTAAAAATGTTTTGGAACACTGCAGCTGTCTGCAATTAGAAAGAAGGATTAATAAATTTATGAATCATGGTTCTATTTATTGCTTCCTTTGAAAGGTAATTATTTATCACCTTAAGTAGGATTATAGATTACATGTGTCAACAACATCCAATGATAAGCCAGGGATGTTCTGCAAGATGCAAATTCAAGTGACGTTGTAGCTTAAATTTGTGTTATCAAGTTCAGATCATCAAGTTCAAATTCAGATATCTTGTAACTCAAAATAGTTATTAATCACTCCCCCAAAATATTTAACTCAAACCCATAGATGATTAGTCCATCCTATTCGATCTTTTTTTTTAACACATTCTTTATGCCAGGCACTGTGTCTGATACTAGGGACATAATCACAGGTTTAAAAAAAAAAGACATAGCCCATTCCCCCAGGATGTTTGCTACCTGGAGGTATCTGGCCCCTTGCAACCTTTTAAAGTAGCCAGTTTGGCCATTCATCACCATGACTGACAGATAAAAATAAAACTCAGAAGGTGAAATCTGTTAAGATCATTTTTTCCAGCCCTCTCCTGTCTCTTGACTCCCAGGATTTCAAATTCTGGGCTTCAGATTCTTGAATTCCAAACCTGCTTCTGCTCCTTCCATCTATTTGGGGATTTTTGATTTTCAGCTCATTGGATTTCACGTTTTCATTGAGTTTTGTTTTCTCCTTGCTTCTGACATTTCCTGGTCTTTTCCAGTTCTGGCCTAAGGAACCAGGCCAGATAGGTTAGCCCCAACCAATCTCATAGCTGAGGGAGTGGGATTCAGATAAATGAGGAGACAGAGGTGAAACACAGAATTGTAACATAATAAAAAGTGCTCTACTGTTTGTGCATAACATGGTACACATTCATCGATGGTGATGTGATCAGCACTATAAATTGTGACCTCTATTGACTTCTGGCCCTATAGCTACATATCTTTATCTATATTCTGTTATTCTTCCATTCATCCTACAAATATTTATTATGCAACCACCATGTGCCACCCACACTCATTAAATTTCCTTTATTTCACAGATGTCTCTTCTGCTGTTTCAGGCTGCCACCCAGGCTTTGGAGAAGCAATGTAAAGCAATGATTAACCATGTGGAGTTAAGCTGCTTAGGTTCAAATCTTGACTCACAGTCCTCTATGTCTTAGTTCTTTGTCCATAAAATAGGAATAATCACACACCTACCTCCCTGGAGTGTTAAGGTTAATGTCATTTATGCATTAAAGCCCTACCCCAGGCCCTGAAACAGTTAGATAGATATTCAGTGGGCGTAACTATTATTATCATTAATGATTCCACATTTTCATCTGCTTTAAGACCAGTTTTTCATTTTGCCATATTTTCAATCTTTCTTTATTCGCTCCTGTCTCTTATATCATTAAAAGTCTTCAATTCTATATATCTCTAGCTATGACCCTCATCATTCTCCTTTCCCTTATAATTCGAATGCTTAGAAATATTAATGCACACTATTTCTATTTCCTTACATCTAATTCACTTTCCAGCCCTTCCCAATAATGCTGACTAATAATCATATTGATTTCCAAGTCCAAAGGTTGCCTGGTCCTCATTTGTTTGCATTACTACAGCATTCCTGAGACTTTATTTTCCTTCGGCTCTGGCACACTGCTCTTTCTGGTTCTTCTTTCACATTTTCAACCATTTCTTCTCAGTCACTTTTACAGATTTCCCCATTCATATATCTATAACCAATACAATTGTTTGTAGATTTCTGTGATTTCTAAGTTCTTAATGTATATTTTATCTATCTCATCCATTCTTTTTATACCACCGTTGCCTCAGCCCGGATCCTCTTTATGTCTGAACTGTTGCAATAGTTTTCAAGTTGGTCACATTGCTTAGTTTCTTTGCTCTTCATATTTTTGCCACAATCGTGATCCTTTCAAAATACAAATGTAATACACTATATTTCTCAGGTCAAAGCAGTGTGGAGGTAATCAGGGGACACAACATCAATATCGAAATAGTACTTCCCCTCCCAAAACTTATAACCCCAAACCCATCATGGGGAAAACATCAGGTAAATTTAAAGAGAGGAGGGTTCTGCAATATGTCTTGCCAGTACTCCTCACAACTATCAAAGTCATCAAAAACAAAGAAAGTCTGAGAAAACATTACCACTAAGAGGGGCCTAAGGAGATACGACAACCAGTTGTCATGTGGTATCCTGGATGGAATCTTAAGAAAATGGGATCCTAAGAAAACTAAGAAAATATGACTATTTTCTTAGTCATATTGGTTTATTAGTTGTAATAAATCTAGCATATGAATATAAGATGTTAATAACAGGGGAAACCGCAGGGGTTGGGCATGTGGAAACTCTTTACTATCTGTTCGATTTTTCTGTAAATCTAAACTGTACTACAAAATAGCCTATTAATAAAAAATAGTTTCTCTCTCTCTCTCTCTTTCCCAAATCTCCCTCCCTCTGTGGGAAGCTCTATATCCCTCAAATTTTTATCCAAATACAGAAGCCTGGGTGGCTGGTGATATTTAATGTGTGCTCTGAAATAGTCTTGTTGTCCACACTTTCTTCTGTCTTGTCCTTTCAAAGAAAAGAGAGACTAATGCCTTCTGCTGGAGTTCTTACCATGGCACTGATGTCAATGTTGGTGTCCAATGTTTAACGCTGATTTGATGATATTGTCTTGGGATCTGAGGTTCTCATGGGCATCTTGTGGAACAGGTGTTTCTTTGCTTGTCATTGCAACATTGCAATTCCTTCTCCTTGGGGCTGAGGCATCAGTCCCTGGGGACTAGGAAGGAGAACAATCAGGAACAGACATTGCATTCCTAAGCTTAGACTCACTGGTCTTTTGTCACTTACTCCAAGAGTTCTTGGAACTCTTACTTCTTATGGATGGACTATTTCCCAAGAAATTTCTTGACTACTCAGGCAAACAGATTACTGAGGGCCTGGGCCACCTGCCCTCAATACCTGTCTGGACACGTCCGAATCTGAGGTAAAAAACAGCTCAGGCTCAGGTTACACAGATATGATCATGTCGTTGTGTTGTTTGGAATTCTTTAATAACTGCTTACTTTGCATGGTCTTACAAGGCGATCTCATATCCTGCTTCAATATGTATCTCCAGACTCAGCACTCCACAAACTCCCCTCCTTCTTCCTAGTCAAGCCATATTGAATTATTGTAAGCACCTACATTTCATTGATTCACCAGGCTTCTTGGTCTCCATATTTTACCCATGCTGTCCAAACTGGGTTAGCCACCCTTCCTTCCCTAACCATCACCCCAAAGCGTCAATATCTTTGTATATTTTCACCACTACTGCACTACTCCATTGTATTAATTATCTATTGACGTTTAACGAACTCCCCCAAAACCTAGTGACTTAAAACAACAAACACTTATTGTAACACAGTTTCTGTGGGTCAGAAATCCAGGCATGGCTTAACTGGGTCCTCTATCCAGGGTCTCTTGAAAGGCTACAATTGAAGGTGTTGGTTGGAACAACAGTCTCATATACAGGCTCAACTGGAGAAAGATCCACTTCAAAGCTCACTGACATTGTCATTGGCAGAATTCAGCTGTACATGGGCTGATGGACTGAGGGCTTCAGTTCCTCCCTGACTATTGACCACAGGCCTCCCTCAGTTACTGATGATGTGGACCTGTTCATAGGTAACTGGTTTCCATCAGAGCAAGCAAGAGAGCAATAGAAGTTGAGCAAGAGAGAAACCAAGAGTCTTTTTGACATTTTATTTGGAAAAGACATCCCATTACTTTTGCTGTATTCTATTTGTTTGAAGCTAGTTACTAGGCTCAGCCCACATTCAAGCGGAGAGAATTATACAAGGGCATGAATACCAAGAGGCAGGAATCACTGTGGTGTTTTGTGGTTGCTTTGTGAAGGGCAATAAACACTCATCCATAATTGGTTAAGATGATGAGACTGTGAGACTGAAGATGCTTCCATCCCTCCATCCAAGCGGTAGGAAAAGATTTATTGCTCACATAATGAGACTTTCTAAAAAAAAGCTGGGCAGGCATAAAAGCTGGTCTGGAATGTCTTGAGTGAAAAGGGAAGCCAGTGGCTTTGGTTTCTATTGTGCTGAGAGGGTGGGGCTGTAGTGAGTGTTCCCAGAGGAACTGGGTTTGAATGGTGTGCACTTCTCCACCAGCACCAAGGAATGGAGCCCCAGGGCTTTCTTTTTATCTTCCCCTTATGTGGGACAAAAGGGAAAGGTGTAGGGTAGGTCATGAAAGCTGTCAATAGTCAAACATCAAAAATGAAATTGGTGTCAGATTCCTTATTACTGGGAGCTGTCTAATGTATCCATTGTTATATAATTATATAATTGTTTGTCTTTTATTGGACAAAGAATATAATTTATTTATCTTTATGTTTTCAGCACCTGGTGCAGTGCCTGGAATATCATGGTCACTCAGTAAATGTTGGATGAATGAATAATTGAACGACTGAATAGTCTTTCCCTCTTTATTTTATTTTATTTTTATTATTATAGTTTAAGTTCTGGGATACATGTGTAGAATGTGCAGGTTTGTTACATAGGTATACACATGCCATGGTGGTTTGCTGCACCCATCAAGCCATCATTTACATTAGGTATTTCTCCTAATGCTATCCCTCCCCTAACTCCCCACCCCCCAACAGGCCCCGGCGTGTGATGATCCCCTCCCTGTGTCCATATGTTCTCATTGTTCAACTCCCACTTATGGGTGAGAACACGTGATGTTTAGTTTTCTGTTCCTGTGTTAGTTTGCTGAGAATGATGGTTTCCAGCTTCATCCATGTCCCTGCAAAGGACACGAACTCATCATTTTTTATGGTTGCATAATATTCCGTGGTATATATGTGCCACATTTTCTTTATCCAGTCTATCATTGATGGGCATTTGGGTTGGTTCCAAGTCTTTGCTATTGTGAACAGTGCCGCAATAAACATACATGTGCATGTGTCTTTATAGTAGAATGATTTATGATCCTTTGGGTATATACTCAGTAATGGGATTACTGGGTCAAATGGTATTTCTGGTTCTACTTTCCCCCTTCTTTTGATGATTATTTATTTACTAATTGTATATCTGTTGATCTTTCAAGATTCAGCTCAATTATTATTTCCTCTTTGATGCCTTTCTTGTTCCCTTCTCTCTTTTTCTGGTAGAACTGACCACCTCCTTCTTTGTGGTCAATTGTACTGGGTTCTGTCATAAAGCTAACATAACCAATTGCCTTTATTTTTATACAGGACTGTCTCCTTTATTAGTCTGAAAGTTCTTGGATGGTAAGAACTAGTCTTGTTATATTTGTACTCCCAGTATCTAATGTGCTATTAGACACAGCAGATGTTCAGTTAGTGTTACATGTGAGATTCAATTAATTCTGCTTTGGAGAAGGGAGTAAGAGAAAGCTGGATCTTGAAGATTAAATAAAAGGGATACAGGAGTGGGGAGGCTTTGGGGAGAAAATAATCTAGATATAGTAAGTAGCAGAAGGAAAGAAAAAGGCTTGCAAAAAAAAAAACATAGTGTATTCAAGTAATACACTAAGACTAAGTTGGCTGGAGGCGAGGCTAAAGAATTAGGTGCACAACTAGGTTGTGAAATTTTGTAGGCTATGTTAAGTAGGGTGGACCTTCTCTTTAAGCTAATGGGGAGTAGTTGGAGATTTAAACGAAATCTGAGTGCAGCTGTTAATAGAAGTAAACTGTTCTAGAAAAATAACTCTGATGGTAGGATAGGATGAATTTGAGTAGGGAGTGACCTAGAATCAGTCATGGAGGAGGATGAGGACTGGG
Organism: Pongo pygmaeus; assembly: GCF_028885625.2. NCBI lineage: Eukaryota > Metazoa > Chordata > Mammalia > Primates > Hominidae > Pongo > Pongo pygmaeus. Next base: position 41,078,767 of record NC_072383.2, on the reverse strand, counting down.
TTGTTCTACTGGGACAACATGAACTCAAACTAGAAGAAATCAGCGTGGATGGAAGGTGAGCATCAGCATTCTCTAAGCTGATGAGAGGAATCTGGGAGCTCTTGAGATTTGCGGGTGGTGGGACACTGAGAAAACTCCATTGAAGGGATTGTGAGGATGTATGGACAGTGAAAGTATCATCCAAAGAAAGAAAAATTTGTTATAATTGTCTTGATAATTGATCAATTGGTGTCCCCAGTAAGGACTTTATTCTACTTTTGATTTTAGAAAGATGCGTTTTAACATAAGACAATAGAAAAAAAAGAGAATTAAAAAGAAAACCTATCATGCCTAAAGAATCAAAATGGATACAGAAGATAGTTTTTCTTGTCTCCCTGGTTAAAATTCTATAGAATTGTATTATCTCCTCAATTTTAGCTTTTATTCTAGAAGAATTACCACAAACTTCTTATATCAAGTCTCAGAACTATTTTCTAACATTGAATATTGTAGCTTAAACTTTCTGTTCAAAGAAAAATGTTGCAATGGTTATAGGCATGACTATTTTCATAGGTAACTCTGAGAAAGAGAAATAGACATGTTTGAAGATATCCAGTGTTCCTAGTTTAAGTTGGAGTCTGAAGCATTCTCGGTTAGAATCCATAACTCCTATGCTCCATAAAGGCCTTCATTGGCTAGTTGGGTGGAAAACAGGCTACAGGACAAAAAGATACCCATTTGCTGCTCTATTTCAAAGTTTCTGTAGCTGTTCTGTAGAGCAGCCTATGTGGGTTCTCTTTAATGCCATTTTTTCAGATCTCTTATGTAATTTTAGTATTGAATGGTTAATGGAAATGAAAGTAACAAAATGCTGTTCTGAATTCAGTAAGACTTTTAAGTGAACTTATATTTTACTAACAGCAATAGCATGTGCACACATTTGACGACACTAGTATTCTACATACCTGTGTGATAGTAGCATTTATTCAGTTGTGCATTTGATTTACCTTATCCCTTTCAGTAACCCCATGACTCTGAAAGGGTTTTTGACTCATGGGTTAGAAATGGATTTGGCTTAACTTCCTTACTTTATAGATAAGGAAACACGTTGAGTAACTTGTAACTTACAAGCAACTTACTTGGGGGTTACTCAAGATTACACAGAGTTTTGAGGGCAGAGTGCGATCTGGAACTCATGACCTTTAAATCAATTAATACAATTCCAAAATACCCCAAAGCATTAATACCTGTTAACGCAAAGGCAAAACTAAACTGTAGTTCTTATGCTAAATTGTATGATACATCAATTCCACTCTTCAGAAGGTAGCCTCAGACTTTAAACTTTCTGGCATGTTTGACATATCGTAATGGACCCAATATTGCTAGTGAATGTTACAAATCATTTTCTTGATTTTCATTATTCAAAAAAATACATAGGGTTTAGAATCTATATTTGATAAATTCCATCTGCTTATCTACATGCCCAAGGACTTGGTACCATGGTTCAGTCTCTTTTGCATTAATTTTTCCTCCTTGAGAAGAGGAAAGATGTAATAAAGAAAATAAAAGCCAGCATAGCTTGGCATCGAGAAAGAGGAAGTGAGAAGGGTCAGAAGGGTACATGTTTGAGATTCTGAACCTATGTATAGATGGCTGTGTTCCACCCATCAGCTGAAGGAGTGTATTTGAAGTGGCATAATAATTAGGTTCAAAAATTTACCCTCAGTGTGCCCTTCAAAGTAAAACCTTGAGTTGAACCTTGGGGCAATTCATTTCAATGGTTTTTCAATCTCTGTAGAATACAGCTGCAGATGGGAAATCTCAAGAGAACTGGTTTTCTCCCCTTTGAGAGCTATAATGCGTATTTTCTGGGTAGAGTGTTGGCGAAAGCAACTTCCCTTTTAATTTCATATCAGTTATTTATTCTTTATGATTAAACTGATACTCAAGATTATTATCAGACCTCATTTTCTCTGAACTTACATTATTATAATAATAATGCAATGTAGGTTTTCTGAACTTACATCTTATTTTTACAAGATAAAGTATCTGGAGACAGAAATTTTAAGTTATATATACATTCTAAACTCTGTGTATTATTTTTTTCAAAAGACAAAATACAGGAAAATAAACACATTGCAGAATTAAAATGCATATAGCTGTCACTTTATTATACATATCAAATATTTTTCTTTTCTTGGTTTGCAGATGAGTTTTGCAATTAATATAAGTTTGATTCAGTTGAAATAAAGGTTTGGATAATATTGCCTTTAGAACAAAGTTAATACATGATCGCATATATATCAGACACTCCATATTGTCAATTAAAAAGATCTTAAATCTTTTTAAGGGACATAGATTTAAACAAACAGCCACTTGCTGACACTTCAGCACTTTAGAAGCGTGTGAGAGAATGTAATGTTATGTTCTGGCACAAAGCCAGAATGTTTTGTTTTCTTACCAACATTTTATTTCCTTGAACTCGAAAAGAAGTGACAGGTTATTTTGTCTGTAATGGTGGTTATTTTCAACTTCAAAAACTTTTCTGTGATCTTAAAACCTTATAATTTGTTCACAGTTACAAGTTAATACAAGCACTGAGCAGCATCTGTATGTAATTTTAGCTGAGAGATATAGCGGGAACTTTTAGTCTTTCCAAACATATTTCATTAGACATGTATTGTCTAGAACAAGTCTGCTGCAAGCATAGTACCGAGTTAGCTTACATCCAAATTAGTGTTGGAAATGTGGACTTGTGTGTGTTTTGGGGGCTCTTCAGTGGCATCCTACATCAGTCTTGTTCTCTGTTATGTGGCAAACCGGGAAGGAGGGAGGAAAGACAGAAACATTTGTAATAGAGCTTGTCGTGCCAAGCTTTGTGGTAGTGCCTTCCCATGTGCTGCATCACTGAAATCTGAAGAAAACTCTCAACTCATTTTTGACACTAAAGCTTTTCAGTGTTTCCTTTGCTTGTTGCTATGATGCTCTCTTTTTGGGCTTTCCCTTCCCAGGGAAGTGACTGGCCCTCTCCAACTTTTCTTCTTCCTCCCAGGTATTTATTTCCCTGAAGTATAACTGAAGCTTTCTAGAGATGTGGCATTTAATACAAAGTAGTCTTGGGAGAGGAAAAAAATATTGTGGGCAAGGTGTCTCTTCAGGGCTTCTCAAATTACAGACAGACTAGACCTGCCTTCATGTATGAAAAAAAAATCCCATGGATCATCCTGATGAAATGAAGGGTAGAAAATTTCAAAGAGAAAAAAATTGTTTGTTTGAAAAAGGGTAAAGAAAAATCAAACTGAATTCAGTGTTTTGTTGCAGTCCCAATTATTTTAAAACTATGAAGTTAGGAGGCGTGAAATTTTGTAATGAAATTAGAGAGAGTCTATCGTTTACATGATTTTAGGGTAATTGTGGACAATGTCAACTTAAATGTTACAAATTGGAGAGAAATTATGGGAATTGCATGAATTTTCCAAAAACGCTCCGCTTTCTTACATCCAATCTTTATGTTTGCAGCTGTGTCTTAACTGTGAAAGAAATGATGAAAGCAAATCTTACCTAATAACATTATTAGACAAATTAATTAGGGAAAGTTTGGATGGAGAAGTTTCTTTGTAGAAGTCTGAAGGTGTGTCCTTATCATTTAAAAACAGAACCAGGGATTCTGCTTGTTATTTTCTATGCAAGGTTCTTGCCCACTAGCAATAAGGACAGAGGCTGGGGTGCTTTGAGGTGGCAGCAAAAGGCTGGCAGTGAAAAATATATAACAATGCCACTGTTTCTGTTTCCAATTCTTGCAGCATAGAGCTGGAAAACAAAACGTGCTGCCTTTAATAATTCAACTTTTAAACCTGTTGGTGGTTCAAGACAATTTTGATTTACTTTTATTCCTTGCCTGGTTTTCATCCCAAGGTTTTCGGCTTTTTTTCTCTTCTGCTTTAAGTTTTATTGATTTTTAAGAATCAGTGTGATGATCTAATGCTTTATAAATATTAAGCAGGACTATCTAGTCAGAAATAAGAAACACAAAGAATGATATAAAAATGCCAAATCTAAAATTAAAAAGTCAGCATGAATTTTACAAGGCTTTATGGTTTTATAATGACTCTGTTATCCCACTCTAATGTTTTAACAGAGTTTTAAAGCTCTATTCTTGCCCATAATCTCTTTTGTAGATAATGAGCTTGACATGCTTTAAATATTTATAGTGGGACTCCAGCATGTTACAGAAAACAAGGCAGCTTCTAGCCTATGCGCTATGAAGCTAGAATCTTCATTAGTGTCACACGTGGTGATAGACTGGAAATAAACAGTCTAAAACAGGCAAGCCTGGTGAGGCTGGATCAGCTAAATGCTGATAAACTTTCACATGTGTCTTACCAATATGTGCTTTATTATATATGTTTGTGTTTTCTTTTTATTCAAAAAAATTTTTGTTTAAACAGCATAAAATGTTAATAAAGAGAATGCAAACAGAAAAATATTCAAGTTGCTACTTTCCTAATAAAACTTTTATTTTCTTTCTCTCTCTCTTCCTCCCTCCCTTTTCCCTCTCGTGCTCTCTCTCTTTCTCTCTCTCACACACACACACACACACACACGCACATCCCTAAGATTGTCCTTTCTGGCCTTCATTCTCCCCTCCTTCAAACAGGCTTTCCCCACATTATGGAGAACACGATGGGTAGCAGCCGCTCCGAGGTTGTAAACATGACAACTTCATGACTCTGAGCAAAAACAGGGCTTCTCTCTACCTTATTCCATATATAATACTCCTACTGAATAATTCTGATTAACCACATCTCAGTCTTATATCTATCCTTGACACCAATCCCTGTTGCTAACACAACAGGATACTGTTGAGATTGTGAGGCTTGTTCGTGTGTCTACAACTGGCAGCCTCACCAGTGTCAAATAGTTGGAGCAGGGAAGAACCATTTCCCCAAAAGAAGGGAGTTGCATTTACTAGAGGAAGGAGAAAGAGGCATGTTCAGCATGCAAAAATGTAGATGGCCACTACATGGAAAATTAAGGATATAGTGAGAAATGAGAATTGCTGGATATGCTGTTTTCCAAGAACTGGTCATAGAATTTCCAGCAGAAAATGACATTATGTTTATTATTTATTCAATTGATATTTATTAATTGTCTACAATTGTAAACTTTTATGTACAGTTTCTTCTGTGTTGTGATATAGGAGTGAGCAGTAGCTAAAACTCAAATTCAAACCTCTTGCCTTGGTGGAGTGGTTTATGAATGCTTCTTGTGACTTTTAGAATGTCCTCACTGCAGCCACATGTGGTTGTTTCTGTAATTCTGAATTCTCTAATTCATCTGATGGCCCTGCTGCTGACACCACAACATCACGGTCACAGCTGCCCTGTTGGTCCCACTTCTTCTGCCTGTACACACACTGACCCCACACACTTTATTGTTCGGTCCCTAACCACATTCATACAAGCTGACTGCTATGACTTGGATTTGTCATCTTCTCTTTGGTATCATGCCCACATTATCACACTTGTCAATACTTTCTCTTTTCCATCACTTTCATCTTCAGCTTAGGTAAGAAACAGCCTTCTTCTCTCCAGTGAAGTAACTCCTAACCAACTCCCAAATAGTATCCCTTGCAATTTTCTAGAGATAAAAACACTTTATTAGGCTCAGTTTTTAAAAATTCTTCACCTGAGGCTTCCAAACCCATTGTTGGGTGCTGGTATTCTCACTATTGTTTGATTCCTTGAGTTCATCCTTGACATACTTCTGCTAGTGCCCCAGTACTGTTCTAGTTCTTCCACACTGGGCACTCAGGTCCATCTCAAGACCTCACTCCCTACAGAGTGAGAGGCTTGTTTGACCCTGTATTTGTTCAAGGGTCTCAGAAACTTCTTTCAAGTGGGCTCTTTAGTTTGCATGCAACTAGAATCTTCCAAGTTCTTTTCTTTTATTCCTTGATATGTTGGAAATTTACAGTGGATGTACATTTTGGGCTTTGCCTGATGCCCATGCTCCACAACTATAATATAAAACAATGAAATAAGATCAAAACCAAAAGAATACAGAAAAGGTCAAGGGAATGCAGGCTAAGGACTAACTGATTCCAACTGTGGGAATCAGGTAACAATTTTAAGAAGAGGTGATATTTGAGCTGAGCTTTGAAGGGTGGGTTGGATTTTGATTGGGGGTATGGAAACACTTCAGATTGAGAGACTGACATAGAGAGTTGTGACACCCATGGCCAGTTTGGGGAAATAAAACTGCATGGTCACAGAACTTTGGGGGAACGAAACGTATTCCTAAAGATCCTTTAAAATGTTCCCCTTCAAAGTGGCTCCTAATACTATTCAAAATGCTTTTTTGCTGGAAAGTGAATAAAAGGAAAAGATTATTGAGTCCCATATATGAATACTGAAGAGTTCAGTCTTAATTGGGAGGGGCCAGGTATCTGAGCAAGTAAGCAATATTTTCTTTTCTGGGTTTTTGTTTGTTTATTTGTTTTTGTTTTTGAGATGGGGTCTCACTTTTGTCCCCCAGGCTGAAGTGCAGTGGTGTGATCATGGCTCACTGCAGCCTCGACTTCCTGGGCTCAGGAATTCTCCCACCTCAGCCTCCTGAGTAGCTGAGACTACAGACCTGGCTAATTTTCTTTGTCTTTTGTACAGATGCGTTTTTACCATGTTGCCCAGGCTGGTCTTGAACTCCTGGGTTCAACTCCTGCCCACCTTGGCCTCTCAAAATGCTGGGATTAGAGACGTGAGTCACAGCGTCTGACCTGGAGGCAATATTTTCTTAAAAAATATTGACAGCATTGAAAATGTTGCATAAAGAGCTGCTAGAGGCCGGGTGTGGTGGCTCATGCCTGTAATCCCAGCACTTTGGGAGGCCGAGGCGGACGGATTACGAGGTCAGGAGATCGAGACCATCCTGGCTAACATAGTGAAACCCCATCTCTACTAAAAATACAAAAAAAATTAGCCAGGCGTGATGGCGGGCGCCTGTAGTCCCAGCTACTGGGGAGACTGAGGCAGGAGAATGGCCTGAACCCGGGAGGCATAGCTTGCAGTGAGCCGAGATTGCGTCACTGCACTCCAGCCTGGGTGACAGAGCCAGACTCTGTCTCAAAAAAAAAAAAAAAAAAAAAAAAAAAAGAGCTGCTAGAATGGGGATAAGGAGACCAGCCAAGAAACCACTGCAAATTAAGAGGAAAGCAGTTGGTTAAACAGGCTGAATTCAAAGAGAGCTGATCAGAAAATAATTTCGGAGGTCAATAGGAGGAAAACGACTGCTGTTTGATGGAAGCTCCTGCTGTTATCTGGCTGCTGGGGCCTTCTGTAGGGCAGATGCCCAAATACTGCTTTCTTTGATGCAGGCTCTTTTTGGACTACCTCTGAGATACACATCTAAAGGCTTTGGGAACTTCTACATTATCATTCTCTGTCATAGGTGATACTCTCTCTAGCTTACTTTGCAGGGCAACCTTCAGTTTTTCAGGCCTCTGTCTTGGAGGTAGACCCTATACAACCTTTCTCTCCTGGTACCCCGTTTCCCAGGAGACAACTCTCTTAGGCAGGTGTTAAGCAGACAACTCTCTCAGACTGGAGTCAGGCTTATTTCAATGACATTCATTTGGTACCCCAGAACTCATGCAGACTAGTCCTGCGAAACTCTGGAAATGCAAGCTGGCCATTCCCACTCCTTCCCTTTCCTCTCTATTCACTTAGCAATCAAAGGCAACTGCAATCATATGCCACCCCCAGACTGCTCCACGTGAGAGCCACATACCTAGACCCTCTGCTCTCCAAACTCCATGGATTTATTAGGTTCTCTCAAAGACTATCGTGCTTCATTCTTGAAATAGCCTTGGATGATCCAAATAGTTTATGTAGCTTAGAAAGCATCCAGCTAGAGAATGAGATGCCATCTGAATGTTCCAACCAATCTATCCAAAGATTCCCCTCTGTTCTCTATCACTGGAGATGCATCCTGCAAATTCCCTTAGAAGGAACTTCTCTCCAAAGAATCTTAGGTGATTGCTTGTCACGTAGTAATATTTAGCAACCATTACTTTTTCTGTGTGTAGTATTCTTTGAAGTTCTACGTGTATGGTGGTGTTTGCTCTTTATTCCTTTCATATTATAATATTGGGGAGTAATGAAGAGTATTAAGAATTAAGAATTTCTTCCAAATATCTGAGTTAAAAATATATCCTCTACTTAAGTGATATCTGCACTCTCATGTATATTGCATTGCTATTCACAATGGCCAAGATTTGGAAGCAACCTGTGTCCATCAACAGTTGAATGGTTAAAGAAAATATTGCACTTATACGCAATGGAATACTATTCAGCCATAAAAAAGAATGAGATTCAGTCATTTGCAACAACGTGGATAGAACTGGAGGTCATTATGTTACATGAAATAAACCATCCTTTTACTGACTGGATGTCTCTCTTTTTGCCCAAGACCAATCCATCTACCACTTCGCAGGATACTATCTTTACTCCTGTTTCATTCCTGAAACTTCAACTGCTCCTTCTCTATTCCATTGGCTTTTAAATATTCTCAAGACACTTTTATCTTTAAAAAGTTCTTCAACCATATGTCTCCCAGAGCTCATGCTCTCTCCGTAACTCAGTTTCTGAAATACGTGTCTGTGCTCATTGTGTCAACCTGCCTTGCTTCCCAGTGTATGATCTACTCATTTCACACTAATAGGTCCACTGACATCATGGATGATTCTCTTTTTGTGAAATCCAGCAGATATTATCACTCTTCATTTTATTTTAGCTCTTCCCCATTCTTAGTTGACTAATGGTCCTTCCAGAAATATTCTGCCTCTTAAGTAATCCAATTTTAACTCATATTTTAACCTTTTCCTCAATTTTTTAAAGATAGCATCTTAAAATGAACCATCCTAGCAGCTTTAATGAAACAACAAGCTGGAAGAATTTTTTTTCCATATTCCAGTGTGATAAACCAATCCCACAGAGTTGGATATATCCTTATACGTGTTCCCATATTTAAAACAAAGAGAGAGAGAAAAACAGGGAGAAAGAGGGGAAGGGGAGATTGCAAATAGATATCCTCAATATGCTTCATTTAGGAGCTACTCTGGAAAAAACAAAACCCTGACAACTGTATGAAATCAAAACAGAGACACAGTAAGAGAGAGAGGATTTAAGTAAATTCACATGTGGTACTTTGTAACAAAAATTGCAGAATCATGGCTGATAGTTGTGGTTTGGGCTCTCCTCCTACATTCACTATAGCTTACATTAGATGAGAAAAAGCATAAATAAGAATAATCAATAAATATTTTGATGCGGTGAGGTCTGATCCGCAATCACGGTGAACCACTCAAAAATAGATGACTGAGCCTGCCGCTCCTTATCTTGTATTTATTCAAGGAAATGGGAATCTAGGTATTTTCAATGTTTACAAGTTTATATGGCACAAGCTCAGTGTGTCTGTGAAAACTTCTGTTTTCTTCTAGAAGAATCAAGAAAAGATGGTGTTGAGAGATGACAATATCTGGTCTGCGTTGAAGCAACATTTCTATTTTGTATACAAACAATCTTTGTGTATTATTCTTAGCATCATCTCAAAGCACAGGGAAAGTTACAATAGCACTTATTTATACAAAAGCATGAAAGTAGGCTTCTCGCCTGCCCGCCCCTCCCCCGCGCGTGGGCCCTGAAGAGCCGGCCGGCCAGCCTGGCTCCCCTCTCTGGCACCGACGGGAGGGCGTACTCCCCTGAGGAGGCGGGGATGGCAGGGCTGGGCCAGCCGGCGGGCGGGCTACGGTGCCGAACTTCTGCGCTGCCCTCAACCGCATGCGGAAGAGCACACAGTCCGACCTGGCCTTCTTCAGGTTCCCGCGGTACCCGGCCAGATGCCAGAAGTGGGTGGAGAATTGTAGGAGAGCAGACTTAGAAGATAAAACACATGATCAGCTAAATAAACGTTATCGATTATGTGCCAAACATTTTGCGACCTCTATGATTTGTAGAACTAGTCTTTATAGGACAGTTCTTCGAGATAGTGCAATATCAACAATATTTGATCTTACCAGTCATTTGAACAACCGACATAGTAGACACAGAAAACGAATAAAAAACTGAGTGAAGACGAAATCAGGACACTGAAACAGAAAAAAAAATTGATGAAACTTCTGAGCAGGAACAAAAACATAAAGAAACCAACAATAGCAATGCTCAGAACCCCAGTGAAGAAGAGTGTGAAGGCAAGATGAGGACATTTTGCCTCTAACCCTTGAAGAGAAGGAAAACGAAGAATACCTAAAATCTCTATTCGAAATCTTGATTCTGATGGGAAGGAAAAACATACCTCTGGATGGACATGAGGCTGATGAAATCCCAGAAGGTCTCTACTCCAGATAACTTTCAAGCACTCCTGGAGTGCCGGATAAATTCTGGTGAAGAGGTTCTGAGAAAGCGGTTTGAGACAACAGCAGTTAAAACGTTGTTTTGTTCAAAAACACAGCAGAGGCAGTTCTAGAGATCTGTGAGAGCTGTATTCGAGAAGAAACTCTCAGGGAAGCGAGAGACTCACACTTCTTTTCCATTATCATTGACGACGTAGTGGACATCAGGGGAAGAGCATCTACCTGTGTTGGTGAGGTTTGTTAATGAATCTCATAAACTAAGAGAGGAATTTGTAGGCTTCCTGCCTTATGAAGCTGAAGCAGAAATTTTGTCTGTGAAATTTCACACTATGATACCTGAGAAGTGGGGATTAAATATGGAGTATTGTCATGACCAGGCTTACATTGTGTCTAGTGGATTTTCTTCCAAAATGAAAATTGTTGCTTCCAGACTTTTAAAGAAATATCCCTAAGCTACCTACACAATCTACTCTTCCTGTGCCTTAAATATGTGGTTGGCAAAATCAGTACCTGTTATGGGAGTATCTGTTGCATTAGGAACAATTGAGAAAGTGTGTTCTTTTTTCCATCGATCACCGCAACTGCTTTTAGAACTTGACAATGTAATTTCTGTTTTTTTTTTTTCAGGATAGTAAAGAAAGGGGTAAAGAACTGAAGGAAATCTGCCATTCTCAGTGGACAGGCAGGCCTAACGCTTTTGAAATTTTAGTGGAACTCCTGCAAGCACTTGTTTTATGTTTAGATGGTAGAAATAGTGACACAAATATTAGATGGAATAACTGTATAGCTGGCCAAGCATTTGTACTCTGCAGTGCAGTAACAGATTTTGATTTCATTGTTACTATTGTTGTTCTTAAAAATGTCCTATCTTTTACAAGAGCCTTTGGGAAAAACCTCCAGGGGCAAACCTCTGATGTCTTCTTTGCAGCCGGTGGCTTGACTGCAGTACTGCATTCACTCAATGAAGTGATGGAAAATATTAAAGTTTATCATGAATTTTGGTTTGAGGAAGCCATAAATTTGGCAACCAAACTTGATATTCAAATGAAACTCCCTGGGAAATTCTGCAGAGCTCACCAGGGTAACTTGGAATCTCAGCTAACCTCTGAGAGTTACTATAAAGAAATCCTAAGTGTCCGAACAGTAGAGTACATTATTCAGGAACTTAAAGATATATTCTCAGAACAGCACCTCAAAGCTCTTAAATGCTTATCTCTGGTACCCTCAGTCATGGGACAACTCAAAGTCAATATGTTGGAGGAACACCTTTATAGTAGTTCTGGCCTTTATAGTAGTGACTTACCCAATCCCAACATGCTCTCAGCCGAGCTTCATTGTTGGAGAATCAAATGGAAACACAGGAGGAAAAATATACAGCTTCCATCCACCATCTATGAAGGCCTCCACATGCCTGACATTAATTTTTTTCCTAATGTGTATGCATTGCTGAAGGTCCTGTGATGAAGGTTGAGAATGAGCAGTATGAAAACGGATGAACGCGTCTTAAGGCCTATTTGGGGAACACTTTGACAGACCAAAGGTCAAGTAACTTGGCTTTGCTTAACATAAATTTTGATATAAAACATGACCTGGATTTAATGGTGGACACATACGTTAAACTCTATACAAGTAAGTCAGAGCTTCCCACAGATAATTCAGAAACTGTGGAAAATATCTAAGAGACTTTTAAAGATAGGCTTTCCTGGCCGGACGCGGTGACTCACGCCTGTAATCCCAGCACTTTGGGAGGCCGAGGCGGGTGGATCACGAGGTCAGGAGATCGAGATCATCCTTGCTAACACGGTGAAACCCCTTCTCTACTAAAAATACCAAAAGAATTAGCTGGGCGTGGTGGCGGCATGCGCCTGTAATCCCGGCTACTCAGGAGGCTGAGGCAGGGGAATGGCCTGAACCCGGGAGGCGGAGCTTGCAGTGAGCTGAGATTGCGCCACTGCACTCCAGCCTGGGTGACAGAGCAAGACTGTCTCAAAAAAAAAAAAAAAAAAAAAAAAAATGGCTTTCTCGTATTTGATATTTGGAAGAAAAGCCATAAGGTGTATGTAGGCCACTTAATCACTAAATATCTTTGCCTATAGGACTCCACTGAATACATTAGCCATTGATAATCTACCTGTTTAAATGGCCCCTGTTTGAACTCTCATGCTTTGAGGACCCATCTGTTCTTCCAGAAGAGAACACTGAAAGTGCCATGTTTCCTTCTGCGTGATCTCTGCTAGCGGCACTCTGGAATTGTTTTAGCTAAGTCATTTTAGACATAGCATTTATTATCACTGTGGATCTCTACTCGTTGGGTGTTATGAATTCTTTGAAGAAATATATTTTGAAGAGGTAAGGGAGGAAGGAATACATTTTATAAAATGTTACAGTGAAGCCCACAGTTGACCTTTGACTAATAGGAGTTTTAAGTATGTTAAAAATCTATACTGGACAGTTAAAAGAAATTACCAGAGAAAAGCTTGTGAGCTCTCCAAACAAGGACTTCAGTGTAGATTTTGTCTTTCTCAAATGAACTTAAAGGAACAAACAAAAGTTAAAGTTTGAATGGAAGAGCCTATTGTTTTTCCACATCTCGTTGTTGCTGTTTACATTCCTTTGTGGAGCCTACATCTTCCTAAGCTTTTTAGCAGGTATATGTTGAACTCTTCTGTTTCATGGCGAAGACAGAATCGGAGGCCATGGATACTGACAACTGATTTGTTGTTTTTTTTCTGTCTTTTTCCATGACTCTTATCTACTGCCTCATCTTGATTTATAAGCAAAACCTGGAAAACCTACAAAAATAAGTGTTGAGGTTTATCTAGAAAAATATGGAAAATATTACTGTTATTTTGGGTGAAGAAAATCAATTTTGTGTAGTTTATTTCAATCTAAATAAAATATGAATTTTGTTTAAATAAACAAACAAAAACCATGAAAGTAAAGAAATACTATGTAAGGCATCCCTTTGGCTGATGTGTTTTCAAAGTAATTCCTGTGAATTTGAATTTATTTATCTTAATTTATTTATTGGAATTTATCTCATTTTAATTTTTGTAAAAAGTACATTCCTTTACATAAAATATAATTTTGATCTCGATTTGTGAGGGTGAGAATATTCAGTAATAGAAATCCTGCACTTTGATAAGTTCATTTCAGTTTTTTAAATGATCCTAATACTTAAGTCTCTATATATGTGTGCAGTGTAAAATGCTGGAACAAAAGAAGTCAGTGTGCATAACCTACAAAATTTCTCAAAAGAAACCATGTAATGCACCCTTTTCTCTCTAAGCTGTTTGTAAAGCTTTATTGACTACATGTAATTCATCTGAGCTTAGTAGGCCTCTTTTGGATACCAAAATATTGATTTCAGCTTTTTATTTCTACCTTACTTTGTTTCATCAAGGAATAAGGTATTTCTTGAAGCTCCTATATAATATCCCAAAGTGCAACATCTAATTTTTGCTACCCTCCCTTCATAGTGAAGATTCAATATTTATATTGTCCTTCTTTAGCCTGAAACCTCTTCCCTTCCCAGGTGGTCTTGTATATTTTATACTTTATTCTAAATCATAAAATTATAGAAAAATAAAATGTTGGGTGTGTAAACGGTCACAGAAGTTATCCAGTCCAATCTTCTCATTTTACAGGTAAGAGAACAGAGACCTTAAAAGGAGAAGAGGTTTGACATACATGTTCTTTGGTGTGACAATGTCTTGAGTATCACTCTTACTAGGCTATATTGGTTATAAATAGTTATTATTTTTGAAAAAATGTGGTGAAGTATACTGGAATGAGAAAGCCTGTATGAATTTTTGCTCAGAGTCAGCAAATCCCTGCTCCTTAGTGCAGGCATTTACTTTGCTCTTTGCAAACATATTAGAGAGTCTTATATTTAAACCATTCAATCATTATCATGTTAGCCTGATGGATTTCCAGGCACCTCCCCAGCTAGAACAGAGTTGTAATTTTAGCTCCTCCCATGGCTTCCAGAGTTTTGTAACTTAAACTGGATAGGGAGAGAGCATCTCCTTTCTTCTTCTATCCTTGGAACAATGTCTTCCCTTCCTTCATTGGCTTGCTAAAGTCTCCTTGCCTTTTTTTTCTCCCTGTGTTGGTGGTGTTCCACCTTATTTGTCATTCAGTCAGGTCACTGGGGCAAACTCCAAGAGTGGCTCCTGTGTTCTCTAACCTTCTGCCATTTTTTTTTTCCTAGCAAAACCCTCTACTAGTTAAATGCCATATAATGTCGATTTTTTGTTTAACGCCTCCTTAAAATACAATTATTTTTGCTTTTTCTCAATACAATATATCTTTGCCTTAGTGTAGAATTAAAAAAAAATCTTAGTGGTAATAATTCTTTTAACCTTTTCTACCCGTAACAGACTGCTAAAATTTTGTCTCAGTAGCAAATTGAAATGCATAATATACTACTTGAATACTTTGTATAGAAGGAAGCACTTTACTTATATGGCCCTTAAACCATAGATATCAAGAACTTATTTTCCAGAACATTTTGCCAAAAGACAAATTTCAGGAGCAAGACACATCATTTCATTATGCTTTGTACAATTCCAATATAAAGACCATTTAAACAGAAACAATGGTATAATTGTTTAGAAAAATGTATTTCCTTTAAAGCAGTTGACTATTCCACTTATATTTCATTTTTCCTGGACTAGAAACATCACTCTGTATAGAAGTCAATTGATGTATTTTGTGTGAATCCATTGTGTCAGAAAAAATACTTCTACTAAATAATCCTATAATACTGTACAACAGGATATAGACCTTAATATGCAAAATGGTGTAAAAGGTCAAGAAGTTTCAAACAAAATAGAAAATGATGATTAGACCCATCAGGAGTCTCACATTCTCTTGAATAAACTTAGCAGCACTACATATTTTAAAAGAAAACTAATGAATCATTAATGAATCCCTCAAAATCAAGGGAAAGTTATTAATTTCCTTTTCTCTTTCTTTATTTTTTAACTCATGAGTTAAGCGCCATGTTGTTGACAATGTATTTTAATTAAATGCAAACATGTTCTTTGGAGGAAATATAAAGAAAAATTGAATACATTGTTAAGTGACTCATAAATAGCAATAGATCATATTTTTGTCAGAATTTTCCTGATATTTTTGGATTGTGAGAGTCTAGTTGTAGGCTCCAATTTTTGTATTAAATTGTGTCTGGAAATAAATATTTACCCTCAAAGATTATTTTAACGTTTAATTACCTGAGGTTCTTTTAAGCTTTTCCCATATAGTAAAAAAAAGTGTTTTCAATATTAACATATTAAATAAAAATACAGTATTACATACCCACACATGGCAAAATGAACATAAGAGTGCAGAGGTATAAACTTTCACAAAGCAACCCACCTGTACAACTAAAATCCAGATCAAGAAACAGAATGCTTCTACCGTCTTAGAAAATCCCTTAACTTCACTCTAATCTCTATTCTTTGCATCCCAAGGGTTAGCAAGTACCTGGACTTCTAATGACATAGAGTATTTTTCTCTGTTCTTGCATATTGTATAGATAGAGAATCATGCAATATATATATCCTTTTTTGTGGGGTCTGGGTCTCTCTCTAAACAGTTTCTTTGTGACATTCATTTATATTGTTGCATGTAACTGCAGATTTTACATTTTCATTCTGTCTAGTATTCCATTGTGCACATATACCACAATTTCTTGATCTTTTCTACTGATGATTGGCTTTTGGGTAGTTTTTAGGTTTAGCTCAAACTGGTTGTAGCAATTTGCATCCCCACTCAGCAGTGTCTGAGAGCTCCAGTTGCACCGTGTCGTTGCCACCATTTGATATTATCCATCTTTTAAATTTATTCAGCCTGTGGGTATGTGCTTTTTTTGTTTGCATTATCTTGATTAATGATTTTGAGTAAATTTTCCAATGTTTATTTGCTATTTTTATATCCTGTTTGTGAAATGTCTTTTAAAGTCTTTTGACTATATTTATTGTTTTGTTGTCTTTTATTTAATGTAGAGGAGCCTTTACTAATATGTTCTGGATACAAATCTTTGTTAGATAAATAGGTCTCCCACACTTTTCACTCTCTTGACAGTGACTTAAAATAGTTCTTAATTTTCCTATAATCCCATGTATTATTTTTCCTTTAGAAATCCCATGTCTTATTTTTTCCTTTGTTTCTCTATTTAGAAATAAGTTCTTTGTCATTTTATATAATTACAAATAATTTCTCCAACATACTTCTCTCTCTCCAAATGGTATATTTTGATGCACAGAGGTTCTTAATTTTACTGTAATCCGGTTTATCATTTTTGGTTGACAGTTTTGAATCTTTCTAAATAAATTTTTACCTATTCCCAAGGCCCATATGTTATCTTACATTTTCCTTAAAAGCTCTATTCTTTTTCTTTCACATATAAATCTGCAATTCATCTGGAATTGATTTATGGGTATGCTGTGAAGTAGGGAATCGTATTTTAATTTTTATTACATAAAGAATACATATTCATTGTAGAGAAAGCAGAATGTTCTACCACCCAAGACTATCACTCTGACACTGTGATTTGTATATTTCTACACACTGCTATTGTTATTACCTTTTAGTTTTGTTACATAATGGTATTGATGTAAAAGATATTCTTTTTTTTTTTTTTTTTCTCTCAGTTATATAAACTAAGACTAAGAAGCCTATTTCTTTTTCTTAAAAAGTCACCCTCCTGGTCCATGATAAAAAACAAAATGAAACAAAACAAAATGTCTCTAAGTTAATGTGAATGCCTTCTTATTTTGTTTCACATTTTTTGTTTCTTTGTTTGTTTTTTTGAGACAGAGTCTCACTCTGTTGCCCAGGCTGGAGTACAGTGGTGTGATCTTGGCTCACTGCACTCTCCACCTCCTGGGTTCAAACGATTCTCTTGCCTCAGCCTCCCCAAGTAGCTGGGATTACAGGCACCTGCCACCATGCCCAGCTAATTTTTGTATTTCTACTAGAGATGGAGTTTTGCCATGTTGGCCAGGCTAGTCTCTAACTCCTGAACTCAGGTGATCCACCCGCCTTGGCCTCCCAAAGTGCTGGGACTACATGCATGAGCCACTGCACCTGGCCTGTTTCACATATTACAGGCTAACTTCTCAAGCAGACTTTTGAGTTTTCCTTCTCCTATGGCAAACTTTCCCATCAAAGTCAGTTAAACACATTATCTTTAGAATCATGAGGGCCTGTAGTTTATTTTCTAACTCTTTCATTTTTGCTTGTATTTTTATTAATTCCTGCATTCTATTTTACATGATTTTTTAACCAACATTTTGGTTATTGGCTGAATTAATTTTTCATTCCTTTTAAAAAATTATCTAAAAATTTAAGGTAATAAATTTTCTTCTGAGTCCTGTTGTATCTCTATCCCATTTGTTCTGATGTGTAGCTTTTCATTATTGCTGATTTTTTTTCTTTTCTTATTTTCTTATTTTTTTTGTGTGATGGAGTTTTGCTCTTGTCGCCCAGGCTGGAGTACAATGGCCCGATCTAGGCTCACTGCAACTTCCGCCTCCCCGGTTCAAGCGATTCTCCTGCGTCAGCCTCCTGAGTAGCTGGGATTACAGGCATCGGCCACCATGCCCAGCTAATTTTTGTATTTTTAGTAGAGACGGGGTTTCACCATGTTGGCCAGGGTGGTCTCGAACTCCTGACCTCAAGCAATCCGTGTGCCTTGGCCTCCTAAAGTGCTGGAATTACAGGCGTGAGCCACCGCGCCTGGCCTATTGATGATTGTCTAAAACAATGTTCAAAATATGCATACAAACATGCACATGGATACAATGCATTTCTACTTGCAAGCAGAAAGTAGAAAATGTTTGCATTTTCTACTTGACTCGAGTTGTTTTAAAACTCCCTCTGAGGGCCCGGCGCGGTGGCTCATGCCTGTAATCCCAGCACTTTGGGAGGCCGAGGCGGGTGGATCGTGAGGTCAGCAGATCGAGACCATCCTGGCTAACACAGTGAAATCCCGTCTCTACTAAAAATACAATTAGCCGAGTGCTGTGGCGGGTGCCTGCAGTCCCAGCTACTCGGGAGGCTGAGGCAGGAGAATGGCGTGAACGCAGGAGGCAGAGCTTGCAGTGAGCCGAGATTGCGCCACTGCAGTCCGCAGTCTGGCCTGGGCAACAGAGCGAGACTCCGTCTCAAAAAAAAACAAAAGCGATAACAACAACAACAACAACAACAAAAAACCTCTGAGGCCAGGCGCAGTGGCTCATGCCTGTAATCCCAGAACTTTGGGAGGCCGAGGTGGGCGGATCATGAGGTCAGGAGTTTGAGACCAGCCTGACCAATATGGTGAAACCCTGTCTCTACTAAAAATACAAAAATTAGTCGGTGGTGGTGGTACGCACCTGCAATCCCAGATACTCAGGAGGCTGAGGCAGGAGAATCACTTGAACCCGGGAAGCGAAGGTTGTAGTGAGCCGAGATCAGGCCACTGCACGCTAGCCTGGGCGACAGAGCGAGACTCCATTTCAAAAAACAAACAAACGAACAACAAGAAAATCTCCCTCTGAAGAAAACCTTTAGTTTTCCTGCTTTTTTTTAGTTTATTACACTGTAATCAGAGAATGTTAGCTAAACTAGTTCTACTTTTTGGAATTTATGAATGTTAAACAAAAAGTCTAGACACAACTATTTTATTAGTTATACTATAAAGGTTGTTTACATTCTCATTCATATTCTTGCCCTTTTACCCTGTCATGAAATGGTGGGTATGAATTAAAAACTCCTACTACTAGTCTATTCTTTCCTATATTTCCTACTACTTTCCTGCTACTGCTAGTCTATTCTTTCCTATATTTCCTTATAATGCTTGCAATTTTTGCTACATGGAGGTGGTTGCTATGCTATGCACTTATATACATACTCATAACTGCCATATATTTATTAATTTTTCATTTCACTCTGTAACATTTGGATTGGTTCAGTACCCAACACTGATTTCAGTCTTAGCTGTAAGTTAAAATTTTTCAAAACTGTTTATCATTCCTTTTGCCCTAATTTACCCATTCTTTGGTTGGTTGCCTTTTGGCCTTCAGGAAAATATTCTTTGAGTTCTTGCAGATTCAAAACTGTTTGTCTATAGTCTGTAGTTGAAAGACAGTTTTGCTGGATAGAATCCTCAACTCATATTTCTTTCCTTGATATACATTAAAGGTTGTATCCTTAATACACAGTAAGAATCTTATTTGGATGTTGAATGCCTTCTGATGTCTTCTGCTGTTAAATGTTGCTGTGAAGAAATATGAATATGACCTATGACTTTTTCCTCATAAATAATATTTATTTCCTCATAAATAATATTTATCTTGCCTGGCTAGGAAGAAAATTAATCTTTATTTTAAAGCCCGGTAGTTTTACTAGGAAATGTCTTTATGTTAACCATTCTTGGTCAATTTCTTTCTACCCAGTGTGTTTGTCAAATATGAAAATTTAAGTCTTTCATTTTAACAAAAGCACTCTTGAATTATACCTTAAAATTTGTTCTGTTCATTTTTTTTTGTTCTTCAGCGACTTCTCCCAACATGTATATGTGGATCTCCAATGTATATCTTTTATTTATATTTATCTCCCTAGTCTGTTCCTCTCTCTCCCTCTCTTCTTGCCTCCCCTCCCCTCCCCTTCCTTTCCATTCCTTTCTTCCCTCCTCTGTTTATTTTCATTTCAATGTGGTCAGTTTCCCATTTTCTCCATATTCCTTATTGTGTTTTTCATATTGCCTATTTTCCCTTGTGCAAGTTTCAACTTATTTTGTTAGGATAATTTCCCCTCTCTACTTCTTTTCTGAGTTCTTCCGGATCATATTTTATTTCTTTCTGTTGTCTTTCTATATCTTCCCAGAGTTCCTATGTTTCTGTTTTGAGGTCTTACTTCAAAAGTAGTCCCTTCATTAATTTTTTAAAAAATCCATGACAAAATGTTTGGTGATGACTTTTATTTGCTCCATGGCAACCTGTTTGCAGTGTTCTTTCACCTGTAGGTAAGTTTTGATGTTCCTTCCCATGTTTGTTTCTTATAATACATTTTTATTTATTAAACGCAATCAATAAAAAATAAAACATCCTTCTTTCAGCCAGAACCGCCATCTTCCAGTAATTCACCAAAATAACGAACACAAAGGGAAAGAGGAGAGGCATCTGATACACGTTTTCTAGGCCTTTTAGAAAACATGGAGTTGTTCCTTTGGCCACATATACGCGAATCTATAAGAAAGGTGATATTGTCGACATCAAGGTAATAGATACTGTTCAAAAAGGAATGCCCTAAAAGAGTTACCATGGCAAAACTGGAAGAGTCTACAATGACACTAAGCATGCTGTTGGCATTGTTGTAAACAAGTTAAGGGCAAGATTCTTGCCAAGAGAATGAATGTGCGTATTGAATACATTAAGCACTCTTAAGAGTTGAGATAGCTTCCCGAAATGCGTGAAGGAAAATGATCAGAAAAAGAAGGAAGCCAAGGAGAAAGATACCTGGGTTCAACTGAAGTGCCAGCCTGCTCCATTCAGAGAAGCACGCTTTGTGGGAACCAGTGGAAAGGAGCCTGAGCTGCTGGAACCTATTCCCTTGATTAATGGTTCCTTATGAGTTATTTATATTCCCTATTAATTCATGGCATAATAGGTGTTAAAAAAATACCTCCGGACTGTAAAAGTGTTTCTCTTCATTGAGTAGAAGTGTGGTGTCCTCCTCCCCCAAAGAAACATTTAAAGTAAATTTTAATTGTGTCCTAATTCATTATGTAATGTCTTTACTATTCAAATTTAAAGTATTTCTTGCTGAAAGATGTGAGGTAGCTTATTGTGCAACACATTACTCAATTGGTTAGAAAATGGTCAGGAATTATTTATGAAACATTTGTACCGGTTTGAAGATAGTCCCTCTAAATCATCATGGAACAAATAATATAATTTATAAAATAAAATAAAACATCCTTGAATTAACTGGATTTTCTTGGACTAGCTATTTATTGAGGCTGAGAGGTGTAGACTAGCCTTCTAGCCTCTGTAGTTCTCTGCTGTTACAGAGACAGAGTGTTTCTTCCAGCTCTGCTCCTCTTTGTTATTATTTGCATAGCTCACTTCCTCTGCTTTTCTGGTCAAAATTTGCTCCAAGAGGACTTCTGCTGGCAGCATGCTCATGTGCTCAATCTACGATATTCCACAGATGGAATATAACTTTCACAAAACAAGGTTAACACTCACCTTCGGCAAACACATTTTTTTTTTCTTGTGTAACTTGACATCTGCCTCTGCTAAGCCTCTTTGCTCCTCTCTGGATAGTTTACTTCTCCATATGGTTTCTACCTCATTTGTTTATGGTAGCCGTTATGTGATCTGGGAGTTATCCCTCTTCTTTAAAAAAAAAAAATTTTCCAGGAAGTGAGAGTGAACTATTCTGGTATATATAGTAATATTCATCTTTTAAATTAATTTCTTTATATTTCATCTATATGAAGAATTACCATCCTAAAAAATAGTGCACATGCACGTGAAGTAACTGTGGAACAACAGGGAAAGAATCACCCAGAAGAATTAGAGGTAACAGTGCCTCTGGCTATTACAAAGCCAGGAACAGTCTGTTTTTGCTAACTACATTGGGAAGCCTTTTGATTCATGGGCATTGGATAGAGTACACAGAGGGTCTTGCCTTAGTAGTAGAAGATAATGAGCCCTAGACTGAGCCCTGCTTTACTCTTGCTTAACAAATCTTAAAAGCAAGAAAAGAGACGACTTGTTTCCAAGCAACTTAACTTCATCCAGAACAAAGTTTAAGAATAATGATAAGAATTCAAAAATATCCAGTACCCCCAAATGTAAAATTAACAGTGTATGACATCCAATAAAAAAAAGTCAGGCATTCAAGAAACAGGAAAATATGACAAATATTAAGGGAAAAATCATTTCACCTAAATTCACTGAGCACTGACCCTTACGTTAGAATGGACATCAAATGAATTATAACTGCATTTCATATGTTCAAAAAGTTAAGTAGAGGTATGTAAGATACAAAATAAGATTGAAGTTAAAGTTCTAGAGATAGAAATGACAATACGTGAAATGAAAGGTACATTGAATAGGATTAATGGCAGAATAGACAAGGCAGAAGAAAAGATTAGTAAACTTGAAGATATGGCAATAAAATTATCAAAAATGAAACACAAAAAGAAAGATAATTTAAAAAAGGAAACAGAGCTTCAGAGAGTTGTGGGACTTCATGCAAGCTGATATATGTTTAACTGGAGTCCTTGAAAGAAAACAGAGAGAGGAAACAGAAAAAGTTTTGACCCTAAAGATTCTTCCAGAAAGCTTCTAGAATTGATAAAAGAATTCAGCGAGGTTTCTAGATACAAAATTAATGTACACGAATTAGTACCTCTTCTATACACCAACAGTGATCAAGCTGAGAATCAAATCAAGAACACAACCCCATTTACAATAGCTGCAAAAAAAAATACTTAAATACAAAACTACAAAACACTACTGGAAGAAATCATAGATGACACAAACAAATAGAAACACATCCCATACTCATAGATGGGTAGAAGCAATATTGTGAAAATGACCATACTGCTAAAAGTAATCTACAAATTCAACACAATTCCCGTCAAAATACCACCATCATTCTTCACAGAATTAGAAAAAATATTCTAAAATTCATACGGAACCAAAAAAGAGCCTGCATAGCCAAAGCAAGACTAAGCAAAAAGAACAAATCTGGAGGCATCACATTACCTGATTTCAAACTAAACTAGAAGGCCATAGTCACCAAAACAACATGGTACTAGTATAAAAATAGGCACATAGGCCAATGGAACAGAATAGAGAATTCAGAAATAAGCCCAAATACTTACAGCCAACTGATATTCAACAAAGCAAACAAAAATAAAGTGGGGGAAAGGACACCCTTTTCAACAAATGGTGCTGGGATAACTGGCTAGCCACATGTAGGAGAATGAAACTGGATCCTCATCTCTCACCTTGTACAAAAATCAACTCAAGCGGGATTAAGGACTTAAATCTAAGACCTGAAACTATAAAAATTCTAGAAAATAACATTGGAAAAACCCTTCTAGACATTAGGCAAGGATTTCATGACCAAGAACCCCAAAGCAAATGCAATAAAAACAAAAATAAATAGCTGGGACTGAATTAAACTAAAGAGCTTTTGCACAGCAAAACGAACAGTCAGCAGAGTAAACAGACAACCCACAGAGTGGGAGAAAGTCTTCACAATCTATACATTTGACAAAGGACTAATATCCAGGATCTACAATGAACTTGAACAAATCAGCAATAAAAAACAAACAATCCCACCAAAAAGTGGGCGAAGGACGTGAATAGACAATTCTCAAAAGAAGATACACAAAAGGCCAATAAACGTATAAAAAATGCTCAGTATCACTAATAATCAGGGAAATGCAAATGAAAACCACAATGTGATACCACCTTATTCCTGCAAGAATGGCCATAATCAAAAAATTAAAAAATGATAGATGTTGGCATGGATGTGGTAAACAGGGAACACTTCTACACTGCTGGTGGGAATGTAAACTAGTACAACCACTATGGAAAACAGTGTGGAGATTCCTTAAAGATCTAAAAGTAGAACTACCATTCGATCCAGCAATTCCACTATTGTGTATCTACCCAGAGGAAAAGAAGTCATTATATGAAAAAGATACTTGCACACATATGTTTATAGCAGCACAATTTATAATTGCAAAAACGTGAAACCAACCCAAATGCCCATCAATCAACGAGTGGATAAAGAAGCTGTGGTGTATATATATATATATATATATATATATATATATATATATATATATATATAATGAATACTACTCAGCCATAAAAAATGAATTAATGGCATTTACAGCGACCTGGATGAAATTGGAGACTATTATTCTAAGTGAAGTAACTCAGGAATGGAAAACCAAACATCGTATGTTCTCACTTATAAGTGGGAGCTAAGCTATGAGGATGCAAAGGCATAAGAATGAGAAAATGGACAATGGACTTTGGGGACTCACGGGGAAAGCGGGGGAAATGGTTGAGGGATAAAAGACTACAGTAGGGTGCAATGTATACTGCTCGGGTGATGGGTGCACCAAAATCTCACAAATCACCACTAAAGAACTTATTCATGTAGCAAAACACCACCTGTTCCACAATGAACTACGGAAATAAAAAAAAATCAAAATAATAATAGTTGTACTATAGTTGTATATGTAATATGTGAACATTAGAGAACACAGGATTAAAGGTATGCTGAAATTCTCTTAAAAAAGAAAAAGTTTTGAAAAAATAATAACTTCAAATTATGCAAATTTGATGAAAATACATTTGGGAACCCACAGTTCCCAAAACACTCAATGAACTCCAAGCACAAGAAACATTAAGAAAATCACATCAAGCCTTATTGTAATCAATTTGCACAAAACTAGTGACAGAAAAATCTTAAGTGTTCACAACAAAAAGATACCCTATTGCAGAAGATGAGTATAACAGATTTTTCATTCATGACATTTTTTTTGTTAGAAAAAAATCTAGAAAGAAGCAAGAAGACAATTAATCAATGTCTTGAAACTACTGAAAGAAAACCTACAGCTTTCAGCATAGAATTCCATACTCAGAAAAAATAGGCTTAAAAAATAAAGATGAAATCAATACTTCTTAAGACATACAAAAGACGAGAGAATTCATTATCAGCATACTTACACTGTAAGAAAGGCTAAAGGAAGCTTTTCAGGGAAAAGAAAATTGATGTTAGATGAAAGCAACTGTTTAAATAAAATTGCAACAATGCAATATGGGATTTATAACATATGAAAAAGTAAAAAGTAAAAAGATTGAAAGAAAGAAATTGAATTGGCATACTATTACTTGAAGATAGAGATAAGCTAAATATGTATACTATAAATCCTGAAATAACCACTTATATAACAAAACAAGGAATGGAGTAGTAAAGGAAATTAAATAGAATCAAAAACATATTAATTTAACCCAAAAGAAGACAGATGATGAAGAAAAAAAGGAATGAATAATGATAGGACAGATAGAAAACAAATAGCAAGATAATAGACTTGAATGTAACTATATAAATTATTACATTAAATGTAAATGGTATAAATATCCCAACTAAAACACAGATGGTAAGACTGGCTGATAGTATGCCCAATTATCCCTAGGTTATATACATTTTAGTATTTGTATTTATTCATTTAATGAATATTTAATTTATTTCTATTTCATAGGGGGAACAGAACTTGGTTCTGGTAATATAATTTAGTATTAAATGCAGGTAAGTAAATATACAATTAATACAGAGTGTAATAAGTGGCTGGGTAGAAGAGTTTGATTTTTCTCTGCATTCCTGGAAACAATGACAATGTTTTAAAATTATTAACAAAATGACCACAGGTTGCACTGCTTTAATTACACTGCTGGATAATTTTCATACCAATTAGAATATATGAAGAGTTTCTACTAAGCAGTTGGCTATTTATAATTACAAATGAAGCAGTATCTGTGGAGTCTTCTACAAAACCCACTTTGCATTTATTATTTATCTGTTTTCTTCCTGTACTAGAGCAGAGGTTTTCAACTGGGGCCAATTTTGCCCTCGAGGGAGATTTGGCAATATCTGGAAATATTTTTGGTTGTACAACAGGGGTGGGGTACTACTGGCATCTAGTGGGTGGAGGCCAGGGATACTGCTAAACATACTACAAAGCACAGCATAGCCTCCAATAACAAATAATTATCCAACCCCAAAAGTCAATAGTGCCTTGGTTGAGAAACCTTGAACTTCAGTGGCCAACTAATCCTAGTTTTCAAAAGACTTTCCAGGTTTCAGCAATGAAAATCTTGCATCTTAGGAAATTCCCCAGTCTCAGGTAAATCATGAAGTTGACCATCCTAATTCCTACCTATTAATATTAGAAAAGCAGTATATATTCAAAGAGTTGTTCCTTTTAGTATGAACATTCAGTATTCCATAATCAGCATGAATATGCATTGAGAACATAGTTTGTTCAGTATTATGCCAAGAATGTTACCTGTATTGTCTCTTTTAATCATCTTAACAATTGCACGAGATTACTATTATTAACTTTATTTTACAACTGAGAAAAAGTAGGCTTACATTAGGCAAATTGTTCAACGTTATACAGCTGCTTACAGTAGAATTAGGATTATAAAACAAGGTCTATTAACCCCTAAGTATAGTGAGAATATTTCTCCTTTGCAGGATTGAATATATTTTCGCCACACTGTGCCAAAAACTAATCACATGGCTTGTGTTTATAATGATTAATGTCTCAATTACAAATCAAACAACATTTTATTAATTATTATATTACATTATTATTATTATTTTTAGAGATGGGATCTCACTCTGTTGCCCAGACTGGAGTGGTAGCGTGATCATAGTTCACTGTAACCTTGAGCTCCTGGGCTCAGGAATGATCCTTCTGCCTCAGTCTCCCCAGTAGCTAGTTCAACAGGCAAGTGCCACTATGCCTAATTTTTTTTTTTTTTTTTTTTAGAAACGGTGGTCTCACTGTGTTGCCCAACCTGGTTTCAAACTCCTGGCCTACATGATTTTCCTACCTCTGCCTCTCAAAGCACTGGGATCAGGTACCACTTATGAAATTCCTCTGACATACCATTTAACTTACCTATTACCTCCATGAAGCTCAGAGAGATTATGTAATTCACTCTGGATTAGCATCAAGTTAGACCCAAATCTCTTTGGTTTCAAATTTCATACATTACAAAGAATTCCATAAGTAATAGCTCTAATTATCAATGTGAGGAAATAGTTTGAATTAAATGGCATAGATTAGCTTATTCATGACATTTTCATTAGCAGAGTAGGAAGAAAGAAGAGAGATAATGTGAATATCATAACATTTATAGCTCAGTATAACGAAAAAGCATTTGGAGTCAGAAAGGATTAGTAGAAATTCAGCTTAGATACTGTATGACATTGTAGCATCTATCTTCTATGAAATGAGGAAAACAATACATTTTACTGAACATTGTAAAGATAATAATGATATAGTATACACATCCCACATACCTTGTCATTTATTTGAAAAATGGTGCCAGGCACTGTGGCTGTCTTCTGTAATCCCAGCACTTTGGGAGGCTGAGGAGGGTGGATCATCTGTGGTCAGGAGTTCAAGACCACCCTGACCAACATGGTGAAACCTTGTCTCTACTAAAAATACAAACATTAGCCAGGCGTGGTGGTGAGTGCCTGTAGTCCCAGCTACTCGGGAAGCTGAGACAGGAGAATTGCTTAAACCCAGGAGGTGGAGGTTGCAGTGAGCCGAAATCGTGCCACTGCCCTCCAGCCTGGGTGACAGAGCAAGACTCTGTCTCAAAAAAAAAAAAAAACAAAAAAGAAAAAAGGAAAAAGAAAAAAAAAATCCCTCGCCCCATTCTTAGAGCAAGGTGAAAATCAAATGCTTGATTGTAAATACTGCCCTGAGTTACAAACATTCAGTGATGGAAACGAAATATCAAATTTTTCCTGTAGTCAGCAATGAGATCGCCAATAAACAGGTGCAGTTCTATTTTCTGGTATTTGTAGGAGAGAAGGTAAGGCTCCTAATGTGAAGACACATTCAGAGCTGCAATGTAATTAAAATGACTCAATTATAATGTACTGAAGGTAACCACTAAATAGACAGGTGTGAGTAAAGTCCATTTTTGTTTTGTTGAGAATAATACTATGTTTAGCTTAGGAAAAAAATCCCACCAGAAGTCTATAATTCTTTGGTGAATGAAATGTCACTTGTGAGAAAAGAGTACAAAAGAAGGGGAATGATTATGGAAGAATTACTATCACCAAGCTGGGTGATTTCCTTGGGAGATGTAAGATTAAACCCTCTTTCATTGAACAAGATTGTTCCACATTTGTGGTGAACAAAAGATGACCAAGTGTATGATATAAAAGTGAAGAGGCATGCCATCAGAGGTCAATTGAAAGAGTGCAGCGTTTCCATTGTTGAGAGCTCAGAGGAGGTAGAGCAGTCAGGAACTAAATTAAAAGTGTTTTCCATTGTGTGTGTGAAGATTTACTCATATACTCCTTTCCTTTTTTTTTCATATTCTTTCTCTCCCCTGGTTGGATTTCAAGACAATCTGACTATTCCCACCCACTTTGCTTTCATACTGGATATAGAGAAAAGTAATTACGTAACCTGCAAATCAAACAGGTGGATTTGAGAAATGAGAAATCGTACTAAAATAATTGCTTTCGGCTACCACTGAGGTGTATTCAATTTAACAGACACCTGGGGACAACTGGATTCAGAGCCACAGTAATTGTCGAGGAGGATAATTGTGAATATACGGGATTATTTGTATATTATAAACAAAGTGTATATGAATACTGTGGAACTAACGGCAAAAACTCTCGCAGGCAGGGCAGATCCAAGTTTTGTGGGTCTTGACGTTTATATAATTTTGAAGGGCTCTTGATACAAAATTAAGTACAAATATGAATATTAGAAAGAAGAAAAATAAACCACAGTAAGTTACTAAAACTTTGGAGACTCATATCCTTTTCTGAATTTATTTCGGCAATTGTCAGAAGTGCTTGTGTGCAAACTCGGCTTCCTCGCCCCACCTATGGCACTCCTCAACTCCCGGCAACTCCCAGCACACACAAGGGCCCATGCAAGTGAGGCCCGGTCACTGAGCTTCATTGGTAGCATCCTCTGCCTACAAGAACTTCCGTTGTAGCTTATTTTATTTTGTTTGAGAAGCCTAAAAGTACCGTGAAACATACAAAACAGAAACTTTCTATCTGATGCTTGTCATTTCATCTAAGAGCTCAAAACCCTAGGCACCTTTCACGTACGCGGGTGCTTGCATCTCGCTGGGTTTCATAGGTCCGGAGTTGGTGCCGAGCCGGGCCTTGGGGCTACTCAGCAAGTTGCGCGCCCACTGGGGCAGCAGGAGGGTACCGCAGTCCCCTTGCGGCTGAGTGGAGAAGGGAGGGGGCTGAGCGGGGAAGGGCGAGCAGGGGCCGCGCCTCCCGCTGATTGGCCGGGAACAGCCCATAGGGGCGGGCTCTCCCCGGCGCTCGCTGGTCCGAGGTGGCTATATTGGCACCATTCCTGCTAGGTCGAGTTGCTTCCCCGCGCCGAGCTGAACATGAGCAGAGAGTTTCTGAGGGCAGTGCGGGCGCAGGAAGGGGAGTGAGGCTGCAGTGCGATGAAGCAGCGGCTCAGCGAGCGGAGACAGGCGGTGTGGCTGGAAGAGCCGGCCCAGGGCCCGCGCTGCTGTTTCCTAGGCTGCTGAGGCGCGGAGAGCCGCGGCCGGCGCGGAGAGCGGCGGGCGAGAGGGAGGAGAGGGATCGGAGCGCGAGGGAAGCCGGCTCGGCTGCCGGCGGCTCTGGTGGGCCTCCCCGATCGGAGTCCCCTGGGTGGAACCATGTGGGTGGCCAAGTGGCTGACTGGGCTGCTCTACCATCTCTCGCTCTTCATCACCAGGTCTTGGGAAGTTCACTTCCACCCCAGGCAAGGTAAAGTCACCGCGAGACGCCTTCAGCGGCGATGTGGGGGCGCGGGGCCTGAGTGGGACATGCGGGTCGAGGGGACGAGCGGCTCAGCCCTTTGGGGAACGCTGGCCCTGCTGGAGCTCCCGGGACTCCTGGACCAGTCAGCCCGAGAGGTCGCGACTGCGCCGGGTTTCGAGGAATCGTGCGCGCCTGAGACGCATCGCACTCCCAGAACCACACGGCGGGGGCGCAAGGGCAGGGGGGCGCGTGCACCCAGAGGGAACGAGTTGGCGGCTGCGGGGAGGTTAGGAGGTACTGGGGAAGGAAGTGGGTTGCTTAGGGCCATTAGTGGTAGGGTCTTTGCTTGGGGAGGGTAGGGCAAGTCGGGGGTGTGGGAAAGCAGAGCACTAACAGTCCCAGTGCACGTGTGTGTGTGTGCGTGCGCATCAGCATGTGTGCATTTGTCATGCCCCTGGCTGTACTGGGACCTGGGACCTTTAGCGGGGACGTTTGGTGGAAGAAGTTTAGAGGTGGACAATGAGGAACGCGTGTGAGCTCACTGGTCCTGTCGCTGTGGTTGCAGAAACCCTGGTGAGGACACTGACCTCCTACGAAGTAGTGATCCCCGAGCGGGTCAATGAGTTTGGAGAAGTGTTCCCTCAGAGCCACCACTTCAGCCGGCGGAAACGCAGCTCCGAGGCGCTGGAACCCATGCCGTTCAGAACCCATTATCGCTTCACTGCCTACGGGCAGCTCTTCCAGCTGAACCTGACCGCCGATGCATCTTTTCTGGCCGCCAGCTACAGCGAGGTGCACTTGGGAACCCCGGAGCGCGGGGCCTGGGAGAGAGACGCAGGGCCCTCAGACCTGCGCCACTGCTTCTACCGCGGCCAGGTCAACTCACAGGAGGATTACAAGGCCGTCGTCAGCTTATGCGGAGGCCTGGTGAGTGTCCTCGGGTCCCTTGGCATTTTCTTGGGATCCAGGCAAGGGCTACATTCAGGGAATGGGGCATTGGGTTTTCGAGTTGGTGGCTGATGACCCTGGAGTTCAGGTTGGGCTACCAGAAGGATTATCACCAAGCCAGAGGCAACTCCTTCGGAAGGCTCTCGTGGCAGGATGAGCAGGTCTCTGCCTGCTGGGCAAAACAGACCCTCTGTGCAACGCTGATGAAAGATGCTCTTTCAAGCATCTTTCTTGAAAGTGTCGGACGCTGGAGTGGTGATCAGGGAGTGGCCTGTGGGACCACTGTTACAAATGGAGTGTGGTTTCCAACTGGAGGGCAGGCTGTTTGACTCAGATGTACCCTTTCGTGGTCCTATTGAGGCAGAATCCCCTGGATTTACTTAAATAAGTTTGTTTCTGGAATTTGATAGAAGGAAAGGAGAATGAATATACATAAAATGAAATGGCTCCCACTGGCAAGGTCTGAATAGGAAAAGTTTGTTTTGTTGATGGTATGGGGATGGCCTGTGAAGTAGAGTAGGGAAGAGGTTGAATCTGTTTAAAATGCATCATACTTGAAAACAGTCTATCTACAAAGATCTATTGGTTATGTCTATTATATTTTTGTGGTGGTAATCAGTTGACATATAGCTACACCAACCATAATGTGATATAAAAGTATCATTTTATTGGTAATAAAGCCACAATGTCTGTGGTTTCACCTACCTTCATACTTGAAGGAAATGCTCAGTATCAGAGGTTAGTGAAAATAAAGATGTAACTTTTTTCCATCCAAGTTCATGGAACCCCAGGGTAAGGACAGTTGTTTTAAAACATACATAGGCTCACTTCATAAGTAACTCCTCTGACAAATACATATTCAAGAAAAAACAAGAACTAGGAATTTGGTTACAGGATTCTACAATTCCTAAGTATCTAGCTTTTGTTTAGCAGATACATACTTTTACAAAAGATACTTCTGGAAAGGTGTTCAAAGATATTTTTAGAACATCAACACTGTTTATTCTTTGATTAAATAAAAAATTGATAACATTTCTCTGCAGTTCAAATGTAATACTCTTTTGGCTTAACTGATTTTAGATGTCTTCCTGGATGTGAGCTCTTTTTCAAGTGATTATCTTGAGTTGCTTTTTACATGAAATGGCTAGAACCATCTCCTTTCTTTCTTCCATGTAAAATACTTGCAACATCACAATGGCAGAATCACACTCTAATATTAACATAGCCACCTATACTTCAAAGAACAAAAAATTCTCCTTTTTAAAACCTTTCTAAAATAATGTTTAGTTTGTCTGGAAAATCCTAGACTTGCTACCACAAATTTGTCATGGTCAATATGTTTTCTTATGGAAAAGCATTCCAGATGGGAAGGCATTATAGGGAATGCTGTTCCTGCTCATTTTGATTCATAATGTTGATGTAGTTAAATTATTATGCAGTATCTTTTTTTAAAATTTTTAATTTTTGTGGGTACATAGTAGGTATATATATTTATGATCAATATCCTCTTTTTGAATTCAGAAAGCAGTTAAAGATTTTCAAATACAAAGTCCTGCTGCATCACCTTCTCCAGGTAAACTGGTTTGGTGATGCTATTGCTCTTCTTGCAGACTCCTCTAAAGGCCTTAAGACCTCTATGGCATTTGAGAGTCAAGAGGGATTCAGTTCCTCTCTTTGTCGAACTCTTCTACACCTCTAAATTTGATGTGTGTAGGGAACCCTTTCAGAGGGTTCCTTCCTTGAGTCCCACATAGTCAGCACCCTGGAACACCTCTTTGGGCAGTCCCTTTGAACAATGCAATATGCCTTCTGTTTCTGGGATTTTAAACCCCCAGTGGAGAAGTTAATGCGCATACATCTTACCATCTGTTTTCTTTGCCTCCATTGCTTTTTTTTCCCCCCAGTATCTACTGAGTTCCCTTTTCACATCTCATTTAATTGACCTTTTGCCTTTCCATCTTCCCAACTGAGGTAGACTCTCTCCTTCCCTTCTCTGGTGACGGTGAATGTGGCTTTTAGAGAAAAAGAATGAAAAACAAATCAAATTAATATTTTCAAAATACCTCTGTACAACCATTTGTTAAAGTTGATACCCCAATGTATTTATTGATTCCATTTAGCTGTTAGTTTTGAATTAACCCCAAACATGTGAACTAATACTTTCTTTTAATTTCTATATGGTTAAATTTCCCCCACTTTTAGAAGTTTTGGTATTTATGTTTTTCTCTGAACCATAACTAGTATTGTTTAGTTTTTTTCTAAGTATTTTGAGCCCAAGAACCAGAAGAGTCTAAGAGTCTGGCAGAAATTTTCTTTGTTTAACATGTGTATAATTCTTGCTTTTCTAATCTTTTCTTCTCTATAATTTTTATTTCCCATAAGTGTATTTATTCATCCCATAATTCAAACATTTCTGAATAGAGATTTATTTATACATTTCCAAGATCTATAAAAGGTATAAAAATGGAACTGAATCATAAAATTATCTATAAGTAATGTAATGGCTAATCAAACTCTTTGTTTTTAATCCATCGATAGGCTATCTCATAGCATGTATAGTTACCAGGACTTAATATCCCTATATCCAACTCTAAACTTCTTTTTTATGGTCATATTATTTATCATCTCATAATGTTGATAAGTACTCTTGCCAAAGTATTTAGAGATCAGTATTTAATAAGTTGGCATATACTTGTCAGGATGGAATTGACAAACTTTACACAGGCTGTTTCTGACAATCCCTCATGCTTCTGGTAGCCCTTTTCTCATATTACCTAGGGTGTTCACGTCTTCCCAAGGTCCTCAGGGATTAACTCAACTGCCTAGACAGTTCACTTCGTTATTTCTTGGTGGGATTTGAGGAAATGCAGTCTTTCTGGTTGAAGGAAACAGTTTCCAGATGTCATAAAACCAGACATTGCGTCTGACTTATACAGTATTCTCATGGAGTAGAGCTTGTCATGGCTGTGTGTACTTTTGAAGTTTCTCACATGAACCATTCTGCAACATGTCAAGCATTACCTCTCTGATGACTGATTATTGAGTTGCTCTAGTAACTTCTTGTTCAGACAGGAGATAAAAATATAGAAACTATCAATAGCGTTTTTACTGTTTTTTGTGTATTCTGGCAAAATTTTAGTTTTATTATTTTCCAAACTTTCTATTTTCCCAGAACTAATACAACCTTGGATTATTACACATGCCATTCTGTATTCGTATTTTTTCTTATTGGGAAGACTAATAAGAACCTCTTTTGGTTATTCATGTACTTGCTGCAATACTAGTCAAACAGCAGTACGGAAAATTTCCTATGCTGTTCTTTTAACATTCTAGTGTGTGTTAGTCCAGGTCTTTCAAGAGGCAGATGCAAAGATAAGATTTTAGTTAGGGGAAGTGTCTGTGTTAGAGAAACTAAGGAGAGAGCTGGGAGAGCTATGTAAGAGCTTATGTAAGAAAAAAAGGCTTACATAGGAAAAAAAAGGATGAGAATGTTGGGTAGTAGCATCCTAGGCTGCTGGGCAGTCCAAACAAGGTTGAGCAAAGCCGTCCTTGAGCCAGACTTGGCCAGAACAAGAGTCCATGGCTCTCAAGAACAGGTCTACCATGGTATCCCTACCATACTCAGTTACTGACAGGGAGAAGTCCTTGGGAGCTATGGCCAGGGTGCAAACACTGTGATGGATTTCAAAGTGCCCTTGCTAAAGTAGACAGCATAAAAAGTGCTGTGTAAACTTTGAGGAGTGGAATAATTAAGAAAGGAGTGATTAAGAAAGTTGTGAGACCACTGCTGGGCAAGACTTCTCAACTGGACTTTGAGGAGTGAATAAACATGGCTATGAAAATTCAAGGACTTCTCGTGGTTCTGTGCAGCTGAAAAACAGGGTAGATTGGGTAGTGAGAGTTTGAGGCCAAGGAATCGGATTGTTAAGGTCCTGAAATGCATTGTAAAGGAGTAAGGATTTGAACAGTATGCGGTAGGTTTGTTCAATGTATTAGGAGGCACATCTCCTCTTATGCAACATTGTGCAGGGTACAGGGGAGGCCGTGAGTCACTGAGAAGACCAGTGTTGTAGTCTATTACCCTACTGCGGGTAAGGAAGAGAGGCTATTTAAAGTAATGTTGCAGTGGGGAAGGAGAAGAGTGGATACCTATGAAATGTATACTACTGCAGACCAGTGCTTCCTTACTGGGAGCAGTTTTGTCCCCCAGAAGACATTTGGCAATGTGTGGAGACAATTTTTGTTGTTGCGACTGTGGGTCCATTGAGGCGAGCATGCTACTGGCAGAGCATGGGTAGAGGCCAGCAATATCCCACAATGCACAGCACAGCCCCCTACAACAAAGAATTATCAAGCTGTCCGTAGTGCTGAAGTGAAGCAGCCTTGCAGGAGACCTCTTAGAATTCTGGAGCACCAAAGGTTTTAATGACTGGCTTAAATGACTGAATGATCTTGTGGCTGTTAACCAAAAAAGGCAATGACAGAAGTGGCAAGAAAGGTAATTATTCTGGAGACACTTGTTTGATTCTGTCACAGATTTACTCTAATCTTCATAATTGCTTGAATTTATATTTGCTCTTCTCTCTGTATAGAATGTCCTTTCCCTCAACCTCCTAACTATCCTTCCTGATCCATTTCGAGCTGCCTTCCTTTTTCCCTGATCTTCTCTTGGCAAAATTGACCAGGGCGTCCTTGTTGTACCAGTTAACGTTTTGTGCACGTGTACTCTCATTACATATTAAATTAAAGCTCTGTGTCTGCATTTCTATTTCATTTATAGAATTAGAAGGTAGAAATGATAGTCATATTACTTTTAGCACCTAATATAACATATAGAATTGCTCAATACATGTATTATGAGTAAGATAAGCAGCTAACTTTTATTTATATATGCCAAATATTTAGCTAGCTCATCTTTTTTTTTTTTTTTTAATGGTTAAGAACAAGAGCTTTGGCCTCTGGGCTCCAGCTCTGCCCTTATATTTTTTATTTTTACTTTATTTATTTATTTTTTATTATTATTATACTTTAGGTTTTATGGTACATGTGCACAATGTGCAGGTTAGTTACATATGTATACATGTGCCATACTGGTGCACTGCACCCATTAACTCGTCATCTAGCATTAGGTATATCTCCCAATGCTATCCCTCCCCCCTCCCCCCACCCCACAACAGTCCCCAAAGTGTGATGTTCCCCTTCCTGTGTCCATGTGTTCTCATTCTTCAATTCCCACCTATGAGTGAGAATATGCGGTGTTTGGTTTTTTGTTCTTGCGATAGTTTACTGAGAATGATGATTTCCAATTTCATCCATGTCCCTACAAAGGACATGAACTCATCATTTTTTATGGCTGCATAGTATTCCATGGTGTATATGGGCCACATTTTCTTAATCCAGTCTATCATTGTTGGACATTTGGGTTGGTTCCAAGTCTTTACTATTGTGAATAATGCCGCAATAAACATACATGTGCATGTGTCTTTATAGCAGCATGATTTATAGTCCTTTGGGTATATACCCAGTAATGGGATGGCTGGGTCAAATGGAATTTCTAGTTCTAGATCCCTGAGGAATCGCCACACTGACTTCCACAAGGGTTGAACTAGTTTACAGTCCCAGCAACAGTGTAAAAGTGTTCCTATTTCTCCACATCCTCTCCAGCACCTGTTGTTTCCTGACTCTTTAATGATTGCCATTCTAACTGGTGTGAGATGGTATCTCATTGTGGTTTTGATTTGCATTTCTCTGATGGCCAGTGATGGTGAGCATTTTTTCATGTGTTTTTTGGCTGCATAAATGTCTTCTTTTGAGAAGTGTCTGTTCACGTCCTTCACCCACTTTTTGATGGGGTTGTTTGTTTTTTTCTTGTAAATTTGTTGGAGTTCATCGTAGATTCTGGATATTAGCCCTTTGTCAGATGAGTAGGTTGCAAAAATTTTCTCCCATTTTGTAGGTTGCCTGTTCACTCTGATGGTAGTTTCTTTTGCTGTGCAGAAGCTCTTTAGTTTAATTCAATCCCATTTGTCAATTTTGGCTTTTGTTGCCATTGCTTTTGGTGTTTTAGACATGAAGTCCTTGCCCATGCCTATGTCCTGAATGGTAATGCCTAGGTTTCCTTCTAGGGTTTTTATGGTTTTAGGTCTAACGTTGAAGTCTTTAATCCATCTTGAATTGATTTTTGTATAAGGTGTAAGGAAGGGATCCAGTTTCAGCTTTCTGCATATGGCTAGCCAGTTTTCCCAGCACCATTTATTAAATAGGGAATCCTTTCCCCATTGCTTGTTTTTCTCAGGTTTGTCAAAGATCAGATAGTTGTAGATATGTGGCATTATTTCTGAGGGCTCTGTTCTGTTCCATTGATCTATGTCTCTGTTTTGGTACCAGTACCATGCTGTTTTGGTTACTGTAGCCTTGTAGTATAGTTTGAAGTCAGGTAGCATGATGCCTCCAGCTTTGTTCTTTTGGCTTAGGATTGACTTAGTGATGTGGGCTCTTTTTTGGTTCCATATGAACTTTAAAGTAGTTTTTTCCAATTCTGTGAAGAAAGTCATTGGTAGCTTGATGGGGATGGCATTGAATCTGTAAATTACCTTGGGCAGTATGGCCATTTTCATGATATTGATTCTTCCTACCCATGAGCATGGAATGTTCTTCCATTTGTTTGTATCCTCTTTTATTTCCTTGAGCAGTGGTTTGTAGTTCTCCTTGAAGAGGTCCTTCACATCCCTTGTAAGTTGGATTCCTAGGTATTTTATTCTCTTTGAAGCAGTTGTGAATGGGAATTCACTCATGATTTGGCTCTCTGTTTGTCTTTCATTGGTGTATAAGAATGCTTGTGATTTTTGTACGTTGATTTTGTATCCTGAGACTTTGCTGAAGTTGCTTATCAGCTTAAGGAGATTTTGGGCTGAGACAATGGGGTTGTCTAGATATACAATCATGTCATCTGCAAACAGGGACAATTTGACTTCCTCTTTTCCTAATTGAATACCTTTTATTTCCTTCTCCTGCCTTATTGCCCTGGCCAGAACTTCCAACACTATGTTGAATAGGAGTGGTGAGGGAGGGCATCCCTGTCTTGTGCCTGTTTTCAAAGGGAATGCTTCCAGCTTTTGCCCATTCAGTATGATATTGGCTGTGGGTTTGTCATAGATAGCTCTTATTATTTTGAGATACGTCCCATCAATACCTAATTGATTGAGAGTTTTTAGCATGAAGGGTTGTTGAATGTTGTCAAAGGCCTTTTCTGCATCTATTGAGATAATCATGTGGTTTTTGTCTTTGGTTCTGTTTATATGCTGGATTACATTTATTGATTTGCATATATTGAATCAGCCTTGTATCCCAGGGATGAAGCCCACTTGATCATGGTGGATAAGCTTTTTGATGTGCTGCTGGATTCTGTTTGCCAGTATTTTATTGAGGATTTTTGCATCAATGTTCTTCAAGGATATTGGTCTAAAATTCTCTTTTTTGGTTGTGTCTCTGCCCGGCTTGGTATCAGGATGATGCTGGCCTCATAAAATGAGTTAGGGAGGATTTCCTCTTTTTCTGTTGATTGGAATAGTTTCAGAAGGAATGGTACCAGTTCCTCCTTGTACCTCTGGTAGAATTCGGCTGTGAACCCATCTGGTCCTGGACTTTTTTTGGTTGGTAAGCTATTGATTATTGCCACAATTTCAGCTCCTCTTATTGGTCTATTCAGAGATTCAACTTCTTCCTGGTTTAGTCTTGAGAGGGTGTATGTGTTGAGGAATTTATCCATTTCTTCTAGATTTTCTGGTTTATTTGCGTAGAGGTGTTTTGTAGTATTCTCTGATGGTAGTTTGTATTTCTGTGGGATCGGTGGTGATATCCCCTTTATCATTTTTTATTGCATCTATTTGATTCTTCTCTCTTTTTTTCTTTATTAATCTTGCTAGCGGTCTATCAATTTTGTTGATCCTTTCAAAAAACCAGCTCCTGGATTCATTGATTTTTTGATGGGTTTTTTGTGTCTCTATTTCCTTCAGTTCTGCTCTGATTTTAGTTATTTCTTGCCTTCTGCTAGCTTTTGAATGTGTTTGCTCTTGCTTTTCTAGTTCTTTTAATTGTGATGTTAGGGTGTCAATTTTGGATCTTTCCTGCTTTCTCTTATGGGCATTTAGTGCTATAAATTTCCCTCTACACACTGCTTTGAATGCATCCCAGAGATTCTGGTATGTTGTGTCTTTGTTCTCGTTGGTTTCAAAGAACAACTTTATTTCTGCCTTCATTTTGTTATGTACCCAGTAGTCATTCAGGAGCAGGTTGTTCAGTTTCCATGTAGTTGAGCGGTTTTGAGTGGGATTCTTAATCCTGAGTTCTAGCTTGATTGCACTGTGATCTGAGAGATAGTTTGTTATAATTTCTGTTCTTTTACATTTACTGAGGAGAGCTTTACTTCCAACTATGTGGTCAATTTTGGAATAGGTGTGGTGTGGTGCTGAAAAAAATGTATATTCTGTTGGTTTGGGGTGGAGAGTTCTGTAGATGTGTATTAGGTCCGCTTGGTGCAGAGGTGAGTTCAATTCCTAGGTATCCTTGTTGACTTTCTGTCTTGTGGATCTGTCTAATGTTGACAGTGGGGTGTTAAAGTCTCCCATTATTAATGTGTGGGAGTCTAAGTCTCTTTGTAGGTCACTCAGGACTTGCTTTATGAATCTTGGTGCTCCTGTATTGTGTGCATATATATTTAGGATAGTTAGCTCTTCTTGTTCAATTAATCCCTTTACCATTATGTAATGCCCTTGTCTCTTTTGATCTTTGTTGGTTTAAAGTCTGTTTTATCAGAGACTAGGATTGCAACCCCTGCTCTTTTTGTTTTCCATTTGCTTGGTAGATCTTCCTCCATCCTTTTATTTTAAGCCTATGTGTGTCTCTGCACATGAGATGGGTTTCCTGAATACAGCACACTGATGGGTCTTGAGTCTTTATCCAATTTGCCAGTCTGTGTCTTTTAATTGGAGCATTTAGTCCATTTACATTTAAAGTTAATATTGTTATGTGTGAATTTGATCCTGTCATTATGATGTTAGCTGGTTATTTTGCTTGTTAGTTGGTGCAGTCTCTTCCTAGTCTCGATGGTCTTTACAATTTGGCATGATTTTGCAGTGGCTGTTACCAGTTGTGCCTTTCCATGTTTAGTGCTTCCTTCAGGAGCTCTTTTAGGGCAGGCCTGGTGGTGACAAAATCTCTCAGCATTTGCTTGTCTGTAAAGTATTTTATTTCTCCTTCACTTATGAAGCTTAGTTTGGCTGGATATGAAATTCTGGGTTGAAAATTCTTTTCTTTAAGAATGTTGAATATTGGCCCCCACTTTCTTCTGGCTTGTAGGGTTTCTGCCGAGAGATCCACTGTTAGTCTGATGGGCTTCCCTTTGAGGGTAACCCGACCTTTCTCTCTGGCTGCCCTTAACATTTTTTCCTTCATTTCAACTTTGGTGAATCTGACAATTATGTGTCTTGGAGTTGCTCTTCTTGAGGAGTATCTTTGTGGCGTTCTCTGTATTTCCTGAATCTGAATGTTGGCCTGCCTTGCTAGATTGGGGAAGTTCTCCTGGATAATATCCTGCAGAGTGTTTTCCAACTTGGTTCCATTCTCCCCGTCACGTTCAGGTACACCAATCAGACGTAGATTTGGTCTTTTCACATAGTCCCACATTTCTTGGAGGCTTTGCTCGTTTCTTTTCATTCTTTTTTCTCTAAAATTCCCTTCTCACTTCATTTCATTCATTTCATCTTCCATGGCTGACACCCTTTCTTCCATTTGATTGCATCAGCTCCTGAGGCTTCTGCATTCTTCACGTAGTTCTTGAGCCTTGGTTTTCAGCTCCATCAGCTCCGTTAAGCACTTCTCTGTATTGGTTATTCTAGTTATACATTCTTCTAAATTTTTTTCAAAGTTTTCAACTTCTTTGCCTTTGGTTTGGATATCCTCCCGTAGCTCGGAGTAATTTGATCCTCTGAAGCCTTCTTCTCTCAGCTCATGAAAGTCATTCTCCGTCCAGCTTTGTTCCGTTGCTGGTGAGGAACTGCGTTCCTTTGGAGGAGGAGAGGCACTCTGCTTTTTAGAGTTTCCAGTTTTTCTGCTCTG
Source organism: Pongo pygmaeus (assembly GCF_028885625.2). NCBI lineage: Eukaryota > Metazoa > Chordata > Mammalia > Primates > Hominidae > Pongo > Pongo pygmaeus. Next base: position 41,037,744 of record NC_072383.2, on the reverse strand, counting down.
TTTTTTCCCCATCTTTGTGGTTTTATCTACTTTTGGTCTTTGATGCTGGTGATGTACAGATGGGTTTTTGGTGTGGATGTCCTTTCTGTTGGTTAGTTTTCCTTCTAACAGACAGGACCCTCAGCTGCAGGTCTGTTGGAGTACCTGGCCGGCTGTGTGAGGTGTCAGTCTGCCCCTGCTGAGGGGTGCCTCCCAGTTAGGCTGCTCGGGGGTCAGGGGTCAGGGACCCACTTGAGGAGGCAGTCTGCCCGTTCTCAGATCTCCAGCTGCATGCTGGGAGAACCACTGCTCTCCTCAAAGTTGTCAGACAGGGACATTTAAGTCTGCAGAGGCTACTGCTGTCTTTTTGTTTGTCTGTGCCCTGCCCCCAGAGGTGGAGCCTACAGAGGCAGGTAGGCCTCCTTGAGCTGTGGTGGGCTCCACCCAGTTCAAGCTTCTGGGCTGCTTTGTTTACCTAAGCGAGCCTGGGCAATGGCGGGCGCCCCTCCCCCAGCCTCGCTGCCGCCTTGCTGTTTGATCTCAGACTGCTGTGATAGAAATCAGTGAGACTCCGTGGGCGTAGGACCCTCTGAGCCAGGTGCGGGCTATAGTCTCCTGGTGCACCGTTTCCTAAGACCATCGGAAAAGCACAGTATTCGGGTGGGAGTGGCCCGATTTTCCAGGTGCAGTCTGTCACCCCTGGACAGGGAACTCCCTGACCACTTGCGCTTCCCGAGTGAGGCAGTGCCTCACACCTGCTTTGGCTGGCGCACGGTGTGCTCACCCACTGACCTGCGCCCACTGTCTGGCACTCCCTAGTGAGATGAACAGGGTACCTCAGATGGAAATGCAGAAATCACCCGTCTTCTGCGTCGCTCACGCTGGGAGCTGTAGACCGGAGCTGTTCCTATTCGGCCATCTTGGCTCCTCCCCCAGCTCTGCCCAGCTCTGTGACCAGGAGCAAGTTATCCATCCTCTCTGGCTTGTAGTTTGGTGGGTCTTGTGTGGGTAGATATTTTTGGTGGAAATCAATGCAGGAAGTGGTTCAGTTTGAAACAACAAGGATTCACTTTGTGAGCATTGTGACAAAATTGTCACAACCAATTACCCCAGCTAGCTCATCTTTACCTCAGTCATTCAATGCAGGAAAATTACTTTACCAATTTTAGTTAAAGTGCTTGGGCATAATTAAGAAGTTTTGTATTGACTAAATCTTTTCCGATGATACCTAAGTTAATTGTGTTCTATTTATTAGTTCATTCATTTGAGCTTACATCACATCCTTGTTTTTTGTGGCCTTATTTCTGTTGCAATTATTGTATTTACTGTTTTCTATGAAATATATTTAAGCTGTCCAACTCATACTAATATGCAGAGGAAGAAACACATTATTCATTTTTTTTTCAGCAAACATTTATCAGTCATTTATTACCTAACAGCCACTATTAGATTTTGGTGGTACAGTTATGTGTTTTCTATTGGAAAAATATTGTGTTTATTAATTACAAATATGTTTATGAGCTATATAATTTATAACTATAGTAACAGCATGGAGAAAGTATACTGGATCTTGACTTTCTCAGCCCAAAGGTGACGCAAACCAATTTTATGTACTCTATTGAGGAGAACTAGTTGCCTGGTTCTACCTAGATGTAGAAAAGACTAGAAAATGAGGGGCATTGATTTTTGCTAGGAGAAAGAAAGAACACCCATATTGGTGATCACCAATAGTCTTTACTACAGGCTGCCCTTCTGTTCACCAAACAGATCACACATTAAACATACTCATCTTGTCTATAAGGAAAAAACTCAAAGTTCCCACAGGGGCACTGACTCTGGCTCAATGTCCAGGATCTCTGGATAATGCAGTCTTCTCCATAAAGTCAAGATGTGGCTCTTTGTAGCTTGGAAAAATATGATTAAAAAGATAAATTGTCTTCAGCTACCAGCCAATTATACAGCATGACCAGCATGACTGCAACCCTAACCTCAACTTGCTACAGAAAGAAGAATAGGAGACATCTAGTAGTCACTGATATTTAGCAGTTTTTGACTCCTGAAGAGGAATTGTGGAGACTCACTACTCTGGAAGGAGGGGAACTCCTTGATTACTTTTCTTTCTTTTTTTTCTTTGAGACAAGACCTTGCTCTGTTGCCCAAGATGGAGTGCAATGGCATGATAATAATTCACTGCAGCCTTGAACTCTTGGGCTCAAATACTTCTGATTCAGCCTCCCAAGTGGCTGGGAACTACAGGCACACCCCCCCACACCTGACCAGTTTTTTTTTCTTTTTTAACACTTTTAGTAGAGATGGTGTTCCCCTATGTTGACCAGACTGGTATTGAATTCCTGGCCTCAAGCAGCATTCCTGCCTCAGCCTCCCAAAGTGTTGGGATTACAGGCATGAGCCACAGTGCCCAGCCCTTGGTTTTGGCTGGGATCCTTGGACCTCAATTGCCCAGATCCTTGGTTCTGCCTTCTGGAACGGTCTTGTCCATCTTCCTCCATGGCCACATCTAAAATGGGGTCTCAGGAGGATGTTGTCTTGGGGGAGCTTCAAGAATGCTGGGGTAATTCTGAAAGCCTATAGGTTATTTTACAATGAACTCTGTCAAAGGCTTTTTCAGTCCAGGCTAGTGTTTTCTTTGACAGTATAATCCCTCTAAAACTTAGTTGGCTTCTGACAGCAGATCAAGTTTTGATAATTGCTTCAAGTTAGTTTTCTGTGACAGTTGCCAAAGCCTAAAAGGCATTTATTTTAAATCTTTTAATGCCAAGAACTTATTATAGGGAAAAACTAAATTTTGAATTCTCACTTCACTGGTAAACCAAATAAAATTCCAACTGTACTAAAGTAAAAGAAAATGACAGTATATTGTAATTTTTCGATAGGGAAAATACAAGAAATAACAAATGAAAAAAATCAATAGATTTGCCCAAATAATAATTGAAGAGTACCATGTCAAAATAATTGTAAAAAAATTTAAAAATAAACTAGGAAAATATATGCTACAAGTATTACGGGCGGTCTGGCATATGTATGGCATATGTCCCTCTAGATATTATATGTATTTTTGTGTTTGTTTTAAAGTAATATTGCTTTAGAATATTTTGACAATATATCATGAGTATGTTTCCATTATAGACCTACAAAATAGTTTTTAATGATTTCTTGTTATTTTAAATTTCTCATTGTTATGATTTTTGATTTCATATTTTCACGGATATTTTGGAGACAGTTTGGGAGAGACCATCTGAGGACCACTACACAGACCCCATAAGAACGTGGCCATTTCTTTGACAGTTCTTTCCTCTTTTTAATTAGTTCATATGAGTTCATAACACCTCAGTGCCCACAAGAATGAGAAATATTACAGAATTTGCTCCATGTTATCAAGGCTGCTGGGGCACACTATTTGAACTTGTGTCTTTTGGATACATAAATCTTGGGTTGATGAGTCCAGAGTCTTTGTTTTATTTTCTTGATTTGAATAGGCCAGGACTTGGCAGGAGACCAGTCCCTTTTAAAAAGGTAAGTTAACAGCAACGTATTTATTTCCCTTTTGTTGTTTCACTTTTATACTAGAGATCTGGAATTGTCTCAGAATGGGGAAGGTAAATAATGCTGCTAGAGAAGAGAAGAACAACTAATCTTAAACAAAACAAAGCAAAACAAAATCCTTACTATGAATTTTCTGTTTTATGCATCTGGAGCTAATTCTTGTGTTTTCTTTGTATCATTGATTCATTCATTTATTCAATGTGTGTTTGTGTATAATACACTATTTCCTAGGCATGATTAATGGTGTTATAAGGAGAAACTGTCAGAGAGAGAAAACTTTTTACATTTTTACTTATCCCTAAATAAAAATTAATCTCAGAGTTCATATTTGTGATCTTTGATTATATAACATTTATACTCTGCCAGTGGCAAAAAGAGTGGTTGTCACATTTGTGTTGTTAGTGGAGAATTTTTCATCTTGCTTCAAAATACGTTCAATTTCGAAACAATTATTGAAGCTCCTATTATTAATATCACTTAAACACACATTAACCTTCCTAGGAAATTGGGTAGATACAATTATTTCAATTTTGTTTTACAGACAATGGAACTGAAGGTCAAAGATATACCGTAATTTACATAAGATTCTATGAGTACAAACCCAGAACTCATACCTAGGCTTTCTTCTTATATATCATCATACTGATTCTTATGATATGATTTATGATTGAAGATGGAAAAACTAAGTATTTTAGTCAACACTTCAGCAGTACCTTATTTCCGAATGTTCTCCAGTTGACAGTGTTTAATGTGATAACTATAAATGATTTGGGAAAAGAGTTCAAAGGGTTTGTATTTTGTACTTGTTATCACCCTTTAATGAAATCTAAGAGTACCTTATTTGTTGTAGCAAAAGTACATGTATTTGCTATGTATTCTGAAAAAAAATATATGGATGAATGCCATGATACTGAAATAAGCACATTTTGGAAAAACAATTTTATAGAATCTTCTAAACATATAAAAATTTTGGCCTGTGAGAATAAATTGGAGCCAGTTGTATAGTCACTTAACTGCCTTTCAAAACAGCTTGGCAAATAGAAGATCTTTACTCTAAGTAATCAAGAAACTCCTGCCCAAGTGAAAACTAGTCTTGCTGCTTTTAATAGTCATTAAAAGAAAGTGTTGGGAATTTGATTGGCATTTATCATGAACCAAATTGCAGGGCCCATCTGCAGATAGGCATGTTGCTAAAAATATGGCGTGATCTAAATACAATTCTATGAACCACCTGTTTTTTTAAGTCTGCTAATTCCTTGCTGGGTTCTTTCCAAGTTAAAAAAAATTTAAAGTGCTTCCTTAGGAGCCTTTAGGCAAAGCTCTAATATTTTAATTATTTGAACAAAAAGTCCACCGCAATGGGATAGGGTATAGAAAAATCAATGGGGGCAAAATACTTCTAAGTCTTTCATTAATAAATAAAAAGGACAAGTATTTATCCTCAGTTTGAGGACAAATATTTGCCATTATTTTTTAACTTAGTGTTTCCAAACGTACAATCTTTCATTTAAGTTATAAGGGTGATATTTTTTAAAGGCTAGAGTGTTCTAGCACAACTTAAAAGGAGGTACCGATGGTTTCTGGATAGAAGTATATTTTCCTCTTACATGGGAACACAGATTGGACCCATGTGCAGTTTTATTGGCATATTAAAATAGTACCTCCTAGTCAGAGTTTGAGCCAAAAGGAGCTTAAAAGAATTCTGTGGTTGGCCAGGCACGGTGGCTCATGCCTGTAATCCCAGCACTTTGGGAGGCCAAGGCGGGCAGATCACGAGGTCAGGAGATCGAGACCAGCCTGGCCAACATGGTGAAACCCCGTCTCTACTAAAAATACAAAAAATTAGCCGGGCATGGTGGCAGGCGCCTGTAGTCCCAGCTACTTGGGAGGCTAAGGCAGGAGAATCACTTGAACCCGGGAGGTGGAGGTTGCAGTGAGCTGAGATAGTGCCACTGCACTCCAGCCTGGCGATAGAGTGAGACTCTGTCTCAAAAAAAAAACAAAAAAAACAAAAAAAAATTATGGTTAAAATAAGTACTTTTAATTTTGCTTGAAGATAGTGTGATGCTATTTAAAGTGGCTTTGTAGGTACAGTTAGTTGAGTACACAAGCTGCCTCATGTCTATTAGTATATTTTGTCAAAATAGTATCACATTTCCCCTCTTCAGCATGCTTTTTAAAAAAGGCAGAAAAGGATTTTCCATGGATCCATGTACTCAGGTTTCAAAACAGTGTCTTTGTTACTTTTTATAAGTATGGGTAAAATTAGTTTTCTAAGAAGGCAGAGAATGCTAGAGTATTGGTGTTTGTTGAAGGTAAGTGATTTGTAGTTATCTTTAGAAAATAGACACTGGTAGAATTAGTGAAATATGGTAGGGTATCGGCCCTAGAAAAGTATCCAAGAAATAGATAAGAATTCTTAATATTTATAGCTTTGCCTTTTATTTTATAGACTATAATTTCAGTGCTTTATAGTCAGTATGTCTGATGGAATTTCATTAATTTTTGAACTATTTAAAAACGTGTAATCCTAACACATTAGCACACTATATAAGGGTGTCTAAACATTTTACTTTTCAGCATTGAAAGAAAACCATCATATAACTATATCCCAGACATGTCTCAAGAGTACCATAACTTAAGAATGTTCATTAAAGCCTGGGCGTGGTGGCTGACGCCTGTAATCCCAGCACTTTGGGAGGCCAAGGTGGGTGGATCACGAGGTCAGGAGTTCAAGACCAGCCTGGCCAAGATGGTGAAACCCCGTCTCTACTAAAAATACAAAAATTACCTGGACGCAATGGCAGGTGCCTGTAATCCCAGCTACTTGGGAGGCTGAGGCAGGAGAATTGCTTGAACCCAGGAGGTGGAGGTTGCAGTGAGCTAAGATCGCGCCACTGTACCCCAGTCTGTGTGATAGAGTAAGACTCCATCTTAAAAAAAAAAAAAAAAAGAATGTTCATAAAAAAATTAAAGAATTATTTACCCAAGGGTATAGGATGAGAAAAAACCAGGTACGTCACCAGGTTTGTTACAACAATGTTCATTTCTGCAGCTGTCTATGGAGTGCCTGCTGTGTTTCAGGCAATGTTTTAGATGTTGGAACTCTGAAAATAGTAAATATGTTCTTACCTTTAAGGAGATTTCAATGTAATAATAAATATCAGTAGAAAGAGAACTTTATGGCTACGATTGCCATAATCATTTAAATGACTTTAAATGTTCAGTTAAAATAGTGATTTAAAATATATGTTACTTCAAACTATTAAACTACTACAAGAAAACACTAGGGAAAATGTTCAGGACATTGGGCTGGGCAAAAATTTTTTGAGCAATACCCCACAAGCACAGGCAACCAAAGCAAAAGTGGACAAATGAGATCACATCAAGTTAAAAAGCTTCTGCACAGCAAAGGATACAATCAACAAAGTGAAGAGACAACCCACAGAGTGGGAGAAAATATTTTCAACTACCCATTTGAGAAAGGATTAATAACCAGAATATATAAGGAGTTCAAACAACTCTATGGGAAAAATATGGAATAATTTGATCAAAAAATGGGCAAAAGATTTGAACAGACTTTCTTAAAAGAAGACATACAAATGGCAAACAGGCATGTGAAAAGATGCTCAATATCATTGATCATCAGAGAAATGCAAGTCAAAACTACAGTGAGATATCATCTCACCCCAGTGAAAATGGCTTATATCCAAAAGACAGGCAATAACAAATGCTGGTCAGAATGTGTGGAAAAGGGAACACTTGTACATTGTGGTGGGAATGTAAATTAGTGCAACCATTATAGAGAAGAGTTTGGAGGGTCCTCAGAAAACTAAAAGTAGAGCTACCATATGATCCAGCAATCCCAGTGCTGGGTATACACCAAAATGAAAGGAAATCAGGATATTGAAGAGATATCTGTACTCCCACTGTTTGTTGCAGCAGTGTTCACAATAGCCAAGATTTGGAAGCAACCTAAGTGTCGTCCATCAACAGATGAATAGATAAAGAGAATGTGGTACATATACTCAATGGAGTACTATTCAGCCATAAAAAGAATGAGATCTAGTCATTTCTAACAATGGGGATGGAACTGGAGATCATTATGTTAAATGAAATAAGCCAGGCACATAAAGATGTACACTGCATGTTATTTGTAGGATCTAAAACCCAAAACAGTTGAACTCATGGACATAGAGAGTAGAAGGGATGGTTCAGAGGCTGGGAAGGATAGTGAGAGGGTGCATGGGGTGGGGAGAGGTGGGGATGGTTAATGGGTATAAAAAAATAGAATGAGTAAGACCTATTTGCTAGTACAAGAGGTGACTATAGTCAATAATAATTTAATTGTATATTTTAAAATAACTCAAAGAATGTAATTGGATTTTTTGTAACTCAAAAAGCATTTATCAAAAGATAAATGCTTCAGGAGGTGGATATCCCATTCCCCATGATGTGCTTATTTCACATTGTATGCCTGTATCACCGTATCTCATGTACTCCATAAATATATACACCTACTATGTACCTACAAACATTAAAAATAAAAGTAAGGGCCGGGTGTGGTGGCTCATGCCTGTAATCCCAGCACTTTGGGAGGCTGAGGTGGGTGGACCACTTGAACTCAGGAGTTCGGGACCAGCCTGGGTAACATGGTGAAACCCCATCTCTACCAAAAATACAAAAAAAACCCCCAAAACTCTGTCAGTTATGGGAGGCTGAGGTGGGGGGATTGCTTGAGAATGCACAGAAACATGCCTTTCCATGTGGAAAAGTGCAAAGTTTTAAATGTAGGTAAATATATTTGTGTGATTCTGAGGTGTGAGGAGTGCTTTTTTCTGTCAAGCGTAATTAGTGCAACCAGGCTTCTGCCTGTCTGACGTCATCTGGTACTCTGTATCTCCCAGCTGGCACAGCTGCAGCCTCACTGTTCTCTCTGTCACTTTACCTGCCAAGACTTTTTCATCTCTAGGCCTTTCAGTCACTGTTTGGAATATTCCCTTCTATGTGGAATGTCCTCCCAGAATTTTCCACAGCTACTTCCTGATTACTCTAGCCTCAGCCTTGCTGTCCCCTCCAGAGTGCCTCCCCACTCTCACCCTCTTTGATTCTCTCTCTCATCTCATTTTATTTTTTATTGCACTTATTGCATATTCTATTATATTTTTATTTATTGACTGCCTTTTTTCCATAGGAGTATAAATTCTTTGAAGGCAGAGATTTTGTCACATTTATCTCTGTATCTTTAGCCCCTACAACGGTTCTTGGCACATAGTAGGTGCCCATTAAATATTTGTTGACTAGTTCATAGAGTTTATCAAAATTGGTATGTGATAATGAGCACAGTGTAATGAGTTAAGGCATGAATTGTGAAGCCAAAGTATTTGGGTTCACATCTTGATCCTGCCACTTACTAGGTATGAGCCTTGGACAAGTGACTTAACCTCTCTGTTCCTCATTTGTCTCACCTGTAAAGTGGGGATAATAATATAATTTACTTTAAATAATTATTAGGTGGAAAAGAATTATATATTTATATAAAATATGTATATGAATGAATATATATAAATGAATAATGTCTGATCTCTATATTGGTATTAGCTATTAATATTATAAATGCCTCCCTTGGATGACTTAGCCTCACCTGACTCGAGAGAGGGATCTATCTACATAAATTGACCATTTAAGGGCTTCTTTCCAACAGAGTGCAAGTCTTTGTTATTTCATACCTTGATGGCTAAACATTTCCCTTCAGTAGTCTTTCTTTAGTTGTACAATTGTTCAGTCTTTCAAAGTTATTGCTTTGACTCTGCTCTCCACTCCCACTTTTATTTGAATTCTTTAATGATTAAATGAACCCTTCTCAGAATCTCAATGCACCTAAAATATTAACAAAAATACAAAATAAACCATTTACATTGAAATATAGTTATCAAGATATTCAAAAAAGTTATGTATCTTTTATTAGCACCTTAAATAATAAGATCTAATAGCAGACTAATAACTAACTACCTTAATTTTGAAGTATTGATAAGCATAAACAATATTTTTGGATATTTCAAACATCATCATGTGATGAAAATATCTGTGCTTTCTATTGACAACCTTACTGGAATTTGTAGCCTACATTCAAATTTAGCATTTCTTTCATGAAGTAGTTTATAGGTTAATTATAATTAGGTTAATGATAATAAGGATGTAATTTTTTTTCTCACCCAAGTTTATGGACTCCTCTGACAAAAATCCCTGCAAGCAAGAGTCTTTATATTCTAGGTCTAGCCTAAGTTTTCAAATGTATGCCCTACTTTTGCTTAACATAAACTGAGCTTGCAAAGGTAGGAAATAATAGCTTTCATGGGTTAACAAATATCTACTGCTTACCACATGTGCCTAGATCTCAGATAGTCTCTTCAGCAGTAGAAATTCAGGGATAGGTCACTGCTTATTTGAAGACTTCTGTCTAGTGGGGAAGAATAGTTTTAAATAGCAAACAAACATATAAATGCAACATATGATAAATGTGCTAAAGAAATCAAGCAGATGTAATGTGTTTTTAGGAGTAGGGATGGATATGTGGTTACCTAGAAAACTGGTCAAGGAAAAACTTTCTGGGTAGTTGTTATTTGAGCTGAGAGTTGAAGGATGAGATGAAGCCAGCCAGCCAGCCAGAGTGTGATGATGCAGAGGTAGAGGTGAAGGGTGGGAAGTAGGGAAACATTTTAGGTAGAGGGACAGCATGTAGGAAGCACGATGCCATACCTAGTCCATCCTACATGCACCCAGTTTCTCCCACTTCTATCGGCACTGTTCCTTATAATCCTTCTACAATTTTTTCAGTAGTAACCAGACAAACAGAAATATTTAGTTTTTGGGTTTCTTCCTTTATTATGCAATAGTAGTGAAGTATACATTCTGTTTAGTAGTTTTTTTTGTTTTGGTGTAATGATATGCATTGGAGTTCTTTCTATATCACTACACAGAATGTTTTCTCTTTTTGTTTGTTTGTTTATAACCTCAAGGGATGCCATCACATAGTTGTGCCAAAGTTTATGTAAACAGACTCTGTCAATGGACTTTTGAAGTAGTTCCAATATTTTGCTATTAAAAACAATGTTATGGTTAATAACCTTGTAAGTATATTATTTCACACATGCAAATGTATAGTATATGTAGGATAAATTCTCAGAAGGGGAATTGCTGTGTTAAAGAGCAAATACATTGTTAATGTGTTAAATATTGCCACATTGCTTTGCATACTGATTGTACTGATTTGTATTTTCAACACTAATGTATTAAAGTACCTATTTTCCCATAGATCAAAACAGCACAGGCTTTATTATTTATAGACTATTCTAAACACTTTTTCCATTTTGATGCTTTTGTCTATGCTGTTCTTTGCACCTGAAATGCCTGTCACTTAGCTTGGCCTGTTGGAATACTATCCAGTCTTCATGACTTTATACATAGGAGTGGAGAGAGAAAAGTGACCCAGGGAAGGGAAACTTTTTATGCTCGGTTGATGGCTCTTAGTGAACAGACTCCTTGCTGTCTTGCTTCTGTCTGCTCATTTAACCTGTGGTACTATGTGTTTCTTATTCTTGGTGACTGTTAGGAAAAATTCGTTTTTGTTTCCTTTATTTTCAGACGGGAACATTTAAAGGACAGGACGGTGAATATTTCTTAGAACCTATAATGAAGGCAGATGGGAATGAATATGAAGATGGTCACAACAAGCCACATCTTATATACAGACAAGAATTAAATAACTCTTTTCTGCAGACTCTGAAGTATTGCAATGTGTCAGGTAAACTGTGAAATAGAACTCTTTTCAGCTAAATAGTGATACTATTTAAATCTTTTTTTATAGGTTATAATTTATATATTTCCCTTCAATATTTTATCTATTTTTAATTAATTTTTTAAATTCAGAAATAAAAATTGTGTATGTTTAGCATGTATGACATGTTGCTTTGAAGTATGCATACATTGTGGAATGGCTTAATCAAACTAATTAACAAATGCATTAACTCACGTACTTATTTTTCTTTTTTTTGTGGTGAGAACACTTAAAATCTACTCTTAGCAGTTTTCAAGAATACACTGCATTGTTATTAACTATAGTCACCATGTACAGTACGGTAGCCTATTCCTCTTATCTAACTGAAATTTTATGCCCTTTGAACAACATCTTTCCTTCCCCTCTGCAACTGCAGCCTCTGGTAACCACCATTCCACTCTTTACATCTATGAGTTCAACTCTTTTAGATTCCACATATAAATGAGGTCATATGATATTTCTTAAATATTGAAGGACATGATCCTTTAAACAATCTTTTCACCTGTATGGATGCATTAGAGATTTTTCTGTCTGTAGATAACTTTTTTTTGTAATAAACTAAATTTGAATCCCAAAAGTTTTTCAATATATGAGTTTGGTAGCAAATAATCATAGAAAAATTTTACTTTAATCTGTTAGTCACATTAGTATTATTTAATTTTTTTCAGCAGGATTTAGATGAAAAAAAAAATTCCTGAACCTAAGTAACAGTAAAAACACATTGCTCAATTTTGCATGGTTTTAACTTTATATAAAATGGAAACATATTGTATATAGTTTTCTGTGATTTATCCTTTTTGCTTAGTATTGTTTCTGGGGTTCATCTATTTTGGTACATGTAGGAACAGTTCATTTATTTTCATTGTTGTACAACATTTCATTGTTTGAGGGTAACACAGTTCATATACCAATTTTCCTGTTGAGCTTTTGGGCTGTTGGCAGTTTTTTGGTGTTAGAAGCAATGCTGCTGTGAATATTCTGGTCCCCATCTCCTGTTTTTGAGCGTTTCTCCAGGATATACACATAAATACTAGATAATTCCACATTGTTTTACAAAGTGATTTTTAAATCAATATTATAGTTTCACCAATCTATGAGAGAGGTATATTTTCATCATTTTTTTTCTATAAAATTTAGACTACTAAAGATTTATAATAGATTAGAATCTAAGAACCATAGATTTCTACAAAGAGTATATCTGTGGCTGGTAAAATACTTACATATTGTATAAAAGTTTTATTTATTAAGAGTGTGTCCATATAGGTACACGTATCTTCATGATTCATAGAATGACATGCAATGATATTATGGAGAAAAGGTACCTGCCGTTACCATCAAAGTACAAAACCTAGACAAAAGAGTGGGATTAGCAAGGATTTATTTGAGATCATAGGTGTCCGTAAACTATAGTTCCAAACACTGTGATGCCATCTGTTTTGAGATATAATGATATGTAGGCCTTTGATGGTTTTCACTGGGAATGCACTTCTTAACCTTTAGAGTGGTTCTCACTGTGTCTAAGGCTGTGTTTTAAATCTATTGACATAATAGATGCCTTTCTTATGCTTTTAATATGAGCATAAGGGTTTCATTTTTATGGCTTCAAAGAAAACACAAATGGGTACAGCTTCACAATAGAATTCTACAGAAGGCAGCTTATGCTTGTTCTGATCTACTATTCAAGAGCAGCTTGTTTAATGAATTGTTTAGCTTCTTAGGAAGAAAACCACAAAGTAACATTCTGAATACATAAATGTTTCAAATAATTTGGAAGGTTTTGCATTCACAAGCAAGAATATAACTCAAGGAAAGCTAAGTTTTTTTTTTTGTTAAACAGTTTTATACTAAAGATTTATTAGAAAGCTACAAATAGAAAGCGATGTAATTTCATTTTCTTTTAATCATAAAATACATTTTTTTCTACAATATTTATCTAATAAAATGTAAAAGGTAGTATCCTTTTCAAGTCTTAAATTGCCTCCAATTTTAGGTACAATCAGCATACACATTTTTAATCACTAATAAAGGCAATTAATTAATGGCCTAAAAATTAGCTAACAAATACTCATATTTTAGTAAAAGTGGAACGTTGCAAATGCAATTAAAATTATCTAAGGTATTTTTTTCCTCCCTCAGTTCACACGTTGTTTAGAAATACTTGGAGGTTTTATATATTCTTCTTAAAAGTTTTAATAGCTTTTGGGGTACTAGTGGTTTTGGTTACATGGATGAATTATATAGTGGTGAATTCTGATATTTTAGTGCACTTGTCACCCAAGTAGTGTACCTTGTACCTAAAATGTAGATTTTTATTCCGCACCCCCCTCCTACCCTCCTGCTTCTGAGTCTCCAAAGTCCATTATATCATTCTGTATGCCTTGCATACTCATAGCGTAGCTCCCACTTATAAGTGAGAACATATGGTATTTGGTTTTTCATTCCTGAATTACTTCCCTTAGAATGATGGCCCCCAGCTCCATCCAACTTGCTGCAAAGGACATTATTTCATGCCTTTTTGTGGCTGAGTAGTATTCCATGGTGTATATGTACCACATTTTCTTTATCCACTTGTTGGTTAGTGGGCACGTAGGTTGGTTTCATATCTTTGCAACTGTGAATTTGACTGCAATAAACATATGTGTTCATGTGTCTCTTTCATATAATGATTTCTTAGATTGGGTAGATGCCCAGTCGTCATATTTGCTGGATCAATTGGTGGATCTACTTTTAGTTCTTTAAGGAATCTCCATACAGGTTTCCATAGAGGTTGTACTAATTTATATTCCCACCAGAAGTGTAACAGCATTCCCCTTTCACTACATCCATGCCAGTATCTATTGTTTTTTGACTTTTTAATAATGGCCATTCTTACAGGAGCAAGGTAGTATCCCATTGTGGTTTTAATTTGCATTTCCCTGATGATTAGTGATGTTGAGCACTTTTTCATATGTTTGGCCATTTGTATATCTTCTTTTGAGAACTGTCTGTTCATGGACTTTGCCCACTTTTTAATGGAATTATTTGCTTTTTTTCTTGCTGATTTATTTTAGTTTCTTGTAGATTTTGCATACCAGTCTTTTGTCAGATGCATAGTTTGCAAATATTTTCTCCAATTCTCTGGGTTGTCTGTTTACTCTGATGATTATTTCTTTTGCTGTGCAGAAGCTTTTGGATTATTCAAGTTCCATTTATTTTTTTTGTCATGTTTGCTTTTTGGGTCTTAGTCATAAATTCTTTGCCTAGGCCAATGTCCAGAAGAGTTTTCCCTAGGGTTTCTTCTAGGATTTTTATTGTTTCAGGTCTTAGATTTAAGACTTTAATCCATCTTGAGTTGATTTTTGTACAAGGTGAGAGATAGGGATCCATTTTCATTCTTCTACAGGTGGCTATCTAACTCTCCCACTATTTATTAAACAGGGCACCCATTTTCCAATTTATGTAGTATGCTCTGTCAAAGATCAGTTAGTTGTAAGTATTTGGCTTTATTTGTAGGTTCTCTATTCTGTACCATTGGTCTATGTGCCTACTTTTATACCAGTACCATACTGTTTTGCTTACTATAGCCTTGTAGTATAATTTGAAGTTGGGTATATATTGCCTCCAGATTTGTTTTTTTTTTTTTTTGCTTAGGATTGCCTTGGCTATTGGTCTCCTTTTTAGTTCCATATGGATTTTCGGATTTTTTTCCTAATTCTTTGAAAAATGATGTTGGTATTTTGATAGGAATTGCATTGTATCTGTAGATTGTTTTTGGCAATATGGTCATTTTTCAGGATAATTTCCAATCCATGAGTATGGAATGTATTTCTGTTTGTTTGTTATTCATTTATGCTTTCTTTCAGCAGTGTTTCATAGTTCTTGTTGAGATCTTTCACCTCCTTGGGTAAGTATATTTCTAAGTATTTTATTTTATTTTTTGCAGCTATTGTAAAAGGGATTGAGTTCTTGATTTGGCTCTCAGCTTGATTGTTTTTGGTGTATAGCAGTGCTACTGGTTTGTTTATGTTGATTTTATAACCTGAGACTTTACTGAATTTGTTTTTTAAATCTAGGAGTCTTTTGGAGTACTGTTTAGTCTTTTCTAAGTATACGATCATATCATTGGTAAACAGAGATAGTTTGACTTCCTCTTTTCCAATTTGGATGCCCTTTATTTCTTTCTCTTGCCTGATTGTTCTGCCTAGGATTTCCAGTATTATATTGAGTAGAAGTGGTAAAAGTGGGCATCCTTGCCTTGTTCCAGTTCTCAGAGGGAATGCTTTCAACTTTTCCCCATTCAGTGTGATGTTTGCTGTAAGTGTGTTAAATATGGCTTTTATTATTTTGAGGTATGTTCCTTCTATGCCTAGTTTGTTGAGGGATTTTAGCATAAAGAGATGCTGGATTTTTTTCAAATGCTTTTTCTACATCTATTGAGATCTTTTGGTTTTTGTTTCTAATTCTGTTTATGTGATATATTACCTTTATTGACTTGTGTATGTTAAATCATCCCTGGATCCTTGTGATGAAACACACTTGATTATGGTATATTATCTTTTTGATGTCTTTTTGGATTTGGTTACCTAGTACATTGTTGCGGATTTTTGCTTCTATTTTTATCAAGGATATTGGTCTGTATTTTCTTTTTTTGTTATGTCATTTCCTGGTTTTGTTATGTCATTTCCTGGTCAGTATCAGAGTGATACTGACTTCATAGGATATTTATGGAGGATTCCCTGTTACTCAATTTTTTGAAATCGTTTTATTAGGATTGGTACCAATTCTTCTGTGAATGTCTGGTAGAATTCAACTGTGAATCTATCTGGCCCTAGGCTTGTTGTTTGCAATTTTTAAAATCACTGATTCAGTCTTACTGCATGTTATTGGTCTGTGTAGGGTTTCTATTTCTTCCTGATTTACTCTAGGATGGTTGTATGGTTCTAGGAATTTATCTGTTTTCTCTGGGCTTTCTAGTTTGTGCGCATACAGGTATTCATAGTAATATTGAATGATCTTCGTATTTCTGTGGCATCAGTTGTAATGTCCCTAGTTTCACTTCTAATTGAGCTTATTTGAATCTTCTCTCTTCTTTTCTTGGATAATCTCACCAATGGTCTATTAATTTTGTTTATCTTTTCAAAGAACCAGGTTTTTGTTTCATTGAATTTTTTTTTTTTTGTATTGTTTTTGTGGTTTCAATTTCATTCGGTTCTGCTCTGAACCTTTGTTATTTATTTTCTTCTGCTAGCTTTGGATTTAGTTTGTTCTTATTTCTCTAGTTCCTTGAGGTGTATATTAGATTGTTAACTTGTGATCTCTCAGACTTTTTGATGTACAAATTTAGTGCAATAAACATTCCTCTTAGCACTACTTTTGCCCTGTCCCAAAGATTTTGATAACTTGTGTCAGTATTATCATTCTTTTTAAATAGTTTATGAATTTCTATCTTGATTTCATTGTTAACCTAAAAATCATTCAGGAGCAGATTGTTTAATTTCCATGTATTTGTGTAGTTGTAGGGGTTCCTTTTGGAGTTGATTTCTTGTTTTACTTCACTGTGATCTGAGAAGATATTTGATATGATTCCTATTTTTTTTTTTTTTTTTTTTTGAGATGGAGTCTTGCTCTGTCACTCAGGCTGGAGTGCAGTGGTGCGATCTTGGCTCACTGCAAGCTCCGCCTCCCGGGTTCACACCATTCTCCTGCCTCAGCCTCCCAAGTAGCTGGGATTATAGGTGCCCGCCACCACGCCCAGCTAATTTCTTTTTGTATTTTTAGTACAGACGGGGTTTCACTATGTTAGCCAGGATGGTCTCGATCTCCTGACCTCGTGATCTGCCCACCTCGGCCTCCCATAGTGCTGGATTACAGGCGTGAGCCACTGCATGCCTGGCCGATATGATTCCTATTTTTAAAAATTTATTGAGATTTGTTTTTTGGCCTACCATATGGTCTATCTTAGAAAATGTTCCATGTGCTGATGAGAAGAATGTGTATTCTGCAGTTTTGGGGTAGAATATTCTGTACATATATCTTGGGTTCCTTTGTTCTAGAGTGTACATTAAGCCTAGTGTTTCTATGTTGCCTTGCTGTCTTGATGATTTGTCTAGTGCTGTCAGTGGAGTATTGAATTCCCCCATTATTATTATGTTGCTATCTCATTTCTCAGGTCTAGTAGTAATTGTTTTATGAGTCTGGGAGATCCAGTGTTAGGTGCATATAATTTACAGTTGTAATTTCTTCTTGTTAGATTGATCCTTTTATCATTATATAATGACCTTCTTTGAATTTTTTTTCTTTTTTTACTGTTGCTGCTTTAAAGTCTGTTTTATCTGATATAAGATTGACTACTGCTCACTTTTGGTTTCCATTTGCATTCAATGTATTTTTCCACCTCTTTACCTTGAGTTTATATGAATCCTTGTGTTAGGTAAGTCTCTTGAAGACAGTAGATATTTGGTTTGTGATTTTTAAAAATCCATTCTGCCTATCTGTATCTTTTAAGTGGAGAATTTAGGCCATTTACTTTCAGTCATAATATTGAGATGTGAGATACTGTTCCATTCATCATGTTAATTGTTACCTAGATACTTTTTTCATTGTGTAATTGTTTCATAGGCCCTGTGAGTATTACACTTTCAAGAGATTCTATTTTGGTGCATATTAAGCTGTTGTTTCAAGATTTAGAACTCCTTTCAGCACTTCTTGTAGGGATGGTCTGGTAGTAACAAATTCCTTCAGCATTTGTTTGTCTGAAAATGATTTTATTTCCTCTTCATTTATGAAATTTAGTATTGCTGGATACAAAATTGTTAACTGACAGTTGTCCTGTTTAAGGAGGCTAAAGCTAAAACCCCAAATCCCTTCTTGCTTGCAAGGTTTCTGCTGAGAAGTCTACTGTTAGTCTAATAGGATTTCCTTTATAGGTTCCCAGATGCTTTTGTCTCATAGCTCTTAGAATTCTTTCTTTCATGTTTACTTTAGACAGCCTGATGGCTATATGCACTGATGATGACCTTTTTGCAATAAGTCTCCCAGGAGTGCTTTGAGCTTCTTGTATTTGGACATCTAAATCTCTAGTAAGGCCTGGGAAGTTTTCCTCAATTATTTTCTCAAACAAAATTTCAAAAGTTTTTGCTTTCTCTTCTCACTCATAAACACCATTTATTCTTAGGTTTGGCTGTTTTACCTAATCCCAGACTTGGATTGTTTTACATAATCTTAGAATCTTTGTTCATTTCTCTTAATTATTTTTTGCTTATTTTTGTCTGATTAGATTAATTTGAAAGCCTTGTCTTTGAGCTCTGAAATACTTCGTTGTAATTGTTCTAGTCTGTTTTTGAAAGTTTCCACTGCATTTTGTAATTCCCTAAGTATGTCTTTCATTTCTAGAAGTTCTGATTGATTTTTCTTTGATATCTATCTCTTTAGAATTTTTTCCTTGTTTTTTAAATTTGTTTATGTTAGTTTTTACCTTTCATCTTTCTTCTTCTTGAGTAACTAAATAGTTAACATTTTGAATTCTTTATCTGGCATTTCAAAGATTTCATCTTTATCTGGATCCATTGCTGGACCGCTAGTGTGTTCTTTTGCGTGTTTTATAGAGCCTTGTTTTGTCATATTACCAGAATTATTTTTCTGGTTCCTTCTCATTTGGGTAGAATATTTCTTCTAATTATTCTTGAATTTATTTTTGATTTGATTGTGTTTTTTTAATTTCTTTTTTTCCATCTTAAGGGTGTGACTTTAATGTTTACAGTTTACTGTAGTGTAATTAGGCTCTTGTTGCTTTCAGGGGTGAAGACTGTATGAGTTCCTTGATTATAGAGAGTGACAGCTTTCTCAGACGCTGGTTGTAGCAATGTGCTCAGTGTTTGAGCAAGTTCACTGTGTCCTATAGGGTTGGAATGGCAGCGGTCTCTTGAAGCTTATCTCATTCCTCCATGGTTTGTACTTTACTTTTTCCTAGAATTTTATTTACTAGGTTGAATATTCAGGCCAGTAGAGGAAGGGCCCATAGGGAAAAACTGGCTGTGGCTAAAGTAGGTGAGTAAATGCAATATCCAATGGTGGGCAGAGGGCCCATCCTTGACAGATGTGGCTAGGGAAGCTCTCAGTGAAATGCACTGAAGTTTTATCAGGCAGAAAGGCCAGAGCCACTTCAGCTCCCCTGCCAGGTCAGCAGGAAAGCTATCCACTTCCCAGACACAATCCTGACCCAGTGTTTCAGCTGTTCAGATTAGGCAGGCAGCTGTTTTAATCTGCAGGAATATTGATGTTCCAAGTAGAGAGGAATCTAGACTCTACCTCCCTTGCAAACCTGCACCTGGGGAGTATTCTTCTTGTGGGAATGCCGTCACCCTGAAGAGTTCCAGAAAGGCTGGTTATAGGTGTACTCATGCCAAACTCCTATGGGAAAAGCCTCAGTTGTGTCTGCAGTGGTGGATGAGGGAGAAAAGAAATCTCTGTCTTCAAGACCTTTCACAAGCACTAGGGCTACCTGAGTGTTGGGGTAGAGCTGCAGACTTTCCCTGCTGAGCCCAATACTGCAACTGTGCCTCTGCTGATATAAACTTGCCACCAGCAGAAAGGTCTGGAACTCAAGACCTGCCATCTGGGTTCTTTTATCCCATGGGGTGTTCCCTTGATGTGGTTCATTCCCTCTTCCCCTAGGAGTAGGAATCCCTGAGAACCAGATTACTGGGAATGCCATCGCACCTTTGAGTCTAGCTGCCAGTGGGGCTGCAACACTCTAGGCTAGTGCTGGGGAACATCTGCAGTGAATCCAATTACGTGACCCGTCCTCAAGTCTCCTTGCAGTGGGTACCAGCGCCAGCTCTTATGGGAGTGGTGAGGGAGTGACATAGATTGTGAGATTCCTTGGTTGTCGATAGCCTTAATGTGTTGACTTGCTCAAAAGCCAGTTGTGGTAGTAATGAACTGATCCCATTAATTACTGGACTGTTTGGACAGGCTCAGGACCTCCTGATTAGCCAAGGTAATGCAGACTATTGTGATTGCTGCCGTCATGTGCAATTTAACTCCTTCCTGGGCAAAATGTTTACTTGGAGATGCTGCAATGGACTGTGTCAGTTGGCCTCTAGCCAGGAGGTGGTGCTTGCAGGAGAGCACCAGCTACAGTAGCAGTGGTGGGATTTGTGCTTGCCTTATGTTACCCAGGGGAGGTACTCTGGTTTCTCAGGTGATGTATGGGGCCATAAAGCTCCCCCAAAATGTCTGTCCTTTGTGTTAAGCTACCAGGGTGGTTGGGGGGAGGGGGATGCTGGGGCATGGGCAAAGCCAGCTGGGGGCTGGGTCAGGCAAGTCCTTGCTCTGACTCTCTGAGTGTGGGGCAAGGAACAACCCCTCTGGGGGTCAAGGGATAGGTCTCTGGTCACTGGGGAGATGGTCTCGTGTTCCAGAGGAGAGCATAGCTTCCTCTACTACACAGAAGTATTCACCCAGGGAGTAGGGAGTAGCAGGCAGCAGTAAGCCCCATCCAGCTCCTGTGCATTTGGCAAGGTAGATCTCAAAGTCACAATTTTTCTGCTAGCAGCAGCAAGCTAAATTTTAGGCCATCTAAGCTCAGAACTCAACAGCAGCTTTCAAGCCACATCCCTCCCAGGTTGCCTGCACAGCTGGGGTACCCAACTCCTGCACTCTTTCCACTTGCCCCCCACCCCCACCTGGTTCTGGCCAAGGGAGTTCTTCCCCACTTGAGGTTATATCACAAAATTCATTTGGGAGCTTTTTTCAACTTATGACCACTGCCTGAGTTAATTGGCAGAACTTCCATGAGGTCCCCTGTGAGACAAAATAAGGAATGGCTTCCGCCGTTCTGCACGGAGACTGGGAATGCATGCAAGACTCTTTCCACTGCCTCTCCTACTTTTATATTCCTTTCCTTAAATCAATTCCAGCTCTGGGTATGGTTAAGGCCTTGTCCTGTGACCTGGATTCCCAGGTTTCCTGGTGGGGGTGTATTTCCTGGAGGCAGTCTCTCCCCCTTGCACATTTTGGGGACCAAAGGTCTTGTATGTTCTAACGGATGAACCTTCAGGAGGTTCCCCAAAGAATCCTTTAAATAGGTGGGCCTACAGATTTAGCACATGAGACAAAGTGATTAAATGGAAAAGGAAAAGTGACATCTTTTTCTGATACAGTATTTCTGTTGTTAGTTTTAATTCATTATGACCCTAAAATATTACAATTCATGGTGGTTTCAGGCTTGAATTAAATTGTTTCCAAGGTCAAAGTTCACTGCGTCTCTCAAGGTCATCCAACTTACGTTTGGTAAACCTAGCCACTGTGGATGTCAGGCTCTCAAATGGATATCAGATATATTCTAAATAAAATCCTGTGGAAATGGTAAAGCAAGCAAATTAAAAACCCATGAGATGAACGAACACCAACAAAAACCCCCACAAACACCACCATCAAACAAAACTATACAAAATAAATAAACCCAAGTGAGGAAGGACCCTAAAAAGATTCACAGGAATGAAGAAAAGCCTCTGAATTCTGTTAAGTGTGGTTCTGCTATGGCTTGTCTCTAAGGGCAGATCACAACCAGTCTGTGTTCCTCAGGAGACCTCATTAGTTTTGCTCCACTTCCTTTGTCATCCACTCTGTCCCTCTCATCTCAGTGTCGTGGGTTAGGATGCAAAGGATTTGTAGAGCAATACAACAGATGACTGGATGGAAGTTGAAAATGAAATGTCTTTAGATGGTGATATGCTTTGGCTCTGTGTCCCCACCCAAATCTCACCTTGGACTGTAATCCCCATAATCCCTATGTGTCAAGGGTGGGACCAGGTAGGGGTAATTGGATCATGGAAGTGGCTTCCCTTATGCTGTTCTCATGATAATGAGTGGGTCTCATGAGAACTGATGGTTTTGTAAGTGTCTGGCATTTCCTGTTTGCACTTCTCCTTCCTGCCGCCTTGTGATTAAGGTGCCTTGCTTCCCCACTTCACCTTCTGCCATGATTGTAAGTTTCCTGAGGCCTCCCCAGCCATGATGCACTGAGTCAATTAAACCTCTTTCCTTTATAAATTACCCAGCCTCAGGTATTTCTTCATAGCAGCGTGAGAATGAACTAATACAGCTGGGTTTTAAGATGATGTCAGCCAGCTTTAAATTTCTGTGTTTTTCCTAAAAGTTTTCTAAATTTATTTATCCTTATAGTCTTTGAGTACCTGATGTTACAAAATGTATAAAGATTGGTTAGAACAGGGCTCTAGCCAAGAGGGAATGTGACATTTGTATCTTCTAAGTCCTGATGTGTGTGGAAAAGAGTAACCCATTTACTATATCAGGAGAGTAAGGTGCAGGTGTGTGTGTAGTCTGGGGAGGCAGGCAAGGCCCACAGAGACTAGTTGTGAAAGAACTTTAAGGATTTTGTTGCTTACCCCATAGGCATTGGGGAAACAAAAAAAAATTTAAAGCAGAGATATTATAAAAAATGTTTTAAAACAGATATTATATAATTTGCTTTAAAAAATAGTTGTATTAGTTGCTGTGGCAGCTTTTAAAAAAATATGTAATTTTGGCTTTGAATGATAAGAGGCAGAAGGTGGGGAGACTGAATTAAAGAAAAAAGCCATCTTATCAACAAAGGATTTAACTGTCAAACAAGGAAAAGTGCACATAAAGAAGTAAATTGAAGATAATTTCCTGAAAACATTTTTCTCAACTTTGAAGAGACGTTTATATTTTTTTGGTGAGTAATCTATTTGGAAAATATTTTTGTGAATACATGAGAACTGCCTTTTAAATAAAATTATGTACAGATTATTTCCCATTCCTTTAAATATAATAATTTAATCAGCATTGGTCTGGAGGAAGTCCAGTGTTTTTAGTTTCAGCAGAGGCCAGAGTTTGCTCAGTAAGCGAGTTATGGCTACGCTACTAACTGGCTTTGAGACCTAAAGTTCTCTAGGTCTTACCAAAAGTAGATAATGAATAGCTAATGAATTTAATCAGTTTCCTATTCAACTAATTGGCAAGCTTACAGGTTTTTAACTTATTAACTTTTTAACCTTACAGCTAA